>NC_054475.1:57464282-57779870 GCF_017639515.1 Carcharodon carcharias | reverse complement strand
ACCTATCAACAGACCCCAAAAATCCCTCCTCTTCAAACAAAACTTTCCTTTCCTTTAACATGTTGTAATGGACTTGATGTAATGGACAGGTTTCTGATTTGAAACAAATAACTTTATTACAGAGCTCTTCTAGAAGGTACACACTTGAACCAGGTCCATGACTAGAAAGCTCCGCCTACCGGATTACCCGCACTTAGGGCTCATTCTTCCGTACAATCACGTGACCCCTAAAGGCAGCAGGAAAGGTTATATGCACAATGACTACATTTCCTCCCCCTTTAGTTTTTTTTTACATTACCTGTTTACAAAGAATATTTTAATCCACAACATATGCATATATACACAGGTCATATGATTAAAGACTAAGGCCGGGATTTTCCAGCCCCGTCGTGGGCAGGGCCCGCCGTGGGCGAGGCAGCGCCCCAACCAGAAGTCCACTGACTTGCAGCGGGACTGGAAGATCCTGGCGGCGGGCGGTTATGGAAAATCCCACCCTAAGTCTCTGAGGTGGTTTTCTAATTAGGCTGGAATGGCATAGCTCCATCACTTGAGATTCTCTTGCTGAATCGACATGATCAGGAACTGCAGCATCAATACATCCTTAGAAAGTGGCAGTTCAGGATTAGACAATTCAACAGAGACATCAGGTATGTCTATTCTAGCTGGATCTGTCACCTCAGGGATTAAAGGTTTGACATCAATTACAGTCAGAATAGCTGATTGTTGGAATGTCTCTCTACTTCTTAGATGACCCACATATTTTCAAACAATTCAGTCTTCCACATCCACTTGGAATGATAAGTGTCCAGTTTCAGAGACAATTATACCAGGAACCTAACTATGTTCATTTCCCAAAAATCCACACAATAACTGTAACTCCCACAGTAAATCTTCGAGCTTTGCTGTGAAAATTGTGGTTCAATTTTTGCATACTCTGATTCTTCTCTACCTTCCCCTCTAAGTTTGGAAATACTAGACTTAACCATGTGCTTAGGTGGCATTTCATCACTAATTCAGATGGTGCTGAACCCATAGTTGCATGAGTTGCATGTGCAACAGGTGAGAAGAAAACATGAAAATTGAGCCCTAGAGTACCTTCGGATAGCCTCTTCATTCCTGATTTGAGAGGTTGCACTGCTCTTACACTAACCCATTTGATGAGGGATGATATGGTGCTGTCTTAATATGTTTAATTCCACTTAAACTCATCAATCTCTGAAATTCTGTACCAGTGAAGACAGTATCATTATCCGAAACAATGGCTTCATGTATACTAAAACATTGGTGCAGTTTTTCAATAGTTGCACACGGTGTCGATGATTGCACTACATACACATCCATCCACTTAGAATGCACATAGATGATCAATAAAAACATGGTACCTAAAAATGGACGTACATAATCTATAAGTAGTCTAACCCAGGGTTAACCAGGCCACTCCCACGGCTGCAGTGGAGCTGAAATGGGCAACATCTGTTATTGCTGACACTGGAGACAGTGCTTGACCATTCTTTTAATGCCACTGTCTGTGCCTGGCCACCAGACATAGCTTCGCGCAAGCATCTTCATCTTTGATATGCCTGGATGGGCACTATGAAGCTCTGTCAAGTGTGGTTCTCTTCATTGTGAAGTGACGACGACTCTTGATCCCCACAACAAGATTCTATTTTTACAACTTAACTCTATTTTATGGGCATGGAATGGACTTATCTCTTCAGGTGCTGGTGAATTTGACCATCCTTGCAATACCTGGTCTCGGACTTTTGACAAAATTGGATCCCTGTTTGTCATATTTCCTATTTGCTTCACACATACAGGCAAAGAGTCCAAGAAATTCAGCTGAAGTACAACTTCTTGTGTTACTGGAGCATATACAATGCTATCTGGTAACAGGAGACGACTGAGTGTGTCTGCATTTGCAACATGCACACCAGGACGGTGCATAAAGTTGCACTCATATGCAGATAATATTAAAGCCCAATGTTGAATTCTTGCTGAGTCTATTGGCGGAATGGTTTTATCCTTACCCACTAAACCCTTTAGTGGTTTATGGTCCGACACTATTGTGAAATGTCGCCCGTGAGGATACTGGTGGAATTTCTTCACTACAAATATCATCGATAAACCTTCCTTTTCTATTTGGGAATAACCCTTCTTGGCTGCAGAGAAAGTTCTGGAGACATAGGCGATTGGCCTTTCGGAACATCTTCCATTCTGTGTGATAACACAGCTCCCATACCATAAGGAGATGCATCACAGGCTAATATTAATTCTTTTGATGGGTCATAATGTACTAGTAGACATGATGAATGTAATAGCTTCTTAGTTTTTATGAAGCTTCTTCTTGTGAATTCCATGGCTCTTTTTCAATTATAAGTGCAAAGCAGCTAACACTGTTGACAAGTTTGGCAAGAAGCGACTATAATAATTAATCATGCACAAAAAAGTCTTGAGTTCAGTGACACTGGAAAGAGAGGGCACCTCTTTGATTGACCTGACTTTCTCCTCTACTGGATTGCATCCATTCTGTGACCCAGGTAAGTGACTTCTGGTGCTTGGAACGTACACTTCTCTTTCCTTAATTGTACACCAGCTTCCAAAAATCCTCTTTAAACCTCTTTTAGGTTGACCCTGTGATCAGGACATCATCCAGGTACACTACTACTTGGGGAAGTCCTTGCAATAGGCTTTCCATGGTCCTATGGAAGATTGCACATGCAGATGATATACCAAAAGTAGGCGTGTATATTGTGCGTGTTGATGGTTACATACCTCTAGATGTGCTGTCCAGTTCTAGCTTTGTGTGGAAGTCTTTTATTCTCAGGATAGGATATTTATCTAATTTGGCTGCCTTGTTCACAGTCAATTTGTAGTCTCCACAGATGCAGATACTTTGCTCAGGTTTCATCACAGGGACAATGGGCACTGCCCATTCCAAAAATTGGACTGGCTGGATGAGGCCCATCTTCTCTAAGTGGCACATTCTACATCCACCTTCTCCTTTAGGGCATAAGGCACAGGTCTGGCCTTCAAGGACCGGAGTATCGCCCCCAAATCTACATATATTTTTGCCCCATCCCCCCAGATTACCTGTGCTTGGGGCTCATTCGTCCGTACAATCACGTGACCCCTAAAGTCAGTAGGAAAGGTTATACCTACAATCAATGCACATGTAAAAGTAATAACAAAGCAATGAGGAAAAATATTGGTTTTCCCTATCCTCATCATAGCACAAGGCTCTTCCAGTCCAACAGTTTCTTGAAGCAAGCACCTCTCTTTGTAAGACAGCCTGACAACTGGTGATTTACATCCACCAATTTTATTTTGGAAATCTCTCTTCTTTCCAACGTTTCTTTTATGATAGCAAGGTCAATCCTCAACCTTTTTTCAGCAACACCCTGTGTTGAATGAACGCTGTCCCATAGAGCAACAGTTATCCACATAGCATTCTATGGGGAAACTTTTCTCAGATTGCCCTTTGTTTATTCCTTCAGTATATTCAATAAGTATACCCCCATATCTATTCCTTCACTAATGCCAGTGTTTCAGCAGCTAAGGTGCTTTTAACTATCCTTTGTACTTCTTCACTTCCCAGGTTTCATCATAATGCTCAGTTTCAATAAGGCATAACTAGCATCAGGTCTAGTCAGAGTGCGCAACCAATTCAACTGTCCAATCAAACATCTAAATCGGCCTGTTTCTTCCTTGGATCTCTTTGTGAAGACATGGCCCAATTTATTGGGATGTATTTGATGTTTTTAAATAAGACTGTTGGCTGAAGGTCACTCTTGATTTATTCTGCTTAATGTCTAATCCCTTATATTTTAAAGGTCCCCAAAGCCTGACTTCCAATCTTAAGTTCTTTCTTTATTTTATCTACCACCCATTGCTCAAATTCTGCAGAACCTCTCCACAGAAAATCATCAACATACATTATAAAATTTTTTCTTCTCCGCCGATGCTGCCAGACCTGCTGAGTTTTTCCAGGTAATTCTGTTTTTGTTTTACATTATAAAGATGCCTGTTTCTCATTGTGATATCAGTAGAACATTGCTGGGCCTGTCTTTAGCTGAATACCACCTGGTTTTAACAGGACAGACAGAGAAAAACCATGCCCTTGATGCATCATCCAACCCATAAACAGACTTGTTCAATTTCCACAGTTTCCCTTCTATATCGCCAGCTTCTTTAGGTGGTTTTAAAAACAATTCCCTTTGAAATTTCTCACCCTGCAAAAATGCAGCTTTTATATCAATCGATTTACATTCCCAGGAATATGTTGCTAAAAGAGCTATGAAATCCTTAAATTCACTTTTCCTGTAGTGGGGGAGTCCACTCTGATATCTTGATTACCAAGTCTCTCTTCAAAACACCGAGCCACTAGTCTGGCTTTATACAGACCATCAGGGAGTACTTTTCCTGTATACGTTCACCTATGTGTTAAGGCTGCCTGTCCTCTGGATGGTATTTCAGTGTATGCACCAAATTCTATCCAACTTTCCAACTCTTTTTGTTTGTCATCCTTTATCAACTTATCTTCTAATTTGTTAGCAGCCACAAATATTTTCCCTTTACTCAAGGTGTTTTCCTCTGTTGTGTTCTTTACCATAGTGTTAATCTTTTCACACATTTAAATTCACCACTGGCAAATTCCCCCCATTGTCAGTTAGAAATTTAGCTGTGCTCTCAGTCCAGTTCTTATCCTTTTTGTCCATTATCTTGTCCACAATAACCTTTTTGTCTTTATTGTATCTTATTGTTGACAGACTGAATCTAGTTGTCATTTCTATGAAGTGTATAAGAGAAAAATGTTTTTGTCCTTATCCCATACTTTCAACCCATTGCTATGATTACATTAAATCGCTTGCTAATGGGAGACTCATTATGGCTGTGATGGTGTCCTCCTATTTTTTTTTACATATAATGCATATCTTGTTAATCTCTTCTATAGATTTAGCATATTCATCATCCATTACCCTTGCATCCTTCAGTAGGATGTTTGCAGGAAACTGCCAAGGTAGTTTTAAAACAATTTGCCTTTTTTCCCTTTAACTCTTAACCCCTGATGCCATTAAGGCTTCTTTAGCATTTTGATTAAAAATGTTAGGTCTTGTTAAATAGATACAATAATGTCCCAATTGCATGAGCTGTAAATCTATAGATTTCCAAAAAACAATTGCCTTATTGTGTTGCATATCTAATTTCATTTGACCCCTTTTCATAGATGGCTTACTCAACAGAAAGGATATCTCATTGGATACTGCATCTATGCTAATAAAGTGGTTTACCCCAGCTAAATTACATGGAATCACCACTCTTTTTAGTGACTTTAACATGTTGTCATCCCCAAACCTGAAGCAAGTAATATTTTCATTGTCCTTAATCCAGGTAACATTTTAACCAATCTACTGCAAATGCTGTGGATGTGCATCTACTGGCTAACACAGCACAATTGAATGAGTCCACAGGTAGAACACCCATTACCAGACTAAAGATTCTGGGACATAAAACATTTCTCGGACTGCTGTTCCCATCACATTCTGAGATCCACACTCAGTGCCATGCACCGCCATATGGTCACACTCGACCTCACCCTCCAGCAGCACCGCCGTACCCTTTTTCAAAGCTGCGCGTGCCCCCAGTTTCATTTTATTCCTCATCTCATCCGAGGCCTCAACAAGAAACTTTTTCTCATTCTCTCAAGTGCTAAGGAGCGCAAGCTCCAGCAACTCATCGAAACCAACACCCATCTAGGACCCTCCACCCCTGCCTGTCCCTCCGTCCCCACCCCGTCTTCCAATCCCAAACACAGCCGTGTATTCACTATACCTCCTGACCTTCCCCTCTCCGATGCTGAACATTCAGTGCTTAACAAAGGACTTAATTTCATACCCTTACGCCCTCACCTCAATTAATTTTGGGCTCGGCAGGATGCTGAACTCTTCTTCCGCCGTCTTCGTCTCCGGGCTCACTTCTTTGGGCAGGAGTCCTCTCCCTGTTCAACAGATCCTTTTACCCACCTCCAATATTCTCCCTCCCCTGGACCCCTCCCTCTGGATTCTTACCTTCTCTTGATCTTTTCATTGAGAACTGTCGGTGCGACATTAGTCGTCTCAATTTCTCTGCTCCATTCTAATCTCTCTCTCTCTGAACTTACTGCACTCCGTTCTCTTAGGTCCAACCCTGACATTGTTATCAAACCCACTGACAGGGGTGGTGCTGTTGTTGTCTGGCGCACTGACTTCTACCTCGCGGAGGCTGAGCGTCAACTCGCAGACACTTCCTCCTACCTCTCCCTGGACCATGACCCCATCACTGAACATCAGGCCATTGTTTCCAGGACTGACCTCATCTCCTCTGGGGATCTTCCTCTCACAGCTTCCAACCTGATAGTCACCCAGCCTCGGACTGCCCGCTTCTAACTCCTACCCAAAATCCACAAACAGAACTGTCCTGGTAGACCGATCGTGTCAGCTTGCTCCTGCCCCACGGAACTCATTTCTCGTTATCTTGACTCCTTTCTCTCTCCCCGTGTCCAGTCCCTTCCCACCTACATCCGTGATTCCTCTGACACCTTATGTCACATCAACAATTTCCAGTTCCCTGGCCCCAACCGCTTCCTCTTCACCATGGACGTCCAATCCCTCTACACCTCCATCCCCCAGCAGGATGGTCTGAGGGACCTTAGCTTCTTTCTCGAACAGAGGCCCGAACAATCCCCATCCACCACTATTCTCCTCTGTCTGGCTGAACTTGTTTTCACACTGAACAATTTCTCCTTCAACTCCTCTTACTTCCTCCAAATAAAAGGTGTGGCTAAGGGTACCCGCATGGGCCCCAGCTATGCCTTTCTCTTTATGGGGTATGTGGAACATTCCTTGTGCCAGTCCCACTCCAGCCCCCTTCCACAACTCTTTCTCTGGTACATCGATGATTACTTTGGTGCTGCTTCATGCTCTCGTCGGGACTTGGAAAAATTTATTAATTTTGCTTCCAATCTCCACCCCTCCATCATTTTCACGTGGTCCATCTCTGACACTTCCCTTCCCTTCCTTGACCTCTCTGTCTCAATCTCTGGTGATAGACTGTCCACCAATATCCATTACAAGCCTACCGACTCCCACAGCTATCTCGACTACAGCTCCTCACACCCCGCTTCCTGTAAGGACTCCATCCCATTCTCTCAGTTCCTTCGCCTCCGTCGCATCTGTTCCAATGATGCTACCTTCAAAAACAGTTCCTCTGACATGTCCTCCTTCTTCCTTAACAGGGCCCTCAACCGTGTCTGGCCCATCTCCCACGCATCCGCCTCATGCCTTCTCCTCCCTCCCAGAAACATGATAGGGTCCTCCTTGTCCTCACTTATCACCCCACCAGCCTCCGCATTCAAAGGATCATCCTCCGCCATTTCCGCCAACTCCAGCATGATGCCACCACCAAAGACATCTTCCCTTCACCCCCACCCCCGGTGGCATTCCGTAGGAATTGTTCCCTCCGGAACATCCTGGTCCACTCCTCCATCACCCCCTACTCCTCAATCCCCACCTATGGCACCTCTCCATGCCCATGCAAAAGATGTAACACCTGCCCCTTCACTTCCTCTCTCCTCACCGTCCAAGGGCCCAAACACTCCTTTTAAGTGAAACAGCATTTCGCTTGCATTTCCCCCAACTTAGTCTACTGTATTCGTTGCTCCCAATGCGGTCACCTCTACATTGGAGAGACCAAACGTAAACTGGGCAACCGCTTTGCAGAACACCTGCGGTCTGTTCGCAAGAATGACCCAAACCTCCCTGTCGCTTGCCATTTTAGCACTACGCCCTGCTCTCTTGCCCACATGCCTGTTGCATTGTTCCAGTGAAGCCCAACGCAAACTGAAGGAACAGCACCTCATCTTCCGACTAGGCACTTTACAGCCTTCCGGACTGAATATTGAATTCAACAACTTTAGGTCTTGAGCTCCCTTTTCTGTTTCTTCCCCCTTTCCTTTTGTTTTTTTTTTCCAATAATTTATATAGATTTTTCTTTTCCCACCTATTTCCATTATTTTTAAATCTTTTATGCTCCCCCACCCCCACTAAAGCTGTACCTTGAGTGCCCTACCATCCATTCTTAATTAGCACATTCGTTTAGATAATATCACCGACTTCAACACCTATGTATTCTTTTGTTCTTTTGTCTGTGACATCTTTTGATGATCTGCCCCTATCCTAACAACCTATCCCCTCCACTTCTCTCCCCCACCCCACCTTAAACCAGCTTATATTTCCCTCTCCTTGTAAAGAAAGATCAGTTCTGTTGAAGGGTCATGAGGACTCGAAACGTCAACTCTTTTCTTCTCCACCGATGCTGCCAGACCTGCTGAGTTTGTCCAGGTAATTCTGTTTTTGTTTTGGATTTCCAGCATCCGCAGTTTTTTGTTTTTATCTAAAGATTCTGGTGACCGGTACAATTTCTTCTGACTGATCAGTATCATCATCTTCCCTTCCGAACCTTCGTGTCATGTGTCATTTCAAAAAGACCTGTCATTGGTTTCATACAATTCATTGCATAATGATATTTTGAGATACATCTGAAACACTTGTTGGCCATTCCTGGGGTTCATTCTTCTACTACAGCTACCCAATGCCTGTCACCTGTTAGAGTTGCCAAAATAATCTCTATTCCCATTCCTTTTGTTTGTAGTTCTTCTTTCATATTGACGCTTGTGCCCCATATCTAAACATTCTTGAAATGCCGCTAGCATTTAAACCTCCTCTTTTGTGTTACCGCTGAAGGTCCCATTTGTGCCATAAAAGTGGCTGGAAATGAATGTTTCCTCAGGGACTCAGGGATCTTTTCAAAGCTTCAGACATCTGTTCCAAAAGCATATCTCTTTCTGAGAATCTAACACCAGTTAAGACCAGGAGCCAAACCATGCTCAATGCTTTAGCACAACCCAACAATTTGAAAGCAAGCACTGAATTAGAAATCTCCAAATAGAATTTTGGCAATATTGTATATAACCTATTAAATTCTATATTATATTTTTCTATGGAATAACCGTCCATCTTTCTAGATTTATCAAAGTCTGACCATGCTTCATTTGCATTTAATTGATCATTTTTATTTTAAATCTTGTCCATAAGTTTTAAGAGTTTATCCAAACCTTCTTCAGTGTCCAATTGGTGAGCCTCTAGCTCCGAAAATACTTTGCACCCAATCCTGCTACTGATGGGTAGTGTAAGTGGCAAGGACATACCTTGCTTTTTCTCTGGTACGGACATAACCCGTGTCCACATATCGACTTCATTCTTCCATTGGTCATAAGGCTTCTCTTCACAGAACAACCGTGATACTTTATACTTACAATTGACAGATCCAAGTGATTATAGAATAGAAATGCTTGTTTTCATAAGAGTTAGTAGAAGGAATTTTAACGCACAGAATCATTTAAACCAATGAGTTTTTTTTTTTCAATAGTGATATCATCAATAGACACATAACTTTATTTTATGTCAGAATGGTTCCTGAGCTTTGTCCATGGTGGATACTAGGTGAGTTGGCATGAGGGGGTAAGGGGAAAGGGTGTTGTATTGGGGTCTGGATTAGAATGAGTTGGCATCAAGTTGGCATGGGGCTATGAAGGGCCATGGAATGAATGGGGGGCATAGGCTGGCAATGGTGGTATGAGGGGCCATGGGGGGGGCGAGTAAAAGGAAATAGGGCTGCATAGGGGTTATGGAGAGCCATGGGGATGGGTGGGGGACTTGAGATGACATAGGTTGACATGAATGGGGCATGGGAAGAGTGTTGGGGGGGTTGATGAGTGACGGCTGAAGGAATTTAAAAAAAATTTTAATAATTTTTTAAACTATCTTCAACAAAGTGCTGGAGCCCCGGGGCGCAGGCCTTCCACACAGCCCACCTCCTCACCCAGCAGCCTCCTCATTCCTTCCCGGTTGCCTGCCCTGATTCCTAATCCAACCCACACCCCCGGACTGAAAATCTGATGTCCGGGCAGCCACTTTTAAAGGTTGGGTTTGGGGAGCTGGGAATTCTCACAACTCTGCGCACCCAGTCCAGGAATGAACATCTGTGCCTCAGGTTGTAAATATTTCAGGAGACTAATTAACTGGAATTCTTGGCATTGATAGACATATGTTCTCACAGGGAACCTGTACATGTTATATGTAGTACATGTTGTAGGGATCCCACACAATGAGCAATCCATCATCTTTTATGCAGTAGTGAAAATTTTCTCAACCTCAATGCAAAATAGAAGCTTTACACAGTGGACTCACCAACCAGACAATCAGCTGTAAAGGTTAGTTTGCTCAACTCCATGTCTGATTTTTAGATTATTATTCTTAATGGCAAAATATTGGTCAAATAAGGTAGACTGGCCCTCAGGGTGGTTCTCAGATTGAGGCTACTGCTGGGTGCAGGGTCTTGACAGATTTATTTCAGTATGTGTTGCATACATACAGAAGTCAAAGATAATGAGGAGAGTCAGACGTTAATTAGTGTGTGGCATGCATGTACAGGGATGAGATGCAGTAAGGGAACTGTCAGCTTTTATCCAGCATGTGGTGTACACACACAGAAAATACAGACTATAAAGAGATAGTTTTTACCCAATGTGTGGTGTCCACGTGTAGGAGTCAGAGACAATGAGGAGACTGGCAGTTTTTATCCAGTATGTGCGGTATATGCAAAGGAATTGTGCAGATTCACACACAGTGTGGGGGCAATCATTTTTCACTGTGTACTGTTCAAGAGCTGACGTGGAAGAGCTATACTTTAGTCCAAGATGAACCATTCCTTTTCATGCTGTGTTACACCACATTTTGTTAAATTAGCTTTCTTCAGAACTTCTGACCTATTGCATTTGAAATGTTTACTGACGTTGTTACTCTTTAATTTTTTATCGTGTTTTGGATCAAATTCCATTTTTCCTTCAAGGATAGCAATTTCCAAAACAGCTCACCGTGGACTTTTTATAGTGACTTCTGAAAACATTTTATTAAGCTATTATTTTCCCATATTGTGAGATTACTGGATCGGTTAACTTTTGACTATTAATTGCATTATGTGTTATTTTCATTGGCAAAGAGGAAAAGCAACAATAATTCTCAGTACATTAACAAATATGTTTTTTTGTTCTTGTTAATGCTTATGTTGACACTGTTTGCATTCTCTCACTCAATCTTGGGATGCTTGCTAGTTTCCTGAGTTTACAAGCATTTATAAAAATAGAACGTTGCTGTCAAGGTAACAATGCACAGAATCTAACAGCTGTCAGGCTCGGGATCCATCGGTAATGCCTTACATTGTTTGTTATCTTACTGCTAAATATGAATGTAAATGATGGTACACCCAGCATGTGTGGCCCTTTTACACATCAGCAGATTGAGGTATTAGCCAGGACTCAGTATATTGCATTCTCACCTCTAAGTTAGAAGATTGTAGGTTCAAGTCTTGTTTATGTACTCTAGCCTGAGGCTCCAGTGCAGGACTGAGGGAGATCTGCACTATTGAAGATGCATCCAGATGACAGATTAAACTAAAGCCCCATCAGTCCTTGCAGGTGGGTGTAAAGGGTTCTATGGCACTATTATGAATAAGAACTGAGGAGTTCTCCCAGTATCCTGACCAAATATATTTATTGCAAAGCCATTGCAAAAGCAGATTCTTCACCACGCCCATATCTCATCTGTATTTTAATAGACATTGTACCTTCATCAAGAGGCTTACAGTGCTTGTCAATGGGGATTTCTGTTGATCCAGGTCCTTTGGTAGACAGTAAAATATTTGGGATGAGTTCCAAACTGAACAAGAAATCTGACTTTGAGTTATTCACATGGCAAATTCTCTACTTTTGATGTCAATTTTACTTTGGTGTGTTTTCTTCCAAATTGATGCAAACCCAGTGCCAATTAACTGTTCCAAGTTGATTTCTCAAGCAGGACAGCAGTTGGTATAAGTGCCTTGGGCTCGGGAGAGGCTAAATCAGCCCAAGTTCCCAATCCTGATCAATATTCGGTGAGTGGAAAACTGGAAAGTGTGTATGCTAATGTCAAGTGAATAGGAAATTGGGTTTGACTATGACAGTCCTTGTTGATCAGTTAGCCCACTGATCATCCATTGGTTCAGCTCACAGAATATGAATGAGGTGGCAGCAGGCTCCATTGGAACTGTACATCAGCAAGAATCAGTGCATTTGGGAAAGAAGGAATGAAAAATTGAAAAAAAAGTGCACAATTGCATGATTTGGAGAGCAGTAATTTGGAGACATATCTGAGTGTTCTCAGGTTACTCCAGGAATTCTGCCCAAAGTACCCTAATAGGATACTGGGAGCAAACAAAGGTCCTACCACCATCCTGGTGAAGGATCCTTCACTGAAAAGCCAAATGGTCATGTTATGAAGTGTTTCCTCAGGAGAAAGAAAGCAAATGATGCTAATTTTCTCTTCAGTCTGATTCAGTCTTTTGACTCTCCTTCTCAGAGGGGTATCATTCTGACTTCACATATGGGTTGAGAGTTTCTGTTGAATCACTGTGGGGGAGGGGGGGGGGGGGGTGAAGATACTCACTCACTAAAATGATCCCGTTCCCAGGATTTGGGAATAAGGTCAGCAACAGATCATAGCAGCAGCAGAGGTACTTCCACTTCAGTAACACCATTCCCGTATTTGTAACTGCCCATTAGGTTAACCTACTCCAATAATGCAAATATCATTAAACATTTTGATGTTGGATCTCTGGAAAATCAGTTGCCTGAATAAGCCACTGTTCACTCTCTTTCAGCATTTTCTTTATTCCAAAACTGCAACCTTTTGGATCTCGGACAACTCTATTAGGAACTAATAAGAAGTGACCAACAAACTGATATTGCCAAAAATTGTACAATATGGAGTGCTGCAACAAACAGTGGCCGTGTGTGCTGCAAGATCAAATTCTAACCAATGAACACAGGATTTCTGATTTTACAAACAAAATGCAGCGTGTCAAGGTACAGCCTGTGGAGAGCTAGCCTCTTATCTGTCACAGTAAATGTTTGTTTTATACCAAAGTGACTCATCATAATCTCACTGCAAAGATCAGACACTGCTTATCAACTGGAGAAAAACTGAAGCAATCAAAGTCCAGTTAAAAAACAGCTTTAACTTTTCTTTAGGGGATTTGTTGGAGTGTAACATGGGCAATAGTTGCATTTATACACTTTCCAAATGTTAATTAAAGTATTTTTTGTTGGCAAACAGATCATGTGTAATAATGGCTGGAATTGGGCATCATGGAGGGCGGGGGCGGTGGGGGGCGGGGTGGGGGGGGGAGGTGGGCGGGGGCGGTTGGGGGGGGGGGGAGGGGCGGGGGGGATGACAATATGGCAAGGAAGCCAGAAATCGGCATGCAGTCCAGTGGGCAAAGCTGTGGAGTGGGACGGAGGTGGGTGGGGTTTTGGATAGCCAATGAACATACTACACACTGGCCATCCAAGTGGTGGCCAGCACTCCCCTACATGCGTGAAGAAGCCTTCAAATTTAACCAAGAGAGATTCTTAGTAAAGCCATCTAACCCATGTGCCTCCCTCTTTGATCCCGCAGGAGGAGAACATCAGGATCATGGAGGCTGGTGATTTAGCGGTATACCTCATGGCTTACAGAGACCAGAGAAGAAGAAGAAGAGAGCGGTGGAGGCACCTGGCTTGGCAAATGGAAGAGCACCTCCCTCAAAATGAAGGGGTAGCAGGGCATGCTGCACACACAGCCAAAGATCCACAGTGAGTCATCGCTCGTAGGTGCCCCTCTAGACCCAGGGTCTATAGACAGCACCTGTCATTCCTGCAAGTGACTGAGAACCAGTGTCACCAAAGACTGCGTATGTCTAGGGAACTGGTTGGTCACATTTGCCACCTGCTGCCGGATTTGGTGCCATAGGGACATGGAGGGCATCTACTGCCAGTGGCTGTGAAAGTGACTACTCAACTTTTACGCAGTGGGCGGGCTCCAGAGGTGACCTGTGAGGGATCTCGCAAGACTCCACACACAAGTGTATCCACAAGGTCACAGATGCCATCTTTGCAAAGGCACAGAATTTTGTGCATTTTGCCTGGGATCAAGAAAGCCAGGAAGCAAAAACCCTGGGATTTGCACAGATCTCTGGTTTCCCACAGGTGCAGAGTACCATCAACTGCACTAACATGGCACTTAGATCTCCGTGGCAACAAGTAGTCAGCTACGTCAAAGGCTACCCACAGAGGACATGGCTGATGATGCCATGGGCAGCCTCAGACTACAGCAGAGCGATGGTACAACCAGGCTCAAGCTGCGAACTGGAGAAGATGATAGACATTTTGAAAATGAGATTCCGGTGCCTCTACAGGTCTTGTGGAGTACTGCAATACAGTCCACAGAGGGTGTCACACATCATCATCGCTTGCTGTATGCTTCACAACCTGGCGCTGCAACGGGGGCAGGACATGGCTAAATAGGAGATGGAGGAGCTGCAGGTATCCTCCGACGAGGAGGACGTGGAAGAAGATGACGATGGTGAGGTCTTTGAAGGTGAAGCTGCCAGCGATGAGGCCACTGCACTGGCCAGAGGAGGCAGGAATGCACGGGTGGCCCTTATAGCTTTGAGATTCATGGACATACGAACATATGAACATATGAACAAGGAGCAGGGATAGGCCATTCAGCCCCTTGAGCCTGCTTCGCCATTTAATAAGATCATGGCTGATCTGATAGTAACCTGAAATCTGCATTCCACATTCCCCTGGTAACCTATCACCCCCTTGCTTACCAACAAGCTATCCACCTCTGTCTTAAAAATATTCAAAGACTCTGCTTCCACCACCTTTTCAGGAAGAGAGTTCCAAAGACTCACAACCCTCTGAGGATGATGACAAGATGCAGTAAGGACAGTCCTGACATCTTCACCTTGCATCTGTGAACGTTCTGACTTTGACTTGTAGCTAATGGCAGCACACATACCGTCCGTGCTCAGGCTCATGTCATGGAGACGCAGCAGATGCCCTACTATATTCCTGGAGGAAGATGATGACATGCAGTGAGGACTCTCCATAGATCTTCTCATTGTCTCTGAGAATATCTGACTCCTGTCTGGCTGAGGGCAGCTCGCTTGCACTCTGTGATCAGGGTCATATCATGGAAGTGTAGACATGAAACTTAAAACGCACCTGATCCTTTGTCCACCTTCAGCACCTGTTCCTTTCAGGAGCATAGTGTCACTGGTCACAGATGCTGAAGAGATGGGGGCCAGCCCCACCTTAAAGGTGCTGAGAGCACACAGAGAGAATGACGGAACTCTGTGGTGCCTGCCCGCGACATTCTGGCAGCAAAGACCAGCACCATCGAGGTGCAGGTATCAGTAATGTGCCCAGGGAATGTGAGGTCGGACCATCACTTTGGTCTGAAGGTTGCACACTGCACAGGGAAGAGGCCCTGGACTGAGACACCTGCCTTTAACTTGTATGGGAACCAAGGTTTCGTATCTGGTTGACATGAACACTGCTCATCAGAACAAGGAGTCATAGGCAAGGAGACATTCTTGGAAATTTATTCACAATAGTGAATATTAAGTACAAATGATTAACACCCATGTCCAGGCTGCATAACTACATTTTCATAACCTTCCTAGCCCTGCCACTACATCTTGGTGCTCTCCTGATATCCACAGCAGAGGTGGAGGCAGCCTACTGATAACTTGACGGGCGTCCTCTGGAGGGCCTGATGTTTCCGAGCTTACCTTTGCAGCTCCAGCAACTGAGGTATAACTGAGTCCAGAGGCTCCTCATCTAACTCGGGCTCAGCAGATTTCTGGCCTTCAGCAGTCCTGGGAAGTCCATGCGCACCTGCTGTGGATCTGACAGTGCGATGTGCTCACCAGATTGTGACCCTGAGGGTCCTTTAGAACTAGATCCCACTGAGGTGTGTGTCTCTGTGCTGGTGGAGGGTGTGGATGAGCGCTGTGACGGGTCTTCATTTAGGGTGTCATCAGATTCTTTTTCTGAGAAGTCTTCAGGGCTTGAGTCGAGGACCTGGATTGTGGACCCCTCAGCTGCTTCCCAGTTTTGCCTACGAAAGCAAGGAGAGATAATTAGTGCATGGCAGGGGACTGCAGAACAGGGAAACCCACTCACAGCATGGTTGTCTGATGGATGTTGCACTGCTGGATCCTCACTTGGTAGAGCACAGCCAAACTCACCATCAGCACAGGAATGGTCCAGATCATCACCAGCCAGCTGGATGGCTCTATTTTCAAAGTCTGTGAGGACCTTGATGTTGGGCATTCCTCCCCCAATCTGTGAACTCTCCCTTTTGTTGTGCGCCAGCTTGTCCCGCATGAATACAGATGGAGAGGGTGTAAGCAGGATGCATGCCAGGCCAGATGATAAGTATGCCTGGCATGTATGGGTACTGAGTGGTGCCATAGAAGGGATGAGGACACGATCCACAGGGCAGGAGAAGGTGTGTGTGAGAGAATGAATGGTGATGTCCCTTGAACTGGCCGCGAGTGAGATCCCTATGGATATGTCAGGGGTTTGTGAGTGTGTGAATTGAGAGTGATGAGAAGAGTGATTTACTCTGGCAGAACATAGGCAATCATTTATCCTCTTTCAGCTTTGAGTGGCCATCCTCTTTTGTAGGACATTGGTGCTGACCACCGCTGCCATGGCCTCCCATTCTTGATTGGTGACCTTGCTTGCTGGTCTTCATCCAGAGCAGTGGTAGAGGACATCTTGGCAGGCCTCCACTGTATCCAGTAGGCGCTTGAGGGAGGCATCAGTAATCTGGGGGCAGTATATTTCCTCCTTTTGGCAGCCATGATTTTGCAGCAGCTTCCTATCCCTTGAGGAGAGCTAGCTCTGTGCATGGGGGGCCTTTAAATATGGTTCCCGGTTTGGTGAAAGCCTGAGGTGAAGACGGGCAGGTGAATCAGCGGATGCCCCACCAGCAACCAAGCATGTTTCCCGGGAATGCATTATTAATGAGGCAAGGAACACCAGGAATGGGATGACATGGTGTGAAAACCTGTCATTGCGGCTGGCAAGTTAAGCGTCCTATTTCCTGCCCGCTACCGTACTTTGTGCAAATCTGGGATGATTCCACCCTATGTCAAGTAAATTATGTGAGCCATGATTGGGGCACGACATGGGAAAACTCCAAAACATAAAGCAGAGTAAATTTGGGAAAGGTGTTGGTGACTTGGAGAGGGTGCAGAGCATGTTTACTGGAGTGGCAGCAGGGGTGAGTGAGATGTCAGTTATCGGGAGAATCCAGGCATGCTGGCATTTTTCACTTTGGAGTGGAGAAGGTTAAGGGCAGATTTAACACAGGTGTTCAGGATCATGAATAGTTTTGCTATAGCAATTAAGGAGAAACTGGTCCCAGGCATTGAAGGACCCAAGCAGAGTGTAAGCAGAGAACATGGACTTGGGCTAATTGACAGTGAACCAGAGATGAGTGGTTGAGACCTGGAATGTACTGCCTGGTGGAAGGAGGGGGGGATGGGCTTGGTGTGGAAGACAGGGAGAGGGGGGTAGTGATAGTAAAAACAGATGCAGTGGTAACTTTCAAAAGGTAATTGGACAGATATTTGGGAAGGAAGGAATTTGCAGAGCATGGGGAAAGGGGCGAGGGAGTGGCATCGACAAATAGTTGGCTATGACTGTACCATTCTCTGACTGACAACATTAGGGAAATAACGTTTTTCCTCTCCTGTCTGGTTGTCAATATCAAATAGAATACCTGGACCGGTATTTAATGGAGGCAATGGGGGTTTTGCTTTCTGGCTGGAAAGTCAGTGGGAGCTCCGCGTCACCTCTTTTTGGGAAGGATCGCCGAATTATGTGCCAATCAAACACTTTACTGGGCAGCAGTGAGCCTTTCCCAGTATCAAGGGCCCTGGGAGTGGGAGTCCAATAGGGTTTGTTTTTCAGACTTCCCTCATGGCAAGTCACCCACCCACTGCTGGCAGAATGAGGCCTTTACATGGAAATGGGCATTAATTACCCACTTAAGGGCCTCTATTGGCAGTTGGGCAGGAAAGCCATCCACGAGCCTCCCAGCCCAGGACTTAATCGGGGCAGTGGCGGGAAGGCAGTAGGGTCCCCTCCTGGCACTCTTCTATCTGATTAAATACCACCACCCCCCACTCCCGCCTTGAAACTCAGCAGGGCTTTAAATTGCACCCATAAATGCACTTGTGGAAAGGTCTTTAAAGGCTTTAGTACTGGTATTCCTGAAAATCTTCTTATTCCCAGAGTCAGTGACTGATAGTAATAACTGATGTATATGTCTTCCTAGTAATTCACTGAATTGGAATGCTTCCTTCCCTACTGGACTACCAGGGATCAGAGTTCCTCTAAATAATTCCCAGTGTGCATTCAATCTACAATCTCAGAGCAGCACCACACACATGCATACTCTATACAAAGTGTGAATTTTCCATTTCCCACACCATTCATCAGTGGTATGCCTGCATGCAAGGCTATTTAATTAATGGAAATTGTGCCAAACTAAAGAGTAGTTTTGTTCTGGGGACTCATCTCCATCCCCAGGGGACTTTAATAAGACTTATATAAACTTCTTTAGGAAAAAGAGCAGCTGTTGGAGAGAATAGCCATCATTTCACTTTGCTTTCATTATTTATGAGTATATTTGAAGAATAATTCACTGTAATGAGAGCCCTATTGACAAAATGATGCAAAAACAAAAATACTAACTGAACAATAAAAGATAGAACAATATAAAAGTGTCCTACGAAGTGGATTGAAGTATCATACATAGAAACAATAATTGCGATAAACATAGATTGCTCTATTGAGTATGATCGTTTTTTTTAAAATGCATTTATATATCACCTTAACACACACTGAAAAATCTCACAGTGTTTCACATTCACTGAATAACTTTGAAATGCAATGACTGTTAATGTATATACAAACACAGGGGCCATGCTATTTTCGACATGATCTCCCGAAGCGAAAAAGTTGAATGAGCAGTTAAACTGTTTTCATCCTAAATTTACTTATTGAACTGGTGATGCAGTGCATAAAAACTTTGACCTTTATCCCAGGTTCAGGATTCAAGTTAAATCCACACACCAATGGATTGAAAGTCTTTTTGTAGCCTCTCCTTTACAAGGATTCTACATAAAATGAACTTGGGCCATCTCAATTCAATCACTAGGTCTGCGCAGAACAAAACTGCTCTGAATGGCTCTAAAGCAGCAATGTTATGGGATGGCTGGTGTGTAAAAAGGAAAAATGTCAAATGGACGCAGCAAGTGTTTTTTCTGAGGTTGGAAATGCCATACATTTTTGCAGCAGGGTTGAAAGGATTTTTTTGCATCTAATAATGCATACCTAACTTGGGTATGCATCTACCTCCTTCCCAAGACGTATATACTTGCGTGGTGGACCCATCTTGTCTGATAGAACTGATTTCTTCCTAATGCGACTGCCCATGTCCAGTCTCTTCTTACCTACATCTGTGACTGTTCTAAAACTCTTCGCAACATAACATAGTGAAACACTATGAGTTTCTAGTTTCACCATGGATGTCCAATCTCTCTACACCCCCACCATAGAATCATTGAATGGTTACAGCACAGAATGTCATTTGGCTTATTGTGTCCAGGCTGGCTCACTGCAAGAGAAATTCACCTAGTGTCACTCCCCCACCTTCCCCCTGAAACCCTGCAATTTGTGTTCTTTTCAGATAACAATCCAGGATTGAACCTGCCTCCACCACACTCTCAGGCAGTGCATTCCAGATCCAAACCACTCACTGTGTAAATGAGGTTTTCCTCATTTTGGCAGGACAGCCTAAGGGCTCTTCACTTCTTCCTTGAATGGCGGCTCATCCAGTCCCCAAACAACTCTGTCCTCCTCAGCCTGGTTGAGCTTGTTTTCACATTGAACGACTTCTCCTTTAACTCCATTCACTTTCTCCAAATGAAAGGTGTTACTAGGAAAACCCTAGCCATGCATGCCTTTTCATGGGATATGCGAAACAAACTTTGCTCCAGTACAATCCAGATCCCCCCCCTCATCTATTTTGCCAATACATTGATGATTGTATTGGTGCTACTTACTACTCTCACTCTGAACTGGAAAGTTTCAACACTTTGCTTCCAATTTCCACCCTTCATCTACCTTCACATGGTCCCACTCTTCTTTTCCATTCCTCAACTTCTCTGTCTCTATTTCTGGGAATAGGCTGTCAACCGATATCTACCATAGATACCTTGACTACAATTCATCCCCTAGTGCTTCCTGTTTCTCCCAGTTTCTCCATCTCTGTCATGTCTATTCTGATAACACCACCTTCCACATTAGTGTTTCTGATATGTCTTCCTCTTTCTTGAACTGATTCCTCTCCAATGTTGACAGGGCCCTGGACTGTGTCCATTCCATTTCCCATAGTTTTTGTCTCACACCTCTCCTTCCTTCTAGAACTGGGAGAGAGTCCCCTTTGCACACCACCAGCCTTGACATTCAATGGAGCATACACTGCCATTTCTGTAACGTTCAACGTGATGCTGCCATGAATCACATCTTCTGCTCTCTTGTCAGAATTCAGAAGGGACCATTCCCTCTGCGATACCCTAATCCACTTCTCAATCACTCCTCCTCTTCCCACAGCACACTTCCATAAAGTGCAGGAGATGCAATACCTGCTCTTTTATCCCTTCCCTCCCACTTTTCAGGTCCTTAAAAGCTCCTTCCCAGTAAAACAGTGATTTACTTGTATTTCTTCCGGTTTATTATACTGTTTTTTCTGTTCATGTTCTGATCTACCCTACACTGGGGACAGCAATTGCAGATTGGATGTCTGCTTTGTGGAACACCTCCATTCAGTCCCCTAGCATGATTTTGAGCTTCTGACTGCCTGCCATTTTAATTCTCTACTCCACTTCCATTCTGACTTCTCTGACCTCCTACGCTGTTCAAATGAGTCTCAACATAACCTCAAGGACCACCACTTCATCTTTCAAGTTGGCACTTTATAGCCTTCTGGGCTCAACATTGAGTTCAACTATTTCAGACCATCAACTCTGCTTTTCTATTTACAATTCTGCTAGACCCATTTTTTATTTCTTTACTTGTTCCATTACCAGCTCCTTTTGCGTTGCCACATCATACATTTTCCCATTTAATCTCTCCAGCCTTCCCCACTATCACAAATCTTCACTTTCACCTTTCATTCTTTCTCCTCCTGCCTTTCCCTGCCTCACTACTTGTTTAAAACCTGTTACACCTCAGACCTTTTCCATTTGTGACAAAGGCTCACTCGACAAGGAACATTAATTCTGTTTCTCTCCACAGATGCTGCCTGACCAGCTGAGTGTATCTGGCATTTTCTGATTCTTGCGGAAACCTACAATCTGGCTGAGGCCTGCTTTGCAAAATGTGATTGTGTATGACCCTACATGCACCATACACACTGCAGTCTATTTCTTCACTTGGGAATCAAGTCTACTGTCTTAAAAGAGGCTGCTGGAGGTTGCTACTGGAATGATCAGTTTGAGCTTTTCGACTTACGTTATTGTGGAGCTGGGAGGAGCAGGAGTCCCTCCTCCAGGCTCCAAATTAAATATACGGCTCATGCAAAGCACCTGATTGCCTCCAGTTCCATCACCCAGGGACTCTGTTAACAGCTTCAGCAATCTTCAACAGTAGGATAGCCTGGTATTTAGTGCGGACTTGTGAAGCCAGATTTGTAACCTATCTGCAGCATTGACAATAACTTATTTCATCATTTCTCAGTTATCGGGTTAGTCCCCTTATTGGACATTGATCATATCAACGGGTTCTCATAGTGTTTCATACAAACAGAACATGGAACATACAGACTTTTACAATGAGTTCTGATAATAACTCATAAATCATTGATATATGTTCCTGATTAAGAATACAGGCACGGTTTCTGCTGATTATTAAAAGTTCGGGGGCGGAATCATCCTAGATTTGCACTAAGTGTGGTAGAAGGCATGAAAAAGGACATTTTACCTGTTGGCCGCAATGGAGGGTTTTCATACCGCATTGTTCCAACCCTGCCTCATTAATTATGTATTACTGGGAAACATGTTGTTTTGATGGTGAGCAGGCTCTCATTCATCTGTCACGCCATCACCTTGCTGCTTCATCATGCCAAGCACCACATTTAAAGTGCAGCTGCATGCACACCTCTCAGTGCTTTGACCCAGGACTGCTGCAAAGAAGACATGGCCCCGAAACGCAGCTCCCGGTTTAATGACACATCCCTCGAGCGCCTTTTGGATGACGTGGAGGCCCGCCCTGATGTCCTCTACCCCAACTCTGGCCGCAGGTGGGGTAGCAACATCACTAATTTAGCATGGGTGGCAGTTGTCAGTGCCACTGCCCTCCAAAAGTGGACAGCCACACAGTGCCGAAAAAGGATGAATGATCTCCTCTGTTCCGCCAGGGTAAGTCGCTCTTCGCTCCACTCTTAACTCACACACTCACAAACCCATCACACATCCACAGGGATCTTACGCCTCAAGGGATAAAACCACTAACTCTCACACACCCTCACATCTCCATCAGGCTTGGATCCTCTCGAGCTCACGTTCTTATCCTGTCCATGGCTCCGCTCACCACACAAACATTCCATGCAGTGCCACACTCTCTCCATCTGTTTTCATGATGAAAAGCTGGCTCACAGCAGCAGGGAGAGGTCCCAGTCCAGGGGTAGAGTGGCCCACATTAGACCCCTCACTTTCTTTGAGCAGTGTGCCATCGCACTGACTGGTGAGGATGTGGACCATGCCTGTGGCGAAGGTGAGGTCAGCAGCAAACACCCACCAGAGGATCCTGCACCGCATCATCCCTCTCTCAACACGAATGTAGGTGCTCTCTCTCCTGCTTTTAACTCTGCTGCCATGCACTACTTATCTTTACTTTGGTTCACAGGGAGCTCTGCCAAGCAGCACCCTCAGCCATTCAGTCCCTCAGCTCCATCCAGGTTCACACCTCCAAAAGGATACCTCCTCCATTGAAGAGCTGGAAATAAGCACCCTGGAAGACCCCTGACAGTGTTTACCCACACCATCCACCAGCACAGGGACACACCTCGGTGGGACCTAGATCTAGAGCTAGCTCTGGTTCACAATCTGGTGGTTACCACATGGACATGTGTCTGCAGCAGGAGGAGGCAAGTTCAGCTGAGCTTCCCGGCACTTGGAGGACTGCTGGGGGGAGAGCCATCTGTGAGGTCTGAGTCAGATGATGAAACTCTAGATTTGGCCTTCCAACTCATCATGTAGAGTCAACAGACAGCAGGGGAACATCACATAGAGCTATTGGAAGCCCTCAACAGAGTGGCACATGAGTTGGAGGAGAGCATCCACCTGCTCTCTGATGAACTGGTGCCCACACGTGCGTGTATGGCGGTCTCCATGGGAAGGATGGCGGACGCCGTGGAGACCCTAGTCCAGCAGAATGCAGAGATGTGTGCAGACCTGCACGCCGCCACGGTAGCCGTGGGTGATTTCCTGCAGTGGCAACATGAGCAGGAAACGGGGCACCTCGACATCCTCCTCAGTGCTCCTACCCTTCAAGGAGTCAGGCCGGGCACCCGAACAGAGGATGAGCAGCAGCTAGATACCCATGGATTATCCACTCAGGAATCTCAGATGCTGTCCTCTCCCTCTGAGTCCTTTTTGCCTGTGACCCTCTCAACCTTGTCCTCTGTCACAGCTGGCCCACAGGAGGACAACCAAAGCAAGTCTGGGCTCCCAAGGCCTCGGCTGTCCAGAGGATACACGCCAAAGTCATCAGAGGCAACAAGGCCAACTATTGCACAGGCTGTCTCCACCCTGCTATGGATGTCAGGGCAGAACATAGAAGTCTAAGGCATTCAAAAGTTAAGAGACTGGGCATCTCCCTACAGAAGGAAGTTTGGCTCCAGAGTCTTGACCACATATTCAAGGTTGCCAGTTCAGTGCAGTACTGTTGCCGGTGCTGTCTTTCATACAAGATGATAAGCCAAGGTCCCATCACCCTTCTCAGGTGGAGGTAAAAGATCCAATGGCACTACTATAAAGAAGAGTGGAGATTTCCCTTGTGTCTCAGTCAATATTTATCCCTCAACCCATAGTTATCTGGGCCTAGATCTTCAGGACTCCGTATTGTCGGAGACTGGACGTTTGACCCTAGATGCATGTTGGAGCCCCACAGAAGTCTTGAAATGCTGACCTCCATGGGAATTGCCTGGGAAGTTTGAACTTCTGATAGGCAATTCCCCTGCTCCCTGGGTCCCCCCGCAAATGTCTCTGACTCTGAGTTAGAGGCAGAGACTTTGGATAGTTCTGATTTATTTACCTGGATAATTACCCAGGAAATGTTAGATAGAAAAGTCCTAGTCTGACTCCTAGGTAACTCTCCAACCACTCATACCAACCACCCCACCACCCCCTCCCCACAACTTCCCCCCAACTTCCCCTCGATACCCCAACTAACCCCTTGAATCACCCTTGCCTGATTGTCTCCCCTGACCCCTGACTACTCCTAGGCCCACCTGACTTGACTACACCTCCCCGACAAGTCCTGACTACGTCCCCCCACCACCTGGGGAATCCCTCCTGACCCAATCCAGCTACCACCTAACACACTTACTACCTTACCCACCTACCCCCTACCCATCTACCTCCTACCCACCTACCACTTACCCACCTACCACCTCACACACCCTATGCACCTGCCACTCTAGCCACCTATCATCTTACTCATCTGGCACCCTACCTACCTGCCAGTCTACCCACCTACCACCTCACCCACCTGGCACCCTTACCCACCTACCACCCCACCCACCTGCCACCCTACACACCTACCACCCTATCTACCTAGTAGCCTGCCCACCTACAGCCCTACACACCTACCACCCTACCCATCTGTCACCCTACCCACCTCTACCCCTATCCACTTGCCACCCTACTCACCTATCATTTCACCCACCTGCTGCCCTATCCAACCCCAACCCTATCCACTCTGCTCCCTGGGTCCCTCCACGAATGTCTCTGACTCTGAGTTGGAGACCACCCTATCCACCTGCCACTCAACCTCCTACCACCATACCCACCTGTCACTTCACCCTCTCTATCTACTTACCTCACCCACCTGCCCACTGTACCACCCTACCTATTCACTCATTCACTAAAATTCACACTAGATCTTTAAACTTACTGTATGGTAGTTAGTTCCATAGAGAGGGGCCATGTCTTGTCTTCCCCTGACATGACTGTGCTGCGATGGAGCTCTCTGATGGACGCTGTGCTCCACATTTCTGGAGAAGCTGGGTTTAGGAAACCCGGCAAGAAATGCTGAGCAGCGACTAGGTGTGCAAAGTTTTGAGCAGAGCAGCATTCCAATGATGATTGCAGCTTTGCGGAAGATTAGGGTCTTGGTCATTATTGTATTGTTGTTTGTGGGACCTTGTTGCACAAAAATTGATTTCCACATTTCCTTCTTTACAACAGTGAGTACAATTCAAAAAGTACTTCACTGGTTGTAAAGTGCTTTGGGAAGTCCTTGTGAAAGACATCATATAAATATGTCTTTCTTTTGCCAGATAAATCAATGCATGTTTATGTTTTTGTCACTGATATGCTGTTAAAATCTGATGTAATTCAATGAACTTGACCTGGACTCTGTGAAAGGGAGCTGTCAGATATCAATGATAGAATTTAAATGTTATAGGGTCTCAGACACGCTGAGTTATCACAATACAGCGCACAGCCTACACTTGTTCCATCCTGTGCCAACTGAGATTGGTGTTCCTGTATATTTTATATTGGGCACAATGTGCTTTACACTGAAAAAATAATTGCCATACTTGATGCATTATGCAACTCAGAGCTCACTCTGTACTGTGAGCTCCATATCTTTTGTTGTACATTACATATTCTGCATGTTGTATGTTCTACACTGCATGTTTTACATTATATATTATACACTGCATGTTGTGCTGTTCATTTTTATGCTATTCGCTGTGCACAGAGTAATTACAATCATAGAACGATACAACACAGAAGCAGGCCGTTCATCAGATCATGCTGGTCCAATTAATTCGCCTACCCTGCTCTTTTCCATTGCCCCAGATGTTGTCCCTACAAGCACTTATTCAATTCTTTGAAGAGTGTTACAATTCAATCTGCTTCTACCACCCTTCCAGTCAGCGTAGACCAAATCATAATAGCTTGCCACATTAAAAAAATGTTTCTTGTGGTTCTTTTGCCAAATACCTTAAATCTTATTGACTTTTCTGTCTTATTTATTCAATCAGAGCCATTCATGATTTTGAACACTTCTATCAAGTGTTCTCATAATTCTCACTTCTCTGAGGAGAACAACCCCAGTAATGCAAGTCTCTTCCTAGTACAGAACTCCCTCATCCCTGGTACTATTCTAATAGTCTCTTTAAGGTCATGACATCCTCCCTAAAGAGAGGTGCTCTGAAATGAACACAATACTCCAGCTGTGGCGTAACCAGTGATGTACTAAGGTTTAGCATAACCTCGTTGCTTTTGTATGCTATTTTCTATTAATAAAGCCAAGGATCTCAATGCTTCCATTAATAGCCTTCTCCACTTGTCTGCCAACTTTAAATACCTGTGTACATGTACCCCCAGGGCTCTCTGTTCCTGCATTCCCTTAAAATTATATAATTTAGTTATATTGCCCCTCCTCATTGTTCCTATCAAAATGCATCACTTCACACTTCTCTGCATTAAAATTCATCTTTCATGTGTTTTCCAATTTCAGCAGTCTGTCTTTGTCCACTTGAAGTTTGTTATGATTCCACATTTACCACATTTCTGAGTTTTCTATCATCTGCAAACATAAAAATTATGACCTGTGTATCCAAGTCCAGGTCATTAATATATATTAAAAATGGCAATGGTTCTAATACTGCACACCATTGCATACTTCTCTCCTGCCTGAAAAACAATGGTTCACCACTGATCTCTTTTCAGCCCCCCACCCCCTGAGCAATTTTGTATCCATGCTGCTGCTGCCCTTTTAATGCCATGGTCTTTAATTTTGCTAACAAATCTATTTCACGTTACTTTATCAAATGACTTTTGAAAGCCCATGTACATAGCATCAACTGTACTACCTTCATCAACACTCTATTTCTTTAACAAAGAACTCAATCAAGTTAGTCAAACTTGATTTGTCTTTAACAAATCTGTACTGGCTTTGCATTATTGGCACATATTTTTCCAAGTACCATTTAATTTTGTCTATAAAAATTCCCCTACCATTAACTTTAGGCTGACTGGCCTTTGGCTCCTGGGTTTATCGTTCTATCTCTTGTTTTTAATAAAAAAACAGCTGTAAACATGTGCAATCCTTTAGTCCGCTGGCACCCCTTTCATACCTTAGGAGGACTGGAAGATTGTGGCCAGAGCCTTTGCAATTTCCACCCTTACTTATGTTATGGTCCAGTTGATGTTATTACTGGACAAGTCTGATCTCAGAATGGAACCGGGCTTGATAGGCCATTTTTATTTTAAACATACAAATTAGGAGCAGGAGTAGGCCTCTTGGCCCCTTGAGCCTGTTCTGCCATTCAATAAGATCATGACTGATATGACTGAAACCTCAACCCCACATTCCTGCCTACCCCCGATAACCTTTCACCCCATTGTTAATCAAAAATCTATCTGGCTCTGCCTTAAAATATTCAGGCTCTGCTTCCATCTCCTTTTGAGGAAGAGTTCCAAAGACTCACTATCCCTTGAGAGAAAAAATTTCTCCTCATCTCTTGTCTTAAATGAGTGGCCCTTATTCTTAAACAGTGACCCCCTAGTTCTAGATTCTCCCACAAGAAAAAACATCCTCTCCACACCCACCCTGTCATGTCCCCTCAGGATCTTAAAGGTTTCAATCAAATCGCCTCTTAGTCTTCTAAATTCCAGTGGATACAAGCCTAATCTGTCTGGCCTTTCCTTGTAAGACAACCCAACCATTTTTGATATTAGTCCAGTAAACCTTCCCTGAACTGCTTCTAATGCATTTACATCTTTCCTTCAATAAGGAGACCAGTACTATACACAGTACGCTAGATGTGGTCTCACCAATGCCCTGTAGAACTGAAGCATAATGTCCCTACTTTTGTAATCAATTCCCCTCACAATAAATGATAGCATTCTATTAGCTTTCCTAATTACTTGTTGACCTGTACACTAGCCTTTTGTGATTCATGCACTAGGACACTAAGATCCCTCTGAATCTCAAAGCTCTTCAATCTCTCACCATTTAGATAATTAGCTTCTTTTTTATTCTTCCTACCAAATGAACAATTTCACATTGTACTCCACTTGCCAGATATTTGCCCATTCAATTAACCTATCTATGTCACCTTGTAGCTTCCTTATGCCCTCTTCACATTTTACTTTCCTACCTATCTTTGTGTTGCCAGCAAATTTAGCAACCATTCCTTTGGTGGAGGGTACTTACTGAAACAGATTCATAGGAGACTGCTGTTGATTTTTTAACAAAAAGATAAAATGTAATAAACAGGAAACTAACTACATTACACTAGACAACAAACATGGACAAGGGAACCTCCTGCTAATTATCATGTATTGCCCCACCTCCCCGCCTCAGCTGATGAATCAGTGCTCTTCCATGTTGAACATCACTTGGAGGAAGCACTTAGGGTGGCAAGAGCACAGAATGTACTCTGGGTGGGGTTCTTCAATGTCCATCACCAAGAGTAGCTCAGTAGCACCACTACTGACCGAGCTGGCCAAGTCCTAAAGGACGTAGCTGCTAGACTGGGTCTGTGGCTGGTGGTGAGGGAACCAAGAGCGAAAAACATACTTGACTTCACCTCGTCAATTTGCCTGCCGCAGGTGCATCTGTCCACGACAGTTTCGGTAGGAGTGACACCGCACAGTCGTTGTGGAGATGAAGTCCCGTCTTCACATTGAGGATACACTCCATCATGTTGAGTGACACTACCACTGTGCTAAATGGGATAGATTTCGAATAGATCTAGCAACTCAAGACTGCACATCCATGAGGCGCTGTGGGCCATCAACAGCAGCAGAATTGTACTCATCCACAATCTGTAACATCATGGCCCGACATATCCCCCACTCTACCATGATCACCAAGTCAGGGGGTCAATGCTGGTTCAAGGAAGAGTGCACTAGGGCATGTCAGGAGCAGCACCAGGCATACCTAAAAATGAGGTGCCAATCTGGTGAAGCTACAGCACAGGACTACTTGTGTACCAAACAGCATAACCAGAAAGTGATAGACAGAGCTAAGCAATCCCATAACCAATAGATCAGGTCTAAGCCCTGCAGTCCTGCTAGATCCAGTCATGAACAGCGGTGGACAATTAAACAACTCACTGGAGGAGCAGGCTCCACAAATATCCCCATCCCCAATAATGGGAGAGCGCAACACAGCTGTGCAAAAGATAAGGCTGAAGCATTCGCAACAATCTTCAGCCAGAAATGCCAATGGTGGATGATCCATCTTGGACTCCTTTAGAGGTCCCCAGCATCACAGGTGCCAATCTTAAGCCAATTTGATTCACTCCACGTGATATCAAGAAATGGCTGAAGGCTCTGGATAGTGCAAAGGCTATGGGCTCTGACAATATTCCCGCAACAGTACTGAAGACTTGTGCTCCAGGACATGCCATGCCCCTTGCCAAGCTGTTCCACTAGCAACTACCCAGCGATGTGGAAAATTACCCAGGTATGTGCAGTACACAAAAAAGCAGAACAAATCCAAAACTCAGCCAATTACCGCCCCATTAGGCTACTCTCAATCATCAGTAAAGCGATGGAAGGGGTCATCAGCAATGCTATTAAGCGGCACTTGCTTAGCAATAACCTGGTCACTGATGGTCAGTTTGAGTTCCATCAAGGCCACTCAGCTCCTGACCTCATTTCAGCCTTGGTTCAAAAATGGAAAGAACAGCTGAACTCCAGAGGTGACGCGAGAGTGACTTCCCTTGACATCAAGGCAGCATTTGACTGAGTGTGGGATCTAGCAAAATTGGAGTCACTGGGAATCAGGGGAAAACTCTCCACTGGTTGGAGTCATACCTAGCACAAAGGAAGATGCTTGTGGTTTTTGGACATCAATAATCTCAGCTCCAGGACATCACTGCAGGAGTTCCTCAGGGTAGTGTCCTTGGCCTAACCATCTTCAGCTGCTTCATCAATGACCTTCCTTCCATCATAAGGTCAGAAGTGGGGATGTTTGCTGATGATTGCATAATGTTCAGCACCTTTCATGACTCCTCAGGTACTGAAGTAGTCCATGTCCAAATGCAGCAAGATCTGGACAATACCCAGGCTTGGTCTAACAAGTGGTAAGTAACATTCATGCCACACAAGTGCCAGGCAATGACCATCTCCAACAAGGGAGAATCTAACCATCATCCCTTGACATTCAATGGCATTACCATCACTGAATACCCCACTATCAACATCCTGGGGTTACCATTGACCAGAAACTGAACTGGACTGGACTAGCCACATAAATTCTGTGACTTCAAGAATAGGTCAGAGGCTACGAATCCTGTGACGAGTAACTCACCTCCTGAATCCCTAAAGCGTGTCCACCATCTACAAGGCACAAGTCAGGAGCGTGATGGAATATTCTCCACTTGCCTGGATGAGTGCAGCTCCCACAACACTTAAGAAGCTTGACACCATCCAGGACAAAGCAGCCTTCTTGATTGGCGCCACATTCACCAACATTCACTCCCTCCACCACCGAGGCACAGTGGCAGCAGTGTGTACCATCTAGAGGATGCACTGTAGGAACTCACCATGACTCCTCAGACAGCACCTTCCAAACCCACGACCACTACCATCTAGAAGGACAAAGGCGGCAGATGCATGTGAACACCACTACCTAGAAGTTCCCCTCCAAGTCACTCACCATTCTGACTTGGAAATATATCACTATATTGCTGGGTCAAAATCCTGGAGCACCATCCTTATCAGCACCGTGGGTGTACCTACACCACATGGACTGCAGCGGTTCAAGAAGGCAGCTCACCACCAACCTCTGAAGAGCAGTTAGGAATGGGAAATAAATGTTGGCATAGCCAGCGATGGCCACATCCCATGAATTAATAACAAAAGGTTGGAAAGATTTCAACACAGACACCTGGGGAAAGATGATTCAAACTCGCGCTATTCCTTTAATCCCAGCTCACTAACTCAATACTCCAGTGAAGAGGCACCAATATTTCCACGCCAGCGGTAGAGCTGGTTAGGTTACAAAGAGGTTTCATTTCCAGTAGATATCTGAACATTCAGTAGAAGCCCTTCCACAATGGATATCTCCCTTAAGATATCCAGAAAACTCGCTCTAAGTTCACTATTATTTTAACTTTAGAGCAAGACATATGAGTTCACTAAACTCAGTTCCACAGCAGTCTGTTGTCATTTCCAGCTAGAGAAAGTCTTAGACCTTTTCAATCTTCACTCTGTGGTATACTCATACCAATTCAAACTAAAAACTGCTTTTCTTGCCTCTCTCTGTGTCTCTGTGGGTATCTCTCTGATCCCCTGTTGCTAAGCAACAGCACAGATTTTTCTATGTTTTTTGTTTTAACTTCCCTTACAACTAACCCCTTGGTAACCCATCTCTTCACTTTAAGAGTCCTAAAACCTCATTATAAATGCATGTATATAAATAGGCCCCCAGACTTGCTGGCTCCATCTTACAAAAACTCTAAACTGAAACAAACCCAGGTTTCACCTTTCTTAACACACAAATGAAAAAGAATATAAATTAAACTTAAAGCTATATCTTGTTCTAACACCCACAAATACAAAAATAACTTACTTAAAATCATCTCTAGTTCCTAATATCTGTTTCAGCAACCTAGGGTGCACTCCATCTGGTCCAGGTAACTTTTCTACTTTGTGGACTGCCTAAGCTGTGAGTATCTCCTCTTGGTCTATTTCTCTCCTGCCCAATGGAAAAAATTAAACCCCTGTCGGGGGTGATGTGTAGGGGCGGGCGCAAACCCAATCGGTGCCCCAGATCGGGGACGTGCTGCCATTTTACGTGGGCGGGCCTTAACCCTCCCATTGTGACACGCGCCCGGAAGCGCTGTGCACTTTCTGTGCGGGTGGGGGGATCCCCTGAGTGGTTCCCTGTGCTCTTTCGCGCATGCGTGCCAAAGAGCACAGAGATCTCCCTGAGGCACCTCCATGTCTCAGGGAGATCCGTTTGACATGTGTAAGTTTAAATAAAGGAAGGAAAAAACTTTTGAAACATGTCCCCTCTTGTGACACTGTCACAAAGAATGAATGTAAAAATTTTTATTACATTTTAAAACACTTCATGAAACCTCATCCCACCTGTGGATGAGGTTTCATGAAAAATGCGAAGGCCGCCTGGGCTCTTCACCTGCCTGCCAAGCTTAAATTTCAACAGGCAGCTCATTTAATTGAGTTAATGACTATTTAAATGGCCTTAATAGGCCTTTGACAGTTTGACAGGCGCGCAGCTGACTCAGCTGCGCGTCTGCCGAACCGACAATCTAAATGATGCGCGGTGACATCGGGATGCACGCCCAACGTCACTGTGTGTCATTTTACGCGTCGGCGAGTGGGCTCTAGCCCCACTCGCCAACCTTAGAATTCAGCCCAATGTCATTACTGACTGCGCCTTTCCTGCCATATGGGCAGCATCCTCTCCTCTAGTGAAGACAGATGCAAGTCTGACATTTGTATTTATTTGGAACCTTAGCCATGCACTCAACCATTTCTGGTCAGTAATCAGCCTCACCCCACTTTTGACCATCATTTTACTATTTATACTCATAAAAGACTTTAAGGTTCACTTTTATGTTTGGCGCTAGTCTGTTCTCATATTCTTGGAGAGGGTTGATAAGGGTTACAATATGAGATGGTTTAATTTAACTTGGGCTAGAGATCCAAGCGGCTCAATGAATCATGGTTAAAAATAAAGTGGGAAGGACTGTATTAAAAATGAGTTAAATCATCAGAACAGAAATGCACCACAGTAAACATAATAGAACAAGACAGGTGAAAGCTATAATACATTTTGGGGAACCAGATAAGGCAGTAATTACTGAGACATGGCTGCAGAAAAATCAGGATTAGGATAAGCATTGCAGGATATAAGATATTTAGGAATCTTAGAGAGGGGAAAAGGGCAGGTTGAATAGCTATACTTATTAGAGGTAACATTATTAGAGCAGAAAAGAAGTGATCCATCCATCATTAAGACATATGGAAAGAGATTAAATCTAACAAAAGATTAATTATGCTAGTAGAGGTAGATATGTTCTTCTTGAGTTCCCCACTCGAAGGTAGGGCCTTGGTGATTATTTGCCGAACCACAGCAAATTGCCATGATTTTTTTACTATGGATAGGGAATGGAGGCCTTGAGTCTGTTTCAGGCAGATACGGGATCAAACCTGGTGCTGTTGGTCTGACCCACATAGTAGCCTTGTAGCCAACTGAACTAACCGCCCCCAGGAGTAGACTATAGATCACCTCATAGTGGAAGGGAAGTGCAGAAGGAAATACACAATAAGTTAGGGGAATGAGTAAAAATAATGATGGGGATTTCAACTATCACAAAATTAATTGGCCAGAAGTGGTTGGTAAAAGGAATTAGGAAATATAACTTCTACAATGCACACAGAACGTTTTCTAACCCAATATGTAAAAAGTCCAACAAGAAAGGATTCACTACTGGATCTTGTAAAGGGGAGTGAGCCATAGAAGATAAGAGAAGTAGAATAATACAATATACATAATATACATATACATTGCGCATAATATAGTACACTTTAAAAGAATAATTGACAAGGACTTAAGTATGGTAAGGTCCAGAATATTAGATTGAAGAAAAACTGATCTTGAGGGGCCAAGAGTAGAATTTGGGAAAATAAAATGGACAGCAATATTGGCAAACAATGTTGCAGAACAGCACCAAGAATTAAAATTGTGTTCAACAGAGTCCAAGAAAAATATATTCCACTAAAACTCAAAGAAAAACTAAACACTCTAGAGGCACCATGGATGAATAAAGAGTTAAGGAGAAAATTAAATGCAATGAAAGCAAAGGAAACATTACAAGGGAGAATATTAAGAGATTAAGAGAGAAGTCAAATTAGTAATGCAAAGAGGAACTATGAAATTAAATTATCAAGGAAACTAAAACAAAATAGTAAAAAATTTTACAGGCACATAAATGGAAAAGGAAAGTCAGAATGGGAATAGGGCCGCTAAAGGATTGATAAGATATAATTATAGGCAGCGATTGTGAAATGGCAGAAGCATTAAATAATTATTTTTCTTCAATAGTTATCAGGGAAAAAGGAAAGTCAACAAGATATTGGATGATGGGATTAGAGATAATCTAACCACAATTAAAATAGAAGACTAATATTAAATAAATTATTGAAACTCAAAGAGATAAAACCCAAGATCCATTCTGATTGCATCTTTGCATTTTACAGGAATCTAGAGAAGAGATAGCAGACACAATATTATATATATTTAAGCACATATTAGAAAAGGTGTAGTGCCAGAGGACTGGGGCTAGCTAATGTTATACCTATAGTTAAGGTGAGAAATAGAACATATGCAAGGAACTATTGACCAGTCACAAGGTATTAGAATTCCTACTCGAGAAGGAAGTAGAAAAACAACAGGAACCCAAAACAATAATGAATAATCAGCATGGATTTCTCCTTGAATTTTATGAAGAGTTAACAGGGATCATAGACAAGGGTGATCCAGTAGATGTAATTCCTTTAGATTTTCAAAAGGTCTTTGATAAGGTGCCACATAATAGACTAATTAATCAGGTCATAGCATGTAAAATCAGGGGACAGCTAGCTGTTGTAGAGAGCAGTGGGTCAAGGGTAATTATTTAGAGTGGCTGAGGTAGAAGGCGGTATTCCACAAAGATCAGTGCTGGGAACCATTGTTGCTTCCAACTTGTATTAACAATCTAGACTTTGAAATCAAAACTACAGTTTCTAAATTTGTGGACACAGTCACATTGGAGGATATTTGTGAATACTGAGGTGGACTGTAATAAATTAAAGAAAATGTTAGTAAACTTGTGGAATTGCCACATTATTTGGAAATGAAGTTCAAAACAGTTAAATATGAGGTGTTACATTTTGGTAAGAAAATAAGGAGATCACATAGTACTCAGAAAATAAGAATCTAAATTGTGAAGAGGAGAAAAGGGATCTGGGAGTATAATTACGTAACTCACGCTAATAAGGTCATAAAAAAACAAACCTACCAATAGTCTTTATGCCTAGAACAATAGAATTGAAAAGTAGAGAAGTCCAACTTAACTTATATTGAGCCTTGGCTAGAAGTACTGTGTATAATTCTGGCTGCTATATTATAAATTGAATATAGAGATACTGGAAATATCAGAACAGCAGTGTTACACCGACAAGGAAAGGATGAACAGGCTGGTTCTCTTCTCTTGAAAAGAGAAGGCTGAGGGGTAAGCTAATAGGAGCCTTCAAAATTACAAAATGCTTTGGAAAGAGTGGATACAGGGTGAGAAAGTGGGCAGATGACCAAACATTCCAAGGAGGGGGGTTGGTACTTTATACATGATATAAGGCTACAGAGTTCATCATCATTCAGCTTTTTAAATTTAACTGGTGTTGGCTTCGGGAAACCCAGCAGTTACATCCAATTTGATGGAGAATTTGATGGAGGTGAGTGCCCTTACCCCACCTCCTGGATCCAGTATGCCTGCCTGAATCCCATGATCAGGTACCTACCCCTGACCTTTCCCATGAGGCCTCCAATCGCCGCCACTGCAGACCTCTGACAGCATGAGGTTAGTGAACATGTGGAATGACTATATAATTGGGAAATGACTTTCAACACAGGTATATATGAGATATTACAGGTATATATGAGATATTACATTTTGGTAAGTAAAATAAGATCACACACATCCAGTCACCCTAACTGAGGCCTCTGACCCCACCTCTGGCCTCAAAATACAACCCCCCATGGCCCCAGGATCAATAGCCCCTTTGGGATCGCTCCCCCAACTGATCAATACCCCCCCAATTAAACCTTCCCGCTCCCTCTTCAGGAACAAGCCATTCCCACCTCAGGATTGCCCTCACTTCCTCCCATTCCAATCGGCAGGTAAAAATTCAAATCAGAGATAGTCTTTCCACTGTGGGGAAGAGCAAGAGATCATCAATATAAGATAGTTACGAAGAAATCAAATAGGGAATTCTGAAGAAACCTCTTTATCCAGAGAGTGGTGAGAAAGCACAACTTGCTACCACAGGGATTGGTTGAAGTGAATAAGATAACCCTAAATAAATATCTGAGGAAGAAGAGAATAAAGGGCCAAGCTGATAAGAATTAGATGAGAATAGATGGGAGGAGGCTCGTGTGGAGCATGAATACTGGCATGGACTGGTTGCTTGATGACCTGTTTCTGCGCTTCATATCTTACCTAATTTACATAATCTCTTGTAGCAGGAAATTGGTGGGGGAGGGATCTAACAGACAAGGTTTTATTGCACATAAGTAGTGAGAAAATTTACAAAAGGAACATAAGGATTTGACTCTGGGCTTTAAGTAGGCCCTACATTAAAAAAAGATCATTACAATATTGATCCAAGAAGGGACATTTGCCAATGGAAGAAAGACCATAGAGGGCATTCCTTAGCCTGATTTTGACTTTGGGCTTCCACTCTCAAAGTCTTCCTCCTGCTGGAAATGTATGTTGGGAATTACTGAACCTCACCCACTCCTGTTATGGTGGATTTGGGGGAGAGTCATGGGAAGGTCAAAGCAACTTGTAAAAGCCCAACTCCACACACCTCCATCTGTGTGGAAGTTTCATTCCCTGTTTCTATTTTAAACTTATTATGTAAGAAAAAGCATTATATTTGCTAAGAGTTGAAGTAAAAGCCTTAAGTGCATAATATGCTTGTTGGAAACTGAAAAGGGTATGTTGCTGTGTTCTGATGGAAATCTCCATCCAAATTGTTAACCTATCATTCTTTCTGATTGCTGCATATTTCCAGTGTTTTTGGATTTTAGTCCCAGGATCAGCACTGATCTGCAATTAAATTTACACTGAATTTGGTAACATTTTCCACAGCTCCATCCTTTTAATATCAACAACAACCTGCATTTATATAGAGCCTTTATATAAAACCATACATTAAAGAAAATCATAATTTGGAAGCCTGACAAAATTCAAGTCAACGATGAAATATGTTAAATACCTACACTGGATGAGGAGACTTCACCTCAAACACAGCTGTCACTCAACAGAATGCAATCGTCTATCAACAACTCTTGGCTCACCATAAAGTTCAATTCAGTCCAAATCTTGAATATGCTTCCCATACTTGGGGAGATTCTTCGAGTACTTCTCTCATACTCTTAACTCTAATCTCTCTCTCTTCCTTTCCATTGCAAACTTTCTTGATTGTGTTATTATTGATAATACTTTGTTCCTCTTTGGATGGAAGTATAGTACACTTTATTACTCTTCTTTCTTGTTGCATTCTCATTGTTTTAAAACCAAGACAAGTCCTAACATCTCCCAAGACCTGAAAATTCTGAACCATTGACTCTAGACCAGTCTTTCTTTCTTCCTATATTCAATAAATACTTTTAAAAATCAACCACCTAGTCACCACTTTTCTTTTACTTGTTATACTGGCTTCAACCTTGGTGGAGTCCTGTACTATGGGCTTTGGCCCTTAATCAAGGTTTCGCAATAGCTAAACAAAGTGTCACTTGTTGAGTTAGATAGCAATTTTTACTGTGCCTGTGACTTATCCGCATTACAATGAACATAAAAAGCTCTTAGCTTTCAAAGGTACTTCATCAGCCATTGGGTTTACCAGTGTTCTTTCACAAGTACTGTACAAACCATGGTTGCCTTTCACATAAGTAGCACAGCAGTAACAATGCGATACTGGTTATTTTATGGTAACAAATAATACCTTGAACCTTATCATGGTTTCTAAAATCACTGTGGGATGCTCTATGTGGCTTGATGGCCGTTGTGCGTGATTGACAGGTATATATAATACATTGTTCTTTCTCCTCTTGTGTACTTGGCTAGCACTGTGCAGTGGAAATATCCCACGTTATCATAGAATCAATGAATCCTGGCACTTTGGGATTTGCATTTAACTCTTTTGATATGTATTGTATACCCTTTGAAGTATCAATTTGTGAAAGTACTTAAGCTAAAATGCTCGGTCATTTTGGATTACAATTAGAGAAATTAAATATACATTCATTTACAACCATGTGACATGACTATTAAAAAGGTGTGCAGAAACTTTAAGTGTTCTTGTGACTTCTCTGTTCTGTGTTAATACCTGTATTAAAATAGGGGACAGAATGCCTGACGAACATTTGTCTTCTAATATCACCAGTAATAAATTCAAGCCAAATGACGAACTGACTGGTCTTCAAAGAGTAATGCTTTATGTAATGATGTATCCAGGACTGCAATGCTATGTCCTTGTTATTAGACAGTGACAACTGTACATGTAAATGTTAATGCACTGTTAAAGAAAGAACTTGCATTTAAATAGTGCCCTTTGCTACCTCAGGAGATCCCAAGGCACTTCATAGTCAATTAAGAACTTTTTTGAATCATAGTTGTTGCAGTAATATTGGGAAAATTGTGCAATCCAACAGACATGTAACCAACTTATAAAAAATTATGAGCAGACAATCTGAATATGCTAAATGGCCTTATTACATGGATATTATATATCAGATTATTGTTAGCTCATGTCATCGGCTGAATAATACATAACTTCAATTAATTCCATTGTTGTTAATTGCTCACATGTCCCCCTAAAGTTACCTTTAGTTTCAGAAATTCAGTGAGTTAACTAAACTTGACATGTATGTAATATTCTCCACAATTTAAACTGCATTTTAAATAATTCGGCAAAACTCAATTGAAATCTAAAGTAAAAATAAAAGTAAAGATTTTTAATTCTACTTACCAGTATTTGGTGGAGCACAGGACGTCTCTGCCTGCTGAGTTGTGTGAGGATTCAGTGATCTCTGAGCGTCACTGACATCCAGCTGGAGCTAGCAAGGCCTTTTTTGCCTATTTATCAGAGGCTCTTTGCAAATACTCTGGCTCCAGACATTCTGCAGAACAGCACTAGTGGCCTATCTCACTAACTAGCTTCCCACACAGCCCCCTCCTGGGTCAGAGAAAGGGCAGTCCCTAGTGAGAATAAATCAAACAGAACTGGCTCATCATTGCTGTCCATAGGCAGGTCACAGAGATCCCCAAATTAAGTTTATCTACAAATACCCTGTTTTCAAATCTTCATTTTTTTACCAACTCATTTAGGTAAGTACAGGCAGGCAGTGCACCAGAAGAAAACAATTTTTCTATTCATTATACAGTGTCAGTGCCAAACATCAAGTCCTAGCCAAAAATTTGAACAAATCCCAGTTCGGTCAGTTTGAGTAAAAGATGTAATTCTCGGAATGTTTGAGGACGCTTGGGGATGTCACAATCCAGAGTTCACGGTCAAAGCGCAGTGTTTCCACATCTCTGACCATGGTGCTCAGGCCTGGGGTGCCAAGCCTGATTTGAAACTTTAGAAGCTGCTTGTCACAGCACCTTGTTGTTCCACTTACATGAAATGAACTAGTCAAAACTTTGAGTGAAAAAATATCAACACATCTGAGATAGACCAATTCAGGAGTGGAGTACAGAAGTTCACTTACTTCATTGTTAGCCACTTGCTACCCAATTGGAAACAATTTCCAGAATAGTTCCTGCATTTGTAAGGAATTGATTCCGTTCTTCTGTTCTGCCAAGCTGTACAACCCTTCTAAAGCCAGTATGGCTCTCTCTAAAAATATTGGCAGATTAATGTACCTTTTAAGCACCTATGTTCTAATGAAATGATGGATAGCCACCTTGAGGGCCCATATGAAATTTGGCAGTGAAGTTTAATAGTGGAAAATAAAGTACAGTACACCACAATTTTTTTAACTTTTAAGTCACATTAACCCAATTAACATTTTGGTAGTCAGAGGGTAAGAGACATGATGAATTTAAATTTATTGTCCTATGTTCTTGGCAGCTCTCTATTTTATTTCCCTTTGTTTTTTTCTTCCAGGCTCCCATTCCATGATCCTAGATGTCACAAAAACAGACTATGGAATACATTCTGATGCTAAGCTAGTGACATCAGGCACTATACTGTGGGATGCAATGCCCAAGAGCAGCAGTGCTCTCCCTCAGAATTCAAATATATTATCAAATGGGGTTGATTTTACCTGAGAGCAGGATTGGTGTGTGAGCAGCAGTGTTTTGGGCGTGAGAGAGGTAAGGCAGAAAAATCATCTGGTCCTCTGCAGGATAGGAGTTTTAAACTCCTGACCTCACCTGTATGTTTGACATCAATCTTCCACCTGCTGACAGGGGCAACAGCTGCCTGGCTAACAGCCAGGAGAGGGATTTTGTAACCTGATGGAACAAGCCCCAGCATTAGGGTAGGTTCATTGCGGGGGGTGGGGCAATGAGGTGGGGAGGGAGGGCATTGTGGTTGGAGAGACAAAAGGGGGAAGCCTGCTGGAGCTGTAGATGCCTAAGGGTTCCATATTGAGCATTAGAGAAACAGCTCTGTTCATCTGGCCCACATGAAAGTTATTGAAAAATAAGGAAACTTACTTCTCTGGGTCTATTCTGGATCCAGTCCCTCTTCCTGAAAGATTTTGCTTGACAAGATAGATACAAGGGGCCAAATTTTATGTGCCCTTGCTGGGTGTGTTTTCAGCAGAGGGGCATATAAAATAGGCCCCACCACCTTCCCACCCACCCCCGAGCCCACCCTCATAATATGGGAGGTTGGGCAGGTGCCTGCTCACCATATTTAAATACTAAGCCAATTGACCCTGGTAATATGCTGCTCATGCCATAAAACATTTTGTGTGAGCAGTTGGGCAGGAGTGGGCAGCCACATTTTTAAAATAAAATCTCCAAAGTGCAGGAAGGAAGCGGGGGTGGGAGGTTCTATCCTCGGGGGCTGCCTTTTGCAATTTGTCCTACGCACCCGCAGCCTTAAATCTATCTGCCTCCTTCCCTGACCTGTCAAAACCCTCCCTGTTCAAGACCCTGGACTTACCTGGTTTCCAAGGTCTTCATCTTCTTCCTCTTGTAGTCCCCAGCACCCACTAACATGCTGTTGGCACTGCCGGGACTGGTGGAGCTGTCAGCTAATCCGATTGGCTGGCAGCTCCATAGGCCCGGCTTCTTCTTTAGTGAGGGGCAGAAGTCCCACCCAGCCCTTGCTTAGACCGCCTGGAGAGCGAATTCTGCTTCTGGTCAGGGTTGTGGGGTGGGGGTGGTGATGGAGGGACGAGGTTTGGGGAGGTGGGGTGGCGAGTCTTCTGTCCCCCATAATGTTCAGCCCAAGGTGTTATGGAGGTGTTTTGATGTTAAATATTAAACTTTAATTTCACTTACTGAGTTAACATATTTAACTTTTTAAAAAAAGAAATGGCAGTTTTAGCTATTAAAAACAAAGACTGATTTAAGATGGCTACCATAGGTCACCTGAGATTTGAAACTGCAAGTTGGCCAAGGTTCTGGAAGCTTCTAAAAGGTTGATTACAATAAACATGTCTAGAGCATATCCTTGTGGAATGTTGCACCTGCTTTTCTCAGGAATTACCCCATTACAGCAAGGACAAAAATGCCTCAGATATTTTGTCTCTAAGACTACCAGGAACAAAGGATATCTCACAAAACTTATTATGCACAAGGAAACTTCTAAGAACCCTTGTCTGCCTCTATTATATGTCAGTGACTGACCATGGGAGGTGGAAACTCCTTCATTAAGATGAATAGATTATTGATTGCTTTCCATTGCGTATCGATGGCCAGTCATTGCATGACTAAAATTCTTTCATTTTTGCAATTCTTTTACTACAAAACTCTGCTGGCTTTGGAGCAGTTTGGCCAAGGAACATCTGAAGGCAGCAAAAAAGCTGTTTGCCTCTCTTTCTCTACTAAAGTGAACCCTGCCTACTTATATCATATTGTGAAGAGCAGACAGAAATTCTAAAGAAGATTTCAAATTCCAAAGCAGCATTTCCAGGAAACAAAACCAAGGACTAGAGCTTTAAGAACTGCCTCAGCCACAAATAACAATGAAGGACTCATAATCAGTGAACTCTTTCTACCTTTGCCTTTTATTGTTGAGTCTTAATTTGACCAACAGTTAATCTCTTCCACTTTGCAACTTGTATTCTTGCATGCATGTGACAGTGTATTTACCTTCTTTAATATTTTAAAATCATTACCTGGGTAGGTTTTTAGCACGATAAAAATGAACCCCTTACACGTTTAAACTCAAGAAACCCTGCCGGACTGAGTTCTTTGCAATCAGAATGTAAAGAGTAAAGTACATATGCTGAGTTGGTACATTCATCCTTATAAATTTCAAATTACACTGTTATGATCAACTGAGAAGTGGGAAAAAGGGGAGGAGTCCCTGCACCCATCCTCACCTGGTCGTAACAAAGAGTTTCTCATACAGACCTTATGAATGGAATCTATCCCAGATAATAATATTATATCTATAGCATGGCCCCACTGCTTCCAGCAGCTATCCTGCTCACCTGCTAAAAGGAGCAGTTAATATAAGGATCCATGGGAATGCAACAGAATCAGAGGACATTAGTCACAAATTGTCCATCTGCTCTGTTTCTGCTGAGTAGGGTGGTGGTGGGGCAGGGGGGCAGTGGTGGTTGAATTAAAATTTCCCACATTTGTTCAGGAAGACTAACAAAACTAATTAATTTCAGTCAGCAGATTTGTGAGGTAGTCCATGATGCAAGTAAAGCCCATGTCCAATGAATGGGAAGCAGATCTTCATTTTCCAAATCTGCCCCCTTACACAGTGCTTACCCAGTTTACCCCTTCTTTTCTCCCCTAAAGGTGATAGCCCGTGTTGGTGGACAGTTTGATGTATGTGTTAGACCTCTGGTACCTTGCCAAATATATGAGTTTTATATTTAAGCTTAAACGAGCAGTGTCACCAGATTATCTGACCATGGATCTTAAAGAGATTGATCCTGTTTGCCAATCCAACCTAGAGCCAACACAGTGATACACAGGACAGGCAAAATCTCCAAGGAAGTAATATTGTACATGTATTTCAGTGATGTCTTTTCAATTTTAATGTGTTTGTACGATTTCTTGGTTTCTGAGGATTAACACGTCTGCAAATTGGCAGGAGTGATCCTTTAGGAAATCAGCAGGGTTAGAAGTTCTTTTAGCTATGCCACTAATGTAACTTCTGAAGATGTAAAGTCTTTATACCAGTGGACAACGAATAACCTTGCCAGGGTTTTACACTCTGCCACTGATGGTTTTTAGTCGGGGATGGGACCGTGATATTGAAGGGACAGGATTCCCTCCAATTTACCACCCGCCCCTACCACACAGCAAGTTTAAAATGGAGCGGGCAAGACCTTGGACAGAAAGTCCGACCGTGCCCCAATTGAGGCCCTTAAATGGCCAATTATTGGCCACTTAAGGGCCGTTTCCCACCCAGCCTCAATTTTTAGGCTGGTGGAAGGATTGAAGTCGCAAGGGGGACGGTCAAAATTAAACAGAGTTAGATACCAGGTGGGAACGGTGGGGGTGAGTGCACCTCCAACAGAATCCCCCTTCTGAAGTTGGGCACCCCTGCTCCCCCCTCTCCCCTTAAGGTCTGGTGGCTTCTGGGACTCCCTCACACATCGGCCTCTACCCCATGACACCAACCTTCACAACCCTCAGGCCTTCCCTACCCTCCCACCCTGGGACCCATTGAACTTAAATGAGCCTCTGGTGCTCAGACTTAGTCTCAGGTGTCCCACTGCATTTATTCTTTTGTCCATGCAGCGCTAGCTGGCAGCTCTCTAAGGCAGGACTTCCTACTGAGTGAGGGGCGGAAACCTTGCCCACAGCCACTTAACACTCATTCGAGTGTGAAGTGGCTACGGGGAACTCAGAGTTGGTAGGGACTCTTCAGATCGCATGAAACGAGACTCTGCCATCTGAAAAATCTAGGCCCATGTTACAGTTTTGCTGTGATGACAACAATTTGCTTGCAGTGATATATTTCAATCTGAATTATATTCCCAGGTTATTTTGCCAAATAGTCTAATGGAGATAATGCTTCTTTAAATTGAAGAGCGCAGCTTATTCCAGCATGGATAAAATTAACCTTAATATTTATACATGGTGAACCACTTTAAAGGAAAGATCAAGTTTAAATAGAAGTCATACATTTAAGCTATGACGTTTTGCTCATTAACTGGTAGGTCCTCTGTGATCAATTTGTCATGAACAGATGCCAAATGCAAGCCAAGTACTTCCCCACAAAAAGAGTGCGTGTTGGAGAACCAATCTCCAAGGACTTTTCTGGCACAATTCTCTCTATATATTAAGTCTGATGATTGTGAGTTAAAGCTAGAAACAACTGTAGACGGGATCAAATTGACCATTGTGGTTACTGAGAACAAAGAAAGATTAGACCAAAGTCATCAATTTGAGGTTCTTTAATCCTTGCTTCAGGGATCCTGGTTAACTTTACATTTAAACTTCAGCATAAGTGGTTTCTACAGAGTTCAAGGAAGTCAACAACTCCGGGTGTCTCACAGGTATGACAAGTAGCGTGTGAAGCTTTGCACCCACAGGATACAAGTAGGCTGCTGTCAATTCTCGCAGCCCCAGGACATCAATACAGGAGTTTCCAGGCTGGTGTCTTAGGCCCAACCATCTTCAACTGCTTCATCAATGGCTGCCTCAAGAAAACGGTCAGAAATCGGGCTCTTCCCTGATGTTTGTAGTGTTCAATGGTATTTATAATACTTCGGATATTAAAGCAGGTGGTATTTCAGCAAAAGACAAGGCTGAAGCATTTGCTTCATCTTCAGAACCATATTTGACTAGAAGTGCCAAGTGGATGATCCATTGCGGCTTTCTCCTGAGGTCCCCAGCATCACAGATGCCAGCCATCAACCAATCAGATTCACTCTATGTGATATCAAGAAATGGCTGAGGGCACTGAATACCGCAAGGACTATGGGCCCTGACAATATCCAGGATGTGAACTGAAGACTTATGCTTCAGAACTTGTGATGTCCCTAGCCAAGTTGTTCCATTACAGCTACAACACTGGCATCGACCCGGCAATGTGAAAAATTGCCAAAGTATGCCCTGTCAAAAAGCAGGAGAAATCCAACCTGGCCAATTACCCGCCGATGCTGCCAGACCTGCTGAGTTTTTCCAGGTAATTCTGTTTTTGTTCAGGCCAATTACTACCCAATTAGTCTATCATCAATCATCAGCAACGAGATGGAAGATGTCATTGACAGTGCTATTAAGCAGCATTCACTCACTAATAACTCGCTCATCGATACTCAGTTTGGGTTTCACCAGGACCATTCAGCTCTAGACCACATTCCAGCCTGGACAAACATGGACAAAGAGCTGAATTCCAGAGGTGAGGTGAGACTAACTGCCCTTGACATCAAAGCAGCATTTGACCAGCTCTGGTATCAAGTAGCTGGAGTAAAAATTGAAGTCAATAGAAATCAGGGGGAGAACTTCCCATTGGTTGGAGTCATATGGTAAGCAACTCATCTCCTGACTCTCCAAAGGCTGTCCATCATCTACAAGGCACAGTTCAGGAGTGTGATGGAATACTGTTCACTTGCCTGGATGAGTGCAACTCCAGCAACATACAAAAATCTCAATGCCATCTAGGACAAAGCAGCTTGCTTGATCATTCACTTTCTCTATCACCGACGCATAGTCGCAGCAGTGTGTACAATATACAAAATGCACAGCAGCAACTCGCCCAGAATCCTTTGACAGCACCTTTCTAAACTGTGATCCCTACCACCCGGAGGGACAAGGACAGCAGACATATGGGAACACCACCAGCTGCATGTTCCCCTTCAAATCACACACCATTCTGTCTTGCCACTGTATCACTGTTATAGCAATATTGCAGCAACTCACTGTCCCTGGGCCAAAATCCTGGAACTCTTGCCCCAACCGCACTTTGGGTGTATCTACACCACAGGGCTGCAATAGTTCAAGAAAACAGCTCACCAACACCTGCTCAAGGGTAATTAAGGATGGGCAATAAATACTGGACTTGTCAGCAATGCCTGTATTCCAGAAATGAATTTAAAAAATCAATTCACAATTCAGATGAAGAGTTCCAGGGCAGTTTGGAGTGGAGTTTAAACCTTGCAGTGTAACACAGCCCACTGATTTCACTGGAAGAGCTCCTTATTGTTGATGATTGCATTGACTGAGTTTGACTGAAGTTTGGCTCATGGGTGGTGACACTTTATCCCTTACTGAAGCATCACAGTCCACTTAAAAGCTACCACTTGGTAGGTGATGAAAATAGGCTGGCAAAGAGGTTTCATGACCAAGTCAAACATTGGACTCTCCCCTCATTTCTTTGGTTTCTTCTCCACCTTTCAGCACCTCCTTTCAACTCACCTTTAAAATCCTATAGGTCTACTGTCTTCCAGCCCTCAGCCCAGGTTCTCACTGACATATTCTTGCTTTTTTCCTCCCTCAGCTTCTTTATTGACCAGTTCCTCATCCTTAGTGAATTCAACCTTTATCTCAACTCCCCTTGCTCCCTTACACCAGAACTCATTGCTCCCCTGTTTTCTCTAAATCTCTTCCTCCAGACAAACTCCCTCATGGTCACCCTCTAAATATTGCTATCTTTCTTGGCTTCTCTATTGCTTTAAACTTTATCGAAGATAAGAACATTGTCTACTATTTTCTTTATAAGAACATAAGAACTAGGAGCAGGAATAGGCAATTCAGCCCCTTGAGCCTGTCCCGCCATTCAATACGATCATGGCTGATCTCATTTCGGCCTCAACTCCAATTTCCCGCCCTTTCCCCATAACCTTTCAACCCGTTACTAATTAAAAATCTGTCTATCTCCTCCTTAAATTTATTCAGTGTCCCGGCATCCACTGCACTCTGAGGTAGTGAATTCCACAGATTCACGACCCTTTGAGAAAAGTAATTCCTCCTCATCTCTGATTTAAATCTACCACCGCTTAGCCTAAAACTGTGGCCTCCCATTCTAGAATGCCCCAAAAGGGAAAACATCTGCTCCACGACTTCTTTGTCTATCCCCTTAGCATCTTATATACCTCAATTAGATCTCCTCTCAGCCTTCTAAACTCTAGCGGGTATAGGCCTAAACTGCTCAATCTCTCCTCATAAGACAAGCCACACATCTCTGGAATCAACCTAGTGAACCTCCTCTGAACCACCTCCAGTGCAACTACATCCTTCCTCAAGGAAGGGGACCAAAACTCTGCACTGTACTCCAGGTGCGGTCTCACCAATGCCTTGTACAGTTGCAACAACACTTCCCTATTTTTATACTCTATTCCTTTAGCAATAAATTCCAAAATTCAATTTGCCTTCCTTATTACCTGCTGTACCTGCATACTAGCTTTCAGTGATTCATGCACGAGGACTCCCAGGTCCCTCTGCACTGAAGCATTCTGAAGTTTCTCTCAATTTAAATAATAAGTCACCTTTTTATTCTTCCGACCAAAATGAATAACCTTATACTTATCCACATTAAACTCCATCTGCCAAATTTTGGCCCATTCACGTAACCTGTCCATGTCCATTTGTAAATTTCTTATTTCTTCATTGCAACTTACTTTCCCACCTTTTTTGGTGTTATCTGTAAGCTTAGCTATACTACCTTCTATCCCTGAATCCAAGTCATTAATATGGATTGTAAATAGTTGGGCCTAAGGACCGAACCCTGTGGCACCCCATTAGTTACAGCTTGCCATCCAGAAAAAGACCCATTTATCCCGCCTCTTTGCTTTCTGTTGGTTAGCCAATCCTCTATCCAAGCTAATATATTACCCTAACTCCGTGTGATCTTATCTTGTGTATTAATCTTTTGTGTGGCACCTTATTGAAGGCCTTCTGGAAGTCGAGATATACTACATCTACAGGATCCCCATTATCCACTTTGCTTGTCACATCTTCAAAGAACTCTAGCAAATTATTCAAACATGATTTACTCTTCATAAAGCCATGCTGACTCTGATGGATTTCATTTTGACTTTCCAAATGCCCCATTACTACTTCCTTAATAATGGTTTCCAACAATTTCCCAACGACAGACATTAAACTAACTGGTCTATAGTTTCCTATTTTCTGCCTCCCCACCGGTTTTGAATAAAGGTGTTATATTACCATTTTTCCAATCCACTGGAACCTTTCCAGAATCCAGGGGATTTTGGAATATTATAGCCGATGCATCCACTATCTCTGCTGCCACTTCCCTTAAGACCCTGGGATGTTATCCATCAGGTCCTGGGGACTTGTCACCCTTTAATCCCAGTAGTTTGCTCAGTACTTTTTCTCTAGTGATGGTGATTGTTCTAAATTCTTCCTTCTCTATATCCTCTGCACTACCTGTTACTATTGGGGTGGTACTAGTGTCCTCCACTGTGAAAACTGAGGCAAAGTATTGATTAAGCGTCACTGTCATTTCTGCGTTCCCCACTATTAACTCCCCACTATTATATCCCTTGCCATATATATTTCCTCTATTCCCTTCCAACCTCACTTCCTTCTGCACTCATTCTTGGAAAGAAAAGTACTCCAAGCCACTCACAATTCCACATTCAAATTTCCAACTGCCTAGCATTAGGCTCTACAGTCACCACATTATTTCTAAAGCCAATGATCCAATCAACCATTCCACTGCCTCCATTTTTGATGCCTATCCTTCCAGAAAAACTTCTGTTTTCTTCCATTCTGGCTATCCCCCCCTGCTATGATCACCTGCACTCCTGCCACCATCATCATTCCCTTAAGCAGCACATACTTGACAGTATCTGACGTATATCTGATTTAGCCATCCATGATTTCTCAGGCCTTACTGTTGGCTGCTAAACCATTCACTACTCCAGAGTTATCTTGAAGAACAAAGAGAAGGCCTGGCTTCTTTTCTACACTACCAGCCATCTACTTAAATATATAAAAACAAAAAACTGCGGATGCTGGAAATCCAAAACAAAAACAGAATTACCTGGAAAAACTCAGCAGGTCTGGCAGGGATCTGTTGAAGGGTCATGAGGACTCGAAACGTCAACTCTTTTCTTCTCCGCCGATGCTGCCAGATCTGCTGAGTTTTTCAAGGTAATTCTGTTTTTATCTACTTAAATATCACTTCCCTGCTTCTCCACCCTCACTTTCAAATACAGATGCAAGCTGCTGATGGTCTTCCTTGTGTCATGCCAGTGCAGACATGAAGATATTACAGATTTTTGAATAAGTGTATTCCTTTTAATTTTTAAAAATATTTTATCATGGGGTATGGACACTGTTGGCTAGGCCAGCAGTTATTGTGCATCTCTAATTGCCCTTGAGAAGGACCCTGATAAACTGCAATATGGCTGCCAAGGGGGTCACCTGAATTTTTCAACTTCAGCAGCCTAGCAAGCTTCATGGAAAATTCCAAATTGGATGATAAAGGGCAGGGCTCTCCCTTGAATGGACATTCCTGAACAGCACTCTTCTGTGAAATTTCACACCTCCTACTGTCAAGGCTTATTCCAAAGGGACAATAAACTCCTAGACTCCCCAACTCCGGGTCTGCCATGAACAAAGGAGGACTACTGAGGCTGAGTATCCATAATGAAGTGCAAAAGACCACTATCTACCTTCTTTTGTATATCAATGGCTTTTGAGCATCTGAATGAAACTCCGTCTTCACTATGAAGGATCATCATTTACCTGCCATTGTGTATCAATGGCCATGATGGAAACTGTCTCTTGATTTTGAAATCCTTTCACCCAAAAACTGAGAGATAGCTGGACAGTCTGCAGAACACTATCGCAACAACATCACAACTACAAAGAAAGGCTGTGTCATTGCCTTTTCAAGACCTGTGAGGTTTAAAGACTTTTAAAAACCTCCTGCAACCTGTTATGAACTGCTGCAAGTAAGAAATTGGACCTCCAGTTACAATAGCCATCAGGACCTGTCTATACAACCTGCTGAAAGGTATTTACTTCAAAGGAACCCTGCAGTTAATCCAGGTTTGACTCCAGCCATTTGAATTTGCTTGAACCTCGATTCCAGAGTGGGAACAGTGCCCTCACTCAACTCCCTCTACTGCCTCTGTCCAGTCAGATTGCTTGTCTTGCAATTTCCTTCAGTTAAACATTGGAAAGACCAAAGCTATCATCCTCAGCCCTTTGACAAACTTGCTACACTTGCTATCAATCCCCTGTTCAGTCTCAGATTGAACCAGAATGTTTGCAACCTCAGTATCCTATTCAATCCTGAGCTGAAGTGCTAACTGCATATTCTATCCATCACAATGTTTGGCTAGCTCAACCTTCAGAACATCTTCATTCTCTAACCCTACTTTAGTCCATCTGTACCTGAAACACTCACCCATGTTTAAGTTATCACTGGATTCAACTAACATGGTGCACCAGACTCAGTAGGTTTCAGCTCATCTAAAATTTTGGTGCCTTTAGCAAACAATACATCAGTGTCCTGCTTGATCAGTGTCCCTGACAATCTGTAAGGGGTGCGTGTGGAGACAGGCAACTGTGCCTGAGTGAGACAGAGACCAAGTGAATTCGATTCATGTGGTAAGTTATGTTAAGTCTTTTTCAGGTTTAAATATAAATTAAGAATCAAGCATTGACATAGAACTAACAACCTTTAAGTAAGTTAGACTAGCTTGTAAAACAGGGAATGCTGGGTAGTGGCAGTTAACTGTCAATCAACTGCAAGCAGTTGGTTCAATTGGTGTTAATTACTGTAGCAGGAAACTAATCTAGCTAGTAACTTAGCGGGGGTCTATAAAAGAGACAGGCTTTTCAAACCGCACAATCAGAAAGGGGTGCGCGAGGAGACAAACGACTATGCCTGAGTGAGATGGAGACCAATGAGTAGCGAATAGGTTCATGTGGGAATTTGGTGCGCGGAGGAAAGAGGTATGGTATATACATAGGAATTACTCTGTTAATTAGGAAAGTAATTAAATTAAGCCAACTAAACAACATTAGGTTGCCCATAAAGCTGCAGGAGTTCAGAGAGAGATGGACAACCATAAAGCAGCGGAGAGAGGGAGCCGGAAGTTTACGGGTAAGATCCAAAAGTGATGTCACAGGTGTCCTATAAGTTGATTGGTTGGTAAATATAGTTCTTTTTGGACTCGGCACAGGGTAGATGATTGGTGAGCTATTATATTATATCATACTGTAGTAAACATTCTATATAAAGTTTATAAAGTATGGAGGGCTTTAGATTTCTAAGCCATTTACTTTATACAGAATGTCATTAGTCCCAATGTGGACCACGACCTCAGGCTGTTCACCCTCACCCGAAAAACTGTCCGGCAGTCGCTCTGTGACACCCTTGACCCTGGCACCAGAGAGGCAACATACCATCCTGGAGTCATGTCCACCATCACAGAAATGCCTGTCTGCTCCCCTAACTATGGAATTCCGTATCACTATCGCACACCCATATGCTCAGCTCAGTCATATGGAATGTGCATCTTGTGGGATGTGGGAATTCATACAGGCACAAAGTGCCCTTGATGACTACATCTGCAGAAGAGTCACCAGTTGCAGAAGCTTCGGGTGCTTTGGGTTGCGGAGCTTGAGCGGCAGCTGAAGTCACTGTGGTGCAACCACAAGGCTGAGGATTACATGGATAGCACGCTTAGAGATGTGGTCACACCACAGCTAAGAAGTACACAGGCAGAGGGGGAATGGGTGACCACCAGAGTATTTAAGAGAAACATGCAAGTGGTGCAGGAATCCCCGAGGCTATCTCGTTCTCTAAATGTTTTCCCATTTTGGATACTGGTGAGCGAGATTGTTCCTCATAGGACTGTAATAAGAGCCAAGTTCGTGACACCACGGGAGGCTCAGCAGCACAGGAGGGGAGAAGGAAAAATGGGTGTGCGATAGTGATACGGGATTCCATAGTTAGGGGAGCAGACAGGCATTTCTGTGGTGGTGGACATGTCTCCAGGATGGTCTGTTGCCTCTCTGGTGCCAGGGTTGAGGATGTCATAGAGCGGCTGCCGGACAGTTTTTTGGGCGAGGGTGAACAGCCTGAGGTCGTGGTCCACATTGGGACCAATGACATAGGTAGGAAAAGGGATGAGGTCCTGAATGCAGATTTTAGGGAGTTAGGAATGGAATTTAAAAGCAGGACCTCAAGAGCAGTAATCTCAGGATTACTCCCAGTGCCAGATGCTAGTGAGCATAAGAATAAGAAGATTGAACTGTTCAATATGCGGCTAGAGAAATGGAGTAGGATGAAGGGCTTTAGATTTCTAAGCCATTGGGACCAATTCTGGGGCAGGTCAGGCCTGTACAAAAAGGACGCTTACATTTTAACAGGACTGGGACTACTGTCTTTGCGGGGAGGTTTGATAGTGTTGTTGGGGAGGGTTTAAACTAGACTGGCAGGGGGATGGGAACCTGAAGGTTAATTCCGAGTGGAGAGGGGAAAAACTGGCAGTGGGAAGTAGAGAAGTATTAACTGATAAGGAAGATATAGCAGAGAGTAGCATCAAGGTAGATAAAATACTTGGCAAGTTTGATAGAATTAGAGTAGGCAATGGTAAGCTGTTAGATGGGGCCAGAGTAAGGGGAAAAGTAAAAAAGCTTAAATCATATATAATATAATAAATGGATGGTAAAATAAAGAGTAGGGTTGATTAGGAATAAAAAAAGGGGACTTGCACATGGAAGCAGGAGAAATAAGGGAGGCATTAAATGAATGTTTTGCGTCTGCCTTTACAAAGGTAGAAGATTTTACCCAGGCCGAGGTAAGAGAGAAGGTAACTGGTACACTAGAAAAATTTACAACTGAGAAGGAGGGGGCTTTAGAAAGGCTATCTTTATTTAAAATTGAAAAGGTACCAGGACTAGTTGAGATGCATCCATGGATACTGAAGGAAGTGAGAGTGGAAATTGCAAAGGCGCTAGTGATAATCTTCCAGCCTTCCTTAGACACAAGGGTGGTGCCAGAGGATTAGAGAATTGCAAATGTTACACCCTTGTTCAAAAAGGGATGCAAGGATAAAACCAGCAATTACAGACCAGTCAGTTTGACTTCAGTGGTTGGGAAACTTCTGGAAACTATAGTTCGGGACAACAGTCACTTAGACAAGTGCAGGGTAATTAAGGAAACCCAACATGGACTCGTTAAGGGAAAACCATGTTTAGTTAACTTGCTGGAATTTTTTGAGCAGGTAACAGAGAATGTTGATAAGGGCAACACTGTTGATGTGGTGTATATAAATTTTCAAAAGGCATTTGATACAGTGCCACACAACAGACTAATATGCAGAATTCTAGCTAATGGAATAAAAGGGAAAGTAGGCACTCGGATAAGTAATTGGCTGAGTGACAGGAAACAAAGACTAGTGGTTAATGGATGTTTTTCAGATTAGAGGAAGGTTCGTCACAGAGTTCCCCAGGGGTCATTGTTGGGGCCCTTGCTCTTCCTGATAAATATTAATGACCTAGACTATGGTGTTCAGGGCATGATTTCAAAATTTGCAGATGATATGAAGATTGGAAACATTGTCAACTGTGATGAGGATCGTCATGAACTTCAAAAGGATATAGATATATTGGTGGATTGGGCAGACAAGTGGCAGATGAAGATCAATGCAGAGAAGTGTGAGGTGATTCATTTTGGCAGGAAGAATATGGGGAGACAGTACAAAATAAAGGAAATAAAAAAACTCTAAAGGAACTGCATGAATGGGGGATCTTGGTGTATATGCATGCAAGACATTGAAGATAGCAGAGCATGTTGACAGAGCAGTTAATAAAACATATAGTATCTGTAGTAATTATGGTTTTTTTAGTGTGTAATATACCTTTAACAATAATACATATTAGGGAAGATCACATGATCCATCGTAACCAATAGGAGAGCAGCGTGGGCTACCTCAGTAGTCAGTGTAAGAGGTAGAGTTGGAGTTGAAAGCACAGGTGTAGCTGCTGCTGAGTACATTGTAAATAAACCTCATGCTTCCACCCAAGAATTGTCTGCTGATCAACTCTAACAATAATAGCAACTCAGCTATCCTTACAACAAACTGACAATGAGGATAAAACAGGATTGAACAGAAAAGTCAAGTTAGAAAGAAATCAGCACTGTACTTCACCCAGTGGTTGTAATTAGCAAGCTCCATTAGAATTGAAGAAGTTACCCCCTCACAAAATGCCACAATTTGGGAGAATTGATCCTTTTGAACCAGCCACAAATGAATGGTCTCATTGCATAGAATGGCTCATGTTCTTTTTTCAAGCAAAAGAGATTTAGGGGAAGAGAAGAGGCGAGTGACCTTCTTAAGTACTTGTGGGAGCAAAATCTATAGTCTGATTCGAAGTTTGACAGCACCCAGTTCCCCAGATTTGAAGAATTTCGATGAATTGGTGGATCTCGTGAAGGGTCACTTTCAACCAAAGCCCTCAGTCATGATGCAGAAGTTCAGGTTTAATTTGTAAAATAGAGCCCTGGGTGAGACAATTGCATCCTAAGTGGCAAACCTGAAGCAGCTAACGGAACATTGTGAGTTCGGTACAACTCTAAACGACATGCTTAGAGATTGTTTAGTGTGTGGTGTGAAGGAGGACACTATTCAGAAAAGATTACTCTCTGAAGTGAATTTGGATTTCAAGAAGGCGTGAGAGATAGCGCTGGCCATGGAAAGCATAGTAACAGATTCAAAAGTAATACAGGGTGTGCAAAATGGCGCCGTCATCCACATCGAGTGGGAAACCTCAGCCGAAAAGGGCACGAAAATCCAAGGCTCTGTCAGGAAGCGGGAAACAGCCCCCACTAGCTGAAGAATAAAGAAAAATAACTTAGCAGCGAAATCAAAGAATAATTTTAACAGAGGTGGAAACAAGCAGCCTTTTAGCGATAAGTAGTTTTAAAAAATTGAATGCTACTATTGTTACAGAAGTAGACATATGAGGCAGTGCAAGGACAGATTCAAGCAGACTTGTAAACAGAAGAAGAAGCCCAATGAAATCCACAATGTAGAAGAGATTGAAATAACAAATTCAGACATTTACTCATTGTTTAATCTGAAAGTTGAAAAGACAGAACCAATATTTGTCACAGTGAAAGTAAATGGCAAACCTGTTAGAATGGAAGTGGACACGGGAGCTTCCACTACAGTAATTGGGGAACATACCTTCGGATACTTGAATAATGGTGAACATCAGTTATGTTTAGAAGAAACAGCCACCGAGCTAAAAACATATACGGGGGAAGACATTCAAGTTAAAGGCATAAACATAATAACTGTCCATTATGGAAGCCAATCGGCAAAGCTATCCTTGATGGTGGCAGCAGGTGAAGGGCCAAACCTCCTGAGGCAAAACAAAAACAGAATTACCTGGAAAAACTCAGCAGGTCTGGCAGCATCGGCGGAGAAGAAAAGAGTTGACGTTTTGAGTCCTCATGACCCTTCAACAGAACAGAAATTGAGTGTTATACAACCTGTTCCGTGCTCAGAATAGGTAGCACCCATAGTCCCCATGCTTAAACCCGACCAAAGCGTCTGAATTTAATACCCACAAAGGGTTGTACCAATGTACGCGATTACCTTTCGGTGTCTCCTCATCTTGTGCCATCTTTCAGTGAACATAGAAAGCTTACTGCAGGAACTGCCACGGTTGTAGTCGATTTAGAGGATGGACTGGTGACAGGATTCACTGAAAAAGAGCGTTTAGTAAAATTAGAAGAAGTCTTAATGTATTTCTTGCAAGTGTTTAAAAAAAGAAAAGTGCACGTTCCAAGCAAGAGAGCTAATCTAATTGGGTCACCGGGTAAATTCACAGTGCCCCCACCTGGTTGAGGAGAAAGTGAGAGCCATAAGAGAGGTACCTGTGCCAAAGAATGCCTCAAACTCAAATCATTCCTCAAAATGATCAACTATTATGGGCGGTTCCTACCCTATTTGTCTACATGCTGGCCATCCTGCATTTTCTACTCAAAAAGAACCACGTTGGTCTTGGGAGGTGCCTCAGAAAGAAGCTTTCATAAAGGTGAAGCAATTATTGCACTCATCGAATCTATTAGTATATTACAACCAGATGAAAGAATTGGTGCTGACATGTGATGCATTTCCCTACAGAGTGGAAGCAGTGCTCTCTCATTGGATGGTTGACGGCATGGAACGGCCAATAGGTTATGTATCAAGAACACTCATCACAGCGGAAAAGGGATACCCGCAGATGGAAAAAGAAGGCCTGTCCATCATCTTTGGTTCCAAGGAATTTCATCAGAACGTACACAGCCACCATTTTGCCATCATTTCAGACCACAAACCATTGTTAGGATTGTTTAGTGAGGAATTTTTTAATGTTAAATTTCTTAGATTCCTTGCTGGTATGCACTCGAGAGATCAGAGACTGGACAAGTTGAGGCCCATTCAAGCACAAGATTGGTTACATGGTTGGTCACAGGAGCCCATATCTGATGAAATGAAAACATACTTCAACAGAAGACATAAAATAACCAGCCAGGATGGCATCTTATTGTGGGGAGCATGAGTGATAGTTCCTCCAAAGGGAAGGGAGCCACTTGTAATTGAACTACACAGTGTCCATCCAGGAATTTCTCGAAAGAAGACCATAGCACACAGCTATTTATGGTGGCCTGGGATGGATGGTGAAATAGGGAGTTTAGTAAAGCACTTTAGAGAAGGTGGGAAGGAATCAGGGAAGCCAGAAAACTCGACACGACTGGCATAGTCGTAAGAGGAAATTTACCATGGAGACCTGGTATACATGAAGAACTTCAGAGAAGGACCAAAGCGGTTACCGAGTGAAATAAGTATGGTGACTGGAGCTTTATCTTACCACGTGGAGGTGGAAGGCAGGATCATCTGGAAACATGTGGACCTTTTAATAAGCGAGAAACAAATCTTACTCAAGAGAACATCAAAACTACAAGGCACAGATTCAAAATAATTGGCAAAAGAAGTAAAAGTGATAAGAGGAAATTTTTTTCACCCAGAAGGTAGTTGGAGTCTGGACTGAACTTCCTGAGAGGGTATGGAGGCAAGTTTGATCGAGGTACTCAAAAGGGAATTGGATTGCTATCTGAAAAGAAATAATGTGCAGGGTTACGGAGATAAGGCAGGGGAGTGGGGCTAGGTAGAATGATCTTTCAGACAGCCAGTGCAGACTTGATGGGCCAAATGGCCTCCTTCTGCGCTGTAAAGATTCTGTGATGTATCAATGCATTGCAAATTGAATGTCATTGCTCATTTCACCAATGGCAGCTTGGGATGGTCTGAGCCATAAAGTTTGGCCCATTTTGCTACTAGGCTGCTTTCCCTGTGGTGGAGGTTGTTTACATCACTGTTTTCAATAGTCAGTGTAATTCAAGCACTGGCTCCCTGAGGAAGCAAAGCTGAAAGACGAACTATCCCTGGATATTTCAAAATTAGTGTACCTATATTTGTACACATGACTTTAGTGATAAATGTAAATGAGGGTATTCACAATGACAGTGAAACTTTTCCAAGTCCTTCCTTTCACCGTCTTGATGAGGAACACCCTGGAGAATTCACAGATTGCAACCTTAGAAATCAGCAAACAAAAAACCAGAAAAAAAATCCAGCTCACTCCTGGCTGGCTTCCCACATTCTACCCTCTGTAAACTCAGCAAAACTCAGCTGCCATGTCCTTCCTTGCACCAACTCCCATTCACCCATTATCCCTGTGCTCACTGATCTATATTGGCTCCTGGTTAAGCAGTGACCTTATTTGAAAATTCTTATCCTTGTTTACAAATCCCTCCATGATCTCCCCTCTCCCCATTTCTGAAACCTCCTCCAGCCTCACACCCCTCCGAGATGTCTGCTCTGCTCCGATTCTGACCTCTTTAAACATTCTCAATTTTAATTCTTCCATCATTTTTGGCTATGACTTCAGCTACCAAACCATAAGCTCTGGAATTGCCTCCCTAAACCTCTCTTCCTCTCTTTTCTCCTTTAAGACATTCCTTAAAACATACCTCAGCAAGCTCATCTTCTTATAGATAGGCAGGCTTCTAAATATCTGCTGGTTTGTGGGGGGAAGATGCATCCCAAATGGCACATTAGCCGCTAACCACCTTGCAAAAGGAGATACATTCCTAGTGAGCCAACAAACTCTACCATGAGGCAGTGTTGCAGAGCATCAGCATAATCACTGGGATTCCTGACCTTGGAATTGAGGGGCTCTGAGACCAAGAAAATGTACAATAGGACAGAAAAACAAAAGTCATGACTGAAAGCCTACATCTTCAGGACCTTCTTGGATCCTGCACTGGCCACGCGATCTGTGGAGGGACCTAGCACAAGTCCCACTACCAGATTTCGGGGTGTCCCTCCTTTTGAGTGCTCAACAGGTAAACTGAGAGGATAATGAGGTATTGAGGGCTGAGGGCATTTCCTCCCACTCTCATGAACATGATTACACTGGGCCCGTACCTCCAGTAAATACAAACCCCAGTCCTAACCACGGGGGAAATTCAGGAAATCCCAGAGCAGCTTAAGAGGCTGGAGACCTGACAAAACACATTTTCTACCACATTTCCTCATTGCTGGGCCTGAGAACTGAGCATTCCCTGAGCATAATGAAGAGGAAAATCTGCAAAGTACTTCTTGGAATAATGGCTAATGGGACATTTTCAGCCTAAACCTTCGGTGACCACGCAAAGATTCAAGTTCAACTGTACAGGGTGAGTCGATGGCAACATACATCATGAAGTTAAAACAGTTAATGGAGCACTGTGACTTCAGTGATGCTTTAAACGACATGTTGCAAGATCGTTTGGTTTGCGATGTAAAAGACGATGCCATTCAGCGGAGTTTACTTGCAGAAGTTGATATAGACCTGAAGCGCGCCATGGAAATAATGCCAGCAATGGAGAGTACTGAGATGGACTTGCTGGCTCTGCAGAGTGAGCAACATGGCGCTGTTCTGCAGTTAGGGCGGGAAACTGCTGCTGGGCGTGGTGCGAAGACCAGAAAAACAAAAAGAAATACTGGAAGTAACTCACCAGTAATTCAGAAGTTAAAATGTTACCAATGTGGGGGTAATCATATACCCAAAACCTGCAGATTTAAAGAGGTAGAATGCTACAATCGTCTGTCATGAAGAGATATTAATGTCAATAATGTTATTGGAAATTATTTTTAAATTGCAATTGTAGTAGGGACTGTGTCTATGTGTGTGTCTGTATATGGCTTTATTGGATTAAAGCCAGCTAGTCTGGGTGCTTTGATGTATAATAGATTTGAGATGTTAATTAGATGAATATAAAGAAGTTAAAAGGTAACGTGTAAATTTGCATTTGTTGAATAAAGCATTCAAAGGAATGGGTAAAATCTTGCACCTAGCTGGGAGATGCCAAGCAATGTGTTTATATTACTAATAAAATTGGTGGAATGAAAGGATTATTGTTAGTTGAGGTAAAATTAAATACCTAGTAATACAATGGGCAGAATATTCTGTTCAGAGTACAGAGGTGGGGCCCACACGCTGATGCGTAAAATAATGCGTGGTGACATTGGACATGTGTCCCAACGTCACCGCACATCATTCTGATCTTTCATTCAGTGGGTGCGCACCAGAGTTGGCTGCACATCTGCTGAATTGTCAAAGGCCTGTGAAGGCCATTAATAATCTAATTAACAAATTGGACAGGGCTGCCAGTCCAACCTTAAGGTTGGTGGGCAGGCGAAGAGCCCAAGCGGCCTTCACATTTGTCATGAAACTCATCCACAGGCGGGACAAGGTTTCACGAAGGGTTTATTAATTAAATAAAGGTTTTCATGAAAGTTCATAAACATGTCTCAGCTCATGTGGTACTTGTCACATGAGGAGATATTTCTTAATAATTTTTCTTTTTCTTTTCTTCAATGTTTCATTTCGATATTAATCTCCCTGAGGAAGCTCCATGCCTCAGGGAGATTTTTGTGCTCTTTTGTGCGCATGCATGAAAGAGCGCAGGACCCAACCTTCCCTTCTCCCCCCACCAGCACAGGTAGCACTGGGTGCTACCAGGCACGCATCACATTGGGCAAGCCTTAATTGGCCCGCCCACATAAAATGGCAGAGCGCAGCCGAATGCAGGCAGCAATCGGCTCCGCGCCTGCTCCTGACCAACTCGCCCAATGGGGAGAAAATTCTCCCCAATGGAAAATTTACATTCAAAGGGGAAGCTAGGAATAAACAGAAAGGAGTTTGTGCGTGAGTCAGAGGCATTGGATACCTAACCAGCCCATTAGCCTACAACTATGTCTGCAAAGGAAACAAATTAAAAGGAACCTCATTTTGAATTTGTAAGGACAAATGTGCTTTGCCTGTAGTCTTTTTAAAGTCTATGGGTTATTGTTGCCTTGGTGAAGATTTACCTGGGAGTGATTAATTTGGGGATTTGTTTAAAAGTTATTATGACAGTAATTTGTAGACACATGTATGTGTTTAATTTGTTGTTAAGTTAATAAATGTTTAATTTAATTTTATAAAAAAAACTTACAAAGGTCAGTGGTCTTATTCCTGAATGCAGAGTTGCATCTCAAACATACTAATTGAAAACAAAAACAGAATTACCTGGAAAAACTCAGCAGGTCTGGCAGCATCGGCGGAGAAGAAAAGAGTTGACGTTTCAAGTCCTCATGACCCTTCGACAGAACTTGAGTTCGAGTCCAAGAAAGAGTTGAAATATAAGCTGGTTTAAGGTGTGTGTGTGGGGGGCGGAGAGATAGAGAGAGAGAGAGGTGGGGGGGGGGGTGGGGTGTGGTTGTAGGGACAAACAAGCAGTGATAGAAGCAGATCATCAAAAGATGTCAACGACAATAGTAAAATAGAACACCTAGGTGTTAAAGTTAAAGTTGGTGATATTATCTAAACGAATGTGCTAATTAAGAATGGATGGTAGGGCACTCAAGGTATAGCTCTAGTGGGGGTGTTTTTTTTTTATTTATTTTTTTTATAATGGAAATAGGTGGGAAAAGGAAAATCTTTATAATTTATTGGAAAAAAAAGGAAGGGGGAAACAGAAAGGGGGTGGGGATGGGGGAGGGAGCTCACGACCTAAAGTTGTTGAATTCAATATTCAGTCCGGAAGGCTGTAAAGTGCCTAGTCGGAAGATGAGGTGTTGTTCCTCCAGTTTGCGTTGGGCTTCACTGGAACAATGCAGCAAGCCAAGGACAGACATGTGGGCAAGAGAGCAGGGTGGAGTGTTAAAATGGCAAGCGACAGGGAGGTTTGGGTCATTCTTGCGGACAGACCGCAGGTGTTCTGCAAAGCGGTCGCCCAGTTTACATTTGGTCTCTCCAATGTAGAGGAGACCACATTGGGAGCAATGAATGCAGTAGACTAAGTTGGGGGAAACGCAAGTGAAATGCTGCTTCACTTGAAAGGAGTGTTTGGGTCCTTGGACGGTGAGGAGAGAGGAAGTGAAGGGGCAGGTGTTGCATCTTTTGCGTGGGCATGGGGTGGTGCCATAGGAGGGGGTTGAGGAGTAGGGAGTGATGGAGGAGTGGACCAGGGTGTCCCGGAGGGAGCGATCCCTACGGAATGCCGATAAGGGGGGTGAAGGTGTTTGGTGGTGGCATCATGATGGAGTTGGCGGAAATGGCAGAGGATGATCCTTTGAATGCGGAGGCTGGTGGGGTGATAAGTGAAGACAAGGGGGACCCTATCATGTTTCTGGGAGGGAGGAGAAGGCGTGAGGGCGGATGCGCGGGAGATGGGCCGGACACGGTTGAGGGCCCTGTCAACGACCGTGGGTGGAAAACCTCGGTTAAGGAAGAAGGAGGACATGTCAGAGGAACTGTTTTTGAAGGTAGTGTCATTGGAACAGATGCGACGGAGGCGAAGGAACTGAGAGAATGGGATGGAGTCCTTACAGCAAGTGGGGTGTGAGGAGCTGTAGTCGAGATAGCTGTGGGAGTCGGTGGGTTTGTAATGGATATTGGTGGACAGTCTATCACCAGAGATTGAGACAGAGAGGTCAAGGAAGGGAAGGGAAGTGTCAGAGATGGACCACGTGAAAATGATGGAGGGGTGGAGATTGGAAGCAAAATTAATAAATTTTTCGAAGTCCCGACGAGAGCATGAAGCGGCACCGAAGTAATCATCGATGTACCGGAGAAAGAGTTGTGGAAGGGGGCCGGAGTAGGACTGCAACAAGTAATGTTCCACATACCCCATAAAGAGACAGGCATAGCTGGGGCCCATGCGGGTACCCATAGCCACACCTTTTATTTGGAGGAAGTGAGAGGAGTTGAAGGAGAAATTGTTCAGCGTGAGAACAAGTTCAGCCAGACGGAGGAGAGTAGTGGTGGATGGGGATTGTTCGGGCCTCTGTTCGAGGAAGAAGCTAAGGGCCCTCAGACCATCCTGCTGGGGGATGGAGGTGTAGAGGGATTGGACGTCCATGGTGAAGAGGAAGCGGTTGGGGCCAGGGAACTGGAAATTGTTGATGCAACGTAAGGTGTCAGAGGAATCACGGATGTAGGTGGGAAGGGACTGGACAAGAGGAGAGAGAAGGGAGTCAAGATAACGAGAAATGAGTTCTGTGGGGCAGGAGCAAGCTGAGACGATCGGTCTACCGGGGCAGTTCTGTTTGTGGATTTTGGGTAGGAGTTAGAAGCGGGCCGTCCGAGGTTGGGCGACTATCAGGTTGGAAGCTGTGGGAGGGAGATCCCCAGAGGAGATGAGGTCAGTGACAGTCCTGGAAACAATGGCTTGATGTTCAGTGGTGGGGTCATGGTCCAGGGAGAGGTAGGAGGAAGTGTCTGCGAGTTGACGCTCAGCCTCCGCGAGGTAGAGGTCAGTGCGCCAGACAACAATAGCACCACCCTTGTCAGCGGGTTTGATGACAATGTCAGGGTTGGACCTGAGAGAATGGAGTGCAGTAAGTTCAGAGAGAGACAGGTTAGAATGGGTGAGAGGAGCAGAGAAATTGAGACGACTAATGTCGCGCCGACAGTTCTCAATGAAAAGATCGAGAGAAGGTAAGAATCCAGAGGGAGGAGTCCAGATGGAGGGAGAATATTGGAGATGGGTAAAAGGATCCGTTGAACTGGGAGAGGACTCCTGCCCAAAGAAGTGAGCCCGGAGACGAAGACGGCGGAAGAAGAGTTCAGTATCATGCCGAGCCTGAAATTCATTGAGGTGAGGGCGTAAGGGTATGAAGCTAACTCCTTTGCTGAGCACCGAACGTTCAGCATCGGAGAGGGGAAGGTCAGGGGGTATAGTGAATACACGGTTGGGGTTGGGATTGGAAGAAAGGGTGGGGACGGAGGGACAGGCATGGGTGGAGGGTCCTAGATGGGTGTTGGTGTCGATGAGTTGTTGGAGCTTGCGTTCCTTAGCACTTGAGAGAAAGAGAAAAAGTTTCTTGTTGAGGCGTCGGATGAGCCGAAGGATAAAATGAAACTGGGGGCATGCGCAACTTTGAAAAAGGGTACGGCGGTGCTGCTGGAGGGAGAGGTCGAGTGTGTTCATATGGCGGCGCATGGCATTGAGTGTGGATTTCAGAATGTGACGGGAACAGCAGTCCGTGAAACGTTTTATGTGCCGGAGATACCTGTAATCCTGGGTGGGTTCGAAACATGAGGGGTGGAATTTCAGTTGAAATCCACGTGGGGTAAGTCGGAGACGTAGACAGTCACCTCACTTATCACCCCCATCTCTGACACTTCCCTTCCCTTCCTTGACCTCTCTGTCTCAATCTCTGGTGATAGACTGTCCACCAATATCCATTACAAACCCACCGACTCCCACAGCTATCTCGACTACAGCTCCTCACACCCCGCTTGCTGTAAGGACTCCATCCCATTCTCTCAGTTCCTTCGCCTCCGTCGCATCTGTTCCAATGATGCTACCTTCAAAAACAGTTCCTCTGACATGTCCTCCTTCTTCCTTAACCGAGGTTTTCCACCCACGGTTGTTGACAGGGCCCTCAACCGTGTCCGGCCCATCTCCCGCGCATCCGCCCTCATGCCTTCTCCTCCCTCCCAGAAACATGATAGGGTCCCCCTTGGCCTCACTTATCACCCCACTGAATATTGAATTCAACAACTTTAGGTCGTGAGCTCCCTCCCCCATCCCCACCCCCTTTCTGTTTCCCCCTTCCTTTTTTTTCCAATAAATTATAAAGATTTTCCTTTTCCCACCATTTTCCATTATTAAAAAAAAAATAAATAAGAAAAAAATAAAAACACCCGCACTAGAGCTATACCTTGAGTGCCCTACCATCCATTCTTAATTAGCACATTCGTTTAGATAATATCACCAACTTTAACTTTAACACCTAGGTGTTCTATTTTACTGTTGTCGTTGACATCTTTTGATGATCTGCTTCTATCACTGCTTGTTTGTCCCTACAACCACACCCCACCCCCCCCACCTCTCTCTCTCTCTATCTCTCCGCCCCCAACACACACACCTTAAACCAGCTTATATTTCAACTCTTTCTTGGACTCGAACTCAAGTTCTGTCGAAGGGTCATGAGGACTTGAAACGTCAACTCTTTTCTTCTCCGCCGATGCTGCCAGACCTGCTGAGTTTTTCCAGGTAATTCTGTTTTTGTTTTGGATTTCCAGCATCCGCAGTTTTTTTGTTTTTATCTCTATGTTTAATTGACTGCCACTGCTCTTCAAGAAATGCCTAACTCCTTGAATAAGTTCTGTTCCTCTCTGCGACAAGATTTCCGTATCTCTCTGTTGCCTTGCTCACCTTCCTTGCTTTCCATTTCCCTCCTGGTGTTTGACAAGGTGTTTACTAAAACCCGCTTTCACAGCCATATCTCCTTTCTCAGTGACTGTCTCTGTCTCCGACTTACCCCACGTGGATTTCAACTGAGATTCCACCCCTCATGTTTCGAACCCACCCAGGATTACAGGTATCTCCGGCACATAAAACGTTTCTTGGACTGCTGTTCCCGTCACATTCTGAAATCCACACTCAGTGCCATGCGCTGCCATATGAACACACTCGACCTCTCCCTCCAGCAGCACCGCCGTACCCTTTTTCAAAGCTGCGCGTGCCCCCAGTTTCTTTTTATCCTTCGGCTCATCCGACGCCTCAACAAGAAACTTTTTCTCTTTCTCTCAAGTGCTAAGGAACGCAAGCTCCAACAACTCATCGACACCAAGACCCATCTAGGACCCTCTACCCCTGCCTGTCCCTCCATCCCCACCCTTTCTTCCAATCCCAACCCCAACCGTGTATTCACTATACCCCCTGACCTTCCCCTCTCCGATGCTGAATGTTCAGTGCTCAGCAAAGGACTTAGCTTCATACCCTTACGCCCTCACCTCAATGAATTTCAGGCTCGGCATGATACTGAACTCTTCTTCCGCCGTCTTCGTCTCCGGGCTCACTTCTTTGGGCAGGAGTCCTCTCCCAGTTCAACGGATCCTTTTACCCATCTCCAATATTCTCCCTCCATCTGGACCCCTCCCTCTGGATTCTTACCTTCTCTCGATCTTTTCATTGAGAACTGTCGGCGCGACATTAGTCGTCTCAATTTCTCTGCTCCTCTCACCCATTCTAACCTGTCTCTCTCTGAACTTACTGCACTCCATTCTCTCAGGCCCAACCCTGACATTGTCATCAAACCCGCTGACAAGGGTGGTGCTGTTGTTGTCTGGCGCACTGACCTCTACCTCGCGGAGGCTGAGCGTCAACTCGCAGACACTTCCTCCTATCTCTCCCTGGACCATGACCCCACCACTGAGCATCAAGCCATTGTTTCCAGGACTGTCACTGACCTCATCTCCTCTGGGGATCTCCCTCCCACAGCTTCCAACCTGATAGTCGCCCAACCTCAGATGGCCCGCTTCTATCTCCTACCCAAAATCCACAAACAGGACTGCCCCGGTAGACCGATCGTCTCAGCTTGCTCCTGCCCCACAGAACTCATTTCTTGTTATCTTGACTCCCTTCTCTCTCCCCTTGTCCAGTCCCTTCCCACCTACATCCGTGATTCCTCTGACACCTTACATCACATCAACAATTTCCAGGTCCCTGGCCCCAACCGCTTCCTCTTCACCATGGACGTCCAATCCCTCTACACCTCCATCCCCCAGCAGGATGGTCTGAGGGCCCTTAGCTTCTTCCTCGAACAGAGGCCCGAACAATCCCCATCCACCACTACTCTCCTCCGTCTGGCTGAACTTGTTCTTACGCTGAACAATTTCTCCTTCAACTCCTCTCACTTCCTCCAAATAAAAGGTGTGGCTATGGGTACCCGCATGGGCCCCAGCTATGCCTGTCTCTTTATGGGGTATGTGGAACATTACTTGTTGCAGTCCTACTCCGGCCCCCTTCCACAACTCTTTCTCCGGTACATCGATGATTACTTCGGTGCCGCTTCATGCTCTCGTCGGGACTTCGAAAAATTTATTAATTTTGCTTCCAATCTCCACCCCTCCATCATTTTCACGTGGTCCATCTCTGACACTTCCCTTCCCTTCCTTGACCTCTCTGTCTCAATCTCTGGTGATAGACTGTCCACCAATATCCATTACAAACCCACCGACTCCCACAGCTATCTCGACTACAGCTCCTCACACCCCGCTTGCTGTAAGGACTCCATCCCATTCTCTCAGTTCCTTCGCCTCCGTCGCATCTGTTCCAATGGTGCTACCTTCAAAAACAGTTCCTCTGACATGTCCTCCTTCTTCCTTAACCGAGGTTTACCACCCACGGTCGTTGACAGGGCCCTCAACCGTGTCCGGCCCATCTCCCGCGCATCCGCCATCACGCCTTCTCCTCCCTCCCAGAAACATGATAGGGTCCCCCTTGTCCTCACTTATCACCCCACCAGCCTCCGCATTCAAAGGATCATCCTCCGCCATTTCCGCCAACTCCAGCATGATGCCACCACCAAACACATCTTCCCTTCACCCCCCTTATCGGCATTCCGTAGGGATCGCTCCCTCCAGGACACCCTGGTCCACTCCTCCATCACCCCCTACTCCTCAACCCCCTCCTATGGCACCACCCCATGCCCACGCAAAAGATGCAACACCTGCCCCTTCACTTCCTCTCTCCTCACCGTCCAAGGACCCAAACACTCCTTTCAAGTGAAGCAGCATTTCACTTGCGTTTCCTCCAACTTAGTCTACTGCATTCGTTGCTCCCAATGTGGTCTCCTCTACATTGGAGAGACCAAACGTAAACTGGGCGACCGCTTTGCTGAACACCTGTGGTCTGTCCGCAAGAATGACCCAAACCTCCCTGTCGCTTGCCATTTTAACACTCCACCCTGCTCTCTTGCCCACATGTCTGTCCTTGGCTTGCTGCATTGTTCCAGTGAAGCCCAACGCAAACTGGAGGAACAACACCTCATCTTCCGACTAGGCACTTTACAGCCTTCCAGACTGAATATTGAATTTAACAACTTTAGGTCGTGAGCTCCCTCCCCCATCCCCACCCCCTTTCTGTTTCCCCCTTCCTTTTTTTTCCAATAAATTATAAAGATTTTCCTTTTCCCACCTATTTCCATTATAAAAGAAAAAAATATGTAAAAAAAAAAACACCCCCACCAGAGCTATACCTTGAGTGCCCTATCATCCATTCTTAATTAGCACATTCGTTTAGATAATATCACCAACTTTAACTTTAACACCTAGGTGTTCTATTGTACTATTGTCGTTGACATCTTTTGATGATCTGCTTCTATCACTGCTTGTTTGTCCCTACAACCACACCACCACCCCCCCACCTCTCTCTATCTCTATCTCTCCGCCCTCCACACACACACCTTAAACCAGCTTATATTTCAACTCTTTCTCGGACTCGAACTCAAGTTCTGTCGAAGGGTCATGAGGACTCGAAACGTCAACTCTTTTCTTCTCCGCCAATGCTCCCAGACCTGCTGAGTTTTTCCAGGTAATTCTGTTTTTGTTTTGGATTTCCAGCATCCGCAGTTTTTTTGGTTTTATACTGATTGAAAATATAGGTTATGACAGTTGTTCAAGTTTCCCTCTGGGATTTAAACAACTCAGCTTTTACCAACTGCTGTGTTATAACACATCACAAAAAGGGGCATGTTGTTAAACAATACATGGCTAGATTAAGGCAGCCATTCAGACAGCAGGTCAAGTTAAATGAAGTGCACAATATAAATGAACCAGAAACTGCTGATCTTAATAATTATTCCCCACATAATCTGAAGGCCAGGAAAATGGAACCAATCACTGTTAGTCTTCAAGTAAATGGAAAGCCTCTACTCATGGAGGTTGACACAGGAGCACTGACCACAGTGGCTGGAGAACACATCTTTAAATACCTCAGAGAGGATTCCCAGCCATAGAGTTTGGAGCAAACCATTGCCCTGCTAAAAACATATACTGGAGAGGCCATACAGGTAATAGGCATCACCTCTGTACCTGTATCCTACAGGCAACAGACGGCCTGGCTGCCAGTAATTATTGTAAGAGGAGAAGGGCCTAGCCTTCTGGGTAGTGACTGGTTAAAAGAAATTGAACTCAACTGGTCAGAAACTTTTCAAGTCAGAACAGGAGGAATTCCTGAGTCGTTTAAAAAGCATGACAGAATATTCCGAGATGAGTTGGGGAAAATAAAAGGTCTGCAAGCTAAAATATACATGGATTCTGAAGCAATACCCCAGTTCTTTAAGGCAAGACCTGTGCCTTACGCCCTAAAGGAGAAGGTGGATGCAGAATTGTGCCATTTGGAGAAGTTAGGAATAATCCAGCCTGTCCCATTTTCAGAATGGCCAGTACCCATAGTCCCTGTGATTAAACTCGATCAAACCATTCACATCTACAGAGATTATAAATTAACTGTGAACAAGGCTGTGAAATTAGACAAATACCCAATCCCAAGGATTGAAGATCTGGACGCTAAACTTGCAGGAGGAAGATCCTAAATTACACTGGACATGAGCCATGCATACCAATAGCTAGAGCTGGACAACACATCATAAACATGCAGGAGGGCCTGTACCAATATACACACCTATCCTTTGGTATGTCATCTGCCTGTGCGATTTTCCAAAGAATCATGGAAAGCCTACTACAAGGACTGACCCAAATTATAATGCACCTGGATGACATCCTGATCGCAGGATCCACGGAAGCAGAACATTTGGCCAACCTAGAAGAGGTCTTGAAGGGATTTTTTGAGGCTGGCATATGTTTGATAAAAGACAAGCACACTTTCCAAGCAACTGAAGTCATGTATTTGGGTCATCAAGTGGATGTCCAAGGGTTGCATCCATTAGAGGAGAAAATCAGGGCAATCAAGGAAGTGACCTTTCCTACTAACATCATGGAGCTCAAGTCTTTTTTGGGCATGGTAAACTATTATGGTCACTTCTTGCCTAATCTACCTACAGTGTTAGCCCCTTTACACTTATTATTGAAGAAGAACTCCAGATGGTCCTGGAAGGCGCAGCAAGAGGAAGCCTTCATAAGAGTCAAGAAGCTTTCACTCTTGTCATGTCTGCTAGTGCACTATGACCCGTCTAAGAAATTGATACTGATTTGTGATACACCTCCCTATGGAGTGGGAGCTGGATTGTCACATAAGATGGAGGATGGATCTGAAAGGCCAATAGGATATGTCTCCAGAACCCTTTCTGCAGCTGAGAAGGGTTACCCGCAAATTGAAAAAGAAGACTTATCTGTCATATTTGGAGTAAAGGAGTTCCATCAATATTTGCACAGTCGACACTTCACCATAGCGTCAGATCGCAAATTGCTGTTGGGTTTGTTTAGTGAAGATAAGGCAATTCACCGATAGCCTCTACTAGAATTCAAAGATGGGCTTTAATTTTGTCGGCATACAAGTACACTTTTATGCACCATCCGGGTGTGCATATAGCAAATGCAGACGCCCTCAATTGCCTTCCTTTGCCAAATAGCATTACACATGCTCCAGTACCTCAAGAGGTAGTACTTGTGTTGAATTTCCTGGACTCCTCACCAATCTGTGTGAGACAGATAAAGAACTGAACAAACTGGGATCCAATTTTAGCAAGTCCCAGAACAGGTATTGCATGGATGGTCAAATGCACAAATCTCTGAAGAATTAAAACCATTCTATGCCTGTAAATATGAACTGAGTTGTTAAGATGGTATCTTGTAGTGGAGAGCAAGAGTCATCATCCCTTTGCAAGGAGGAGAACCACTATTGACAGAGCTTCATAGTGCGCATATTGGAATTTCAAAAATGAAGATGCTTGCACAAAGTTCTATCTGGTAGCCAGGTATAGACAGCGATACAGAAAAATAGATTAAACACTATCTCCAGTTTCAGCAACAACAGAAGTTGTCCATTTCAGCTCCACTGCATCCGTGGGAGTGATCTGGTTGACCCTGGGTTAGACTACATATAGACTATGTAGGTCCATTTTTAGATGCCATGTTTTCAGTGATCATCAACGCATATTCAAAGTGGATGGATGTATATGAAGTGAGATCACCAACATCATGTGCACCTATTGAAAAGGTGTGCCAATGTTTTAGTGTACATGGCCTACAGAAATTATTGTGCCAGATAATGGCACTGCTTTCACTAGTATTGAGTTCCAAAAATTCGTGAACCTAAATGGGATTAACCACATCAGAACAGCACCGTATCACCCCTCATCCAAAAGGTTAGCAGAAAGAGCAGTACAAACCTTTATAAGAGGCATGAAGAAACTATCTGAGGGAACATTAGAAACACGAATTTCAAGATTTCTGTTCAGCTATCGCACGATTCTTCATGCAGCCACAGGTTCAACACCTTCTGAACTGCTAATGAAGCGCTGACTTCGTACAAGATTGAGCATAGTATTCCCTAATTTAGATGGGAAGGTGGAGAAAACCAGAATTGTCAGAAAGTGAATCATGATGTTCACAATAAAGGCTGAGAATTTACTGTGAAGAGACAGTTTTTGTACAAAATTTTGCAACTGGACCGAAATGGGTTCCTGGTACAAGCATCTCTGAAACAAGACCGTTGTCATATCAAGTGGAAGTGGCAAACATGATTGTTAGGAAACACGTGGATCATCTCAGGAGTTGAGACGCACTCCAACAACCAGTTAATCCACCCAAAATCAAAGTCGAACCTTTGATTCCTGAGATGCCAGATTGACAAAGATACCTGATGTCTCTATTGAAGTAAATAATTCTGAACTGCCATTGTTTAAAGATGTTCCAGATGCTGCAGTTCCTGGTCAAGTTGATCCAATGGAAGAATCTCCAGTTATAGGGTTCTACCTGAATCAGAAAACCTCCACAGACTAAATGTATAATTGCATGAACTGTATATAATTGTATATGATATGGGCTAAGAAATTCTTGTAAATAAGAGTGGTAAAACAAAATTAAAGGGGGAGGAATGTAGTCAATGTAAGTTAAACCTTTTCATACTGTTATGGGGACCATGTGACTGTACAGACGAATTAGTCCTAAGCACGGGGAATCATAGGGGTGGAGTTTTTCTAGCCTTAGTCTTGGAACAAGCATATAGCTTCATCAGGAGCCTTGTAAATAAAGTTTACTGTTTCTTACAAGAAACCTGCCCTGCACGCCAAGTTTATTATGTAACTTGGTGTCAAATTTTGCTTGATAACTGTGCTGTGAAGTCCCTTGGGACATGTTATTACATTTAAAAAGTTAGATAAATATAATTTGTATTTGTTCTTGTTAAACTATTGTACTCATAATGGGCTGGATTTTCATCCTTGAGGCGGGTATTGGAAATCAGGCAAATTCCTGGCTTGGCCTGCCTGCATCTTGGGAAAGTGCCAGGAAAAACAGGATTTTCATTGTGAGGGGGCAAATGCAGTTTGCAATCAGGCAAGCTGACAGGGGAAAGAGTTGGAGGCAGCCACTGGGGCTGGTGAGTGCTGAGGAAGAATGCTTAAAAGGCCTGTCTCAGTGCTGTGGGACTTCGTCCTGGTCATAATGACAAAAGTAAGGCCTTCATACGTTCACCCATCACACCCCCCACCCTGTACACACTCCCTGTGCACCATCCATGCCACCTCATGCCCCCAACACACAGCCTATGGCTCCTCATGCCCCATGCCAAGCTATGGCACTTACATGCCCATTCACTCACTACATAGTGTATTGAAGCAATGAATCCTATAGTGACAATAGGATGTGCAAAGAAAAAGCTTTAAAAAATTAGTCATTCATTGATAACAATCAATTTTCTTATAAAAAATCTTCCTTTTTACTACAGGCCAATTAAAGTGTCAATCATCCAGAATATTTAACGTTTCAATAGTTGAAACTGCAAGCTCTTGAAACCTCTTTGGGCCATAGCCTCTGAGCTCCCCAGCATCGGATTTGGGGGGGGGGGTGCCCCAAATATGCGCTGGGGAATCCCTCTCGTAAGTTCCCAGATAAAAGTTTGCACAGCAATTGCCTAGAAGTGTGCACTCCCTTTGGACAATTACCTGGCATTGGGAACTATCTGAAAATGCAGTTTAAATCACAAAATTCAGATGGTTCTGCCAGGCTTTCACCAATAGCTATTCAGAAACCGTAGTAGAATTAAAACCCCTTCTAACATCTGGGTAACCGTTGTAAAGACCCAGGTCGACACCATGGACCACACCCCACACCCCCGAGCCCACCACGGGACTCCCTCACTCTCCTGAACCCCCCGCCCATGGGACTCCACCCACACCCCTGACCATCCCATTCTCTGACCACCCTCCCCCACCCTCCCGACCATGGACCCCCGCACGCCTCTGACCTCCCCCCCAGACCCCACCCCCCAAAACCCCACACCACAGGTCCCCCCCTCCATCCCAACCACCCCCAACTCCCCGGCTTCCGCCACTGACCACTATCCCACCCACGCCTGACCTCCGACACCCCCACCCCCCAACCTCCAACCCCCCCACCCCCTGACCTCCAACACCCCAATGCCCAGACTTCTGAACCCCCTCACCCCCTCCATCCCACCCGGACTACCATTGAGAGTCTGATTCGTGACATCAGTGTCTTGGCCAGGATCTGCAATGGATGATCATTGAGGGGGTGGAGAGGAAGGTGTAGGTTTGACTGGAAGAGGAAGGTCTGAGGGGAGGTATGAGGTTGGGAGAGGGTGAGGTTGTGGGGAGACGATGGTGTCAGGAGGTGAGGTTGAGGTTGGGAGGGGTGAGGAAGTACAGGGGGATGGAGGATGTAAGGAGGGAGAATGCGGCAACTGAGGAGGTAGGAGAAAGTGGGGAGGGAGGTGTGAGGGAAGTAGTTCAGAGAGGGGAAGAAGTTCAAAGGGGGGGAGGACTTTGGGTGAAGGAAGGAGTTCGGGAGGGTGCAGGAATCCAGGGAGGAAGGAGTTCCGAGGGGGGAAGGAGTTCACATTGGGGAAAGGAGTCCAGGCAGAGGAAGGAGTCCTGAGAGAGGAAGGAGTAAGCATGGAGGAAGGAGTGAGCTGGGGGTGATGTCTAGGTGAACGTGTAAGGGAGGGGTCTGTGGAGTCGCTGACTGCCTCTTGGGGAGCTAAATGAGGGTGGGCATAATAGGAGGGGATGGTGAGAATGAGAGAGGGCTGAGTGAGATGGTAGGGTGGAAGGGTGAGAGTGTGAAGATAACGGTAGAAGGGACGGCGAGGATGGTTGGCGGGGACTCAGAGGCAGACACGGACCCTGGGGGTGAGAAAGAGGAGGGGAGGGGTGGTCATTGTGGATGGGGGTGGGTTTCTTGGGAAGGTAGCGAATGTGCACGTTCACCTGGACATCCCCGAAAGAAAAGGGTTCTGGCTGATAGGTGATGATGGGGAGATAGAACATGATGCTGGGGGTTTGACAATGATGGGGGAAAGGACATGGGTGACTGGGGGAAGAGAAAGGATCAGGGAACTGAAAACAAACTATACCAGTACCATGGAGATACAGGTCTGTTCAGATGGACAACTGAAAGAGAAACCCAGCAGACAGCATTGAAAATATTTGGGACATTGAGATGAGTGTGGTGGAAGAAGGATCTGCATGCGTGGGACAGTGCTTGCACGAGGCTCCAAAAATCCCTGCCATACACACTTCTCCCATCAGAATCACTCATGGGCCAGCTGTGTACAGCACAATGTCTAGCGGGGTGGGGGATGCAGGGGGCAGACTCGCGGACCCTGTCAATGAAGCTGAAAGACACTATTACACATTATTCAGTGAAAGTGAATATTTCTTCTGATAATACAGTAAGGAAATATGTTCACCCATGCAACCACTTGTGATCAGAATTTATCAACATTTCTAGGCCTACCGCTTCTCATTGGTGCTGCCCTGACATCCGCAGCAGGGGTAGAGACAATGGTTGGCCCTGTTGCCTCTGATGACTTTGACATTGGTCCCCTGGACAGCCGAGGCCTTGGGGGCCCCGGATTGCTTTGGCTGTTCTCCTGTGGGCCAGCTGCCCCCTCTGCGATGACAGATGACAAGATTGAGGGGGTCACAGGAAAAGGGTTCTTGGAGGAGAGGTCAAGTTCTGAGATTCCTGAGTGGATTACCCAGGGGTGTCCAGCTGCCGCTCCTCCTCCCTTTGGTTGCCAAAGGGTCCTGGCCTGACTCCTTGTGGGGAAGGAGCACCTGGAGGGACACTGAGATGCCCAGTTTCCCTCTCACATTGCTACTGCAGGATCTAACCCATGGCTACTGCTATGGAGTGCAGGTCTGCGCACATCTCTGCATTCTTCTGGACCAGGGTCGCCATGGCATCCACTACCCTCCCCATGGAGACCTCCATACGCACACATGTGGGCGCCAATTCATCAGAGACCAGGTGGATGCAGTCCTCCAACTCACGTGTCACTCTGTTGAGGGTTTCCAACAGCCCTGCATGATGTTCCCCTGCCTTCTGCTGACTCTCCACGATGAGTTGGAAGGTGAAATCCAGAGGCTCTTCATCTGACTAAGACCTCACAAATGTCTCTTCCCCTCAGTCCTCCAAGTGCCGGGTAGCTTGGCTGAACCTGCCTCCTCCTGCTGCAGACACACGTCCGTGTGGTGCCCACCAGATTGTGAACCCAAGCCTGCTCTAGATCTAGGTCCCACCGAGGTGTGTGTCTCTGCACTGGTGGAGGGTGTGGGTAAACGTTGCGAGGGGTCTTCCAGGCTACTTGTTTCCAACTCTTCAATGGAGGAGATGTCCTCTGACTGGAGGTGAGGACCTGGCTGGAGCTGAGGAACTAACTGGCTGAGGGTGTCGGTCGCTTAGCAGAGCTCCCTGTGAACCAAAGTAGAGATAATTAGTGCATGGCAGCAGAGTCAAAAGCAGGAGAGGGAGCATTCACAGTTGAGAGAGGGATGATGTGTTGCAGAATCCTCACATGGGTGTTCACTGCCTACCTTACCATCGCCACAGGCGTGGTCCACGTCCCCACCAGTCAGCACGGTGGCATGCTCCTCAAACTGAGTGAAAGGTGTAATGTGGTTCACTCCACACTGGATCTGGGACCTCTCCCTGCTGCTGTGAGCCAGCTTTTCATGCATGAAAACAGATGGAGAGAGTGTGAGCAGGACACATGGCACTGCATGGAATGTTTATGTGGTGAGAGGAGCCATGGACAGGATGAGGACACGAGCTCCAAAGGACATGAGCCTGATGGAGGTGTGAGGGTGTATGAGGGTTAGTGGTGTTGTCCCTTGAGGTGTGAGATCCCTGTGGATGTGTGATGGGTTTGTGAGTGTGTGAGTTGAGAGTGATGAGAATAGTGACGTGCTCTGGTGGTATGGATGAGACCATTCATCCTCTTCCTGCACAGGGTGGCTGTCCTCTTTTGCAGTTCACTGGCACTGACCACCACTGTCAATGCTTCCCATGCTGGATTGCTGACCTTGCTTGCTGGCCTTCACCCAGAGTGGGTTAGAAGACATCATGGTGGACCTCCACTGTGTCCAGTAGGCACTCAAGGGAGGTGTCGCTAAATCTGGGGCAGCACGTTTCCTCCCTTTGGCAGCCATGAGTTTGCAGCAGCTTCCTATCCCTGGAAGAGTGCTAACTCTGTGCAGGGATGGCCTTTAAATATGGCGCCTCATTTACTTGAAGACTTGATGTGACGGTGGGGTCGGCGAATTAGAGGACACCCCACCAGCGACCTGACGTGTTTCCCAGGAATGCCTGATTAATGAAGTGGGTTTGGGATGATCTGGTGTGAAAAGCTGCCATTGTGGCCTGCAGGTAAAATGTTCTTTCTCCCGCCCGCTACCGTACTAGTGCAAATCTGGGACGATTCCATCCAGAGAAATGCTTAATGGTTGTTTTTCACAGTGAGTGGTTAGGGTCTGGACTGCTTGAGAATGTGGTGGAGGCAGGTTCAATTGAAACATTCAAAATGGAATTAGACTGTTATCTGGAAACGAAGAATGTGCAGGGTCATGAGGAGTAAGTGGTGGAATGGGTGTGACTCATTTGGAGAGCCAGTGCAGACATGATGGGCTAAAGGGCCTCCTTCTGCACCATAACAATTTCATGATTTTGTGAAATTCTCAAGGACAATTAGGAATGGGAAATACATGCTGGCTTAGACAGCGACAACCAAACCCAATGAAAGAATTATTAAAAATGCACGCAGCTGAACAATGTTGGATGAAGGAGAGACTACAGCCATGTAGATGCTGACAAATAAACATGAACACATCACCTGGAACAGGTGAACTAATAACTTTTACTAGGGAGTATTATACAGTGGTTGACACTGCCACAAACAAAAGTCATTCAGTAACAGGACATTAGCTTTAACCTGAGTATATACTGGATATTAACAGGAATTGACTGAAACCTACATCAGCTGTTTAGTATCTTGGCTTATGAATCAGCATTTTTCAGCTCCTATATGTTATTTAAGTACTGAGACTGAAAAATCCATGAGCAAATATCAGCAAACTGCTGGTTCTTACTTTTAAAATGTGTTTGTATTGTGACAGAAAGATGTCCCAATGGCCTGAAAAGGGTTAAATCAGAAATTTATTTCTCAGGAATTTAGCTGTGGACTTCCTGCCCTCACCTCATTATTAATGTGCTGATGTGCTCAGCGCTACAGTGAGTGGTTTATATCAATACATTTCAGCCACGATACCGTCAACTCTGTATCTGTAACTCTATCCATGGGCACTACTTCAGCCATAACATGCCACTAATATTCAGAATTTCAGATATCACTAATCTATGCCTGAAACACTGAATAATGGGGAGTAAGGATAAAAAGGTGCTTTGTATTAGATTTTGCCAACTGTACATTAATCAATATTTGACTAATGCTCATGAAACCTGTCACTAGTGGCCAATGTGTGCTGTTTTAATATTACCTAATAGGGATGGGGTACACTGAGCATAAGCAGATCTGAGAGGTGATTTTTAATTCTTTTATTTTAAAATAGCGTGTGAACTTTTTCTCAGAAGTAAAACTGCGAAGTGTTTGACCAATCAAAGTACTAAAGATTGAAGAACTACATTTATAAATGACTTTTCAGAAAGACGTTTCAGATCAATCATGTAAGCAAAATGTTAAGATTGATGGTTTAAGGATGTTTTGTACACATTTTTATACAGTTTTCTTTTCTTCTCTCCCAAAATTTGTTCAAACCGATACTTGACAGGGTTTGTAGAAGGTGTGAAAGGAAACATAAATGGGAATACTAAGGAATTTGACACATGGAAATTAAAATAATTGTAGAGTCAGTGAGAGATAAAGAAAGGATACCTTTTGGACACCAACGAAATAACAAAGGCACTAAATGAATATCATCTGGATTTTGATAGGAATGGCACATAAAGTTGAAATGAAGTAGTTGGATTAATAAAGAAATAGTACTAAAAGGTCAGTGGTATCAAGATGTATTTTAGAATGCCAAGGTAAGTTATAGTGGAAATAGCAAACACTCTGACCACAATCTTTCAAAGCACTTTTGACTCTGGTATTTTGCCAGAGGATTGGAGGGTTGTCAATCTAACAGTTCCGCTCAAGGCAAGAGAAACAGATAAACTGGGTAACTGGGTGGTTAGTCATCCAACTTAGGCAGTGATCCACAATATGGGATGAAATTAATACGAACTTACAAAGACATGAGTCAATTAAAGATAGCCATTATGAAATTGTAAAAGACAATTGGGTCCTGCAAATCTAATGGAAATTGGATTCTCTTGGAGAAATAATGTGTTGATTTAAAAAAAAGTGATGGATTTATGCAGTATGCAGAATTTTGAAAAGCATTTTCTAAGCTGCCGTGTATTATTTGTTGATAAAATTATGGCAAGCATTATTCAAGGGAATGTGCTTACATGAGTAGATAGCTGGTTAAAGGAGTCCCCGGGGGGTGGGGTGGGGGGTGGGGGGGGTGGTGGGGTGGGGTCAGTGTTAAGATCATTATTCCTCCCAATGTACAAATGGTTTACACTTGGGTTTGTGAGCACAGTATCAAAATTTGTCAATGAAGTAACTGTTAATGGTTAACTATGAAGAAGAATGTGCATGACTTTAGAACGTAGGCAGGTTAGTAGTTTGAGTAGAAAGATGTGAGATATAAGTTAATGCAGAAAAATGTGAAATGGTTACAGCTGTATATTGAAGAAGTAGAAGAGTTTGTGGTTCATGGACATTCCTGGGTGATCTGGAGTGCTTTAATCGCCTCTGTGGAAGCTAGCTAGAGTCTCAAACCTGAGTGCCCTTTCATTCTGACTGGCATCATTGGAGGCAAGGTGTACATCATTGCCTGTCCTGGTAAACATGGCATCAGCCATTTGTGCGATGCATTTGTGGGCGGCTAGCTGGGAGATCCCACAAATGTCTCCAACTGATCCCTGGAAGGACCCAGAGCCAAAGAGGTTGAGATCGGTGGTGACTTTGACAGCCACTGATAAAGCACATCTACCAGGTCCACTCAGCAGCAGGCTGCAGATCTCAGCCACGACCTGATGTGAGACCCTGAACCGCCTGAGGCAGTGGTGTTCAGACTTATCGAGGCAGCTGATCCTCTCCCAGTACACAGTGTGGAACAGATATTGCCTCCTGTGAGCTGAACCTCTCTGCTCATCCCCAATGTCCTTTGATGTGTCAGGTCTGTGAGGAGATTGTTGCTGCCGCTAGTGGTGGTCTTTCTGCAAACCCTCCTCCTGCTGCTGCTCCTCCTGCTATTGATTCTTCTGGTTCTTGTTCCTCTTTGAGGACTAAGATAAAGCAACATAAGCGGCACCCATTGCTGATCAGATAGATCACAGGTGCAAAGAGTAGATCTGATGCACAAATCCCAGAGGTAGTAAAAATGACCTGTAAAGCAATGAAAGTAAACTTTCAGAACAAGTATCGTGAGCAAAAGCTTTTCACACAATTAGACAAAGAAGCAGCTGTGAGGTGTCAATGCATCTTTCATAAAATAAGGAGACCAGTACTGTACACAGTATTCTAGATGTGGTTCACCATCCATATCCCCCTCCACACCTCAACCTTATCTCCTTCTGTATCCATCCCTGGAAAAAACTATTCCCCAACTGATTTACAACAGCAATTTGAAAATCCTGACTATCTCACCTTTGACCCACTATTCACCACAAAATTTCTGCAGCAACTGATCTACTCAACTACACCCTCATCTCCATCTTTGATATTCTAGTCCTCAATAAAACCATTGCCCCCTCTCACTCTCGCTATTCCCCCCGGTACAGTCTTTACCTCCACTTTCCTCGATGACATCATCCAAAGGCACAGTGTTGGTTTTCACATGTACGCTGACAATACCTAGCTTTACTTCACCACTCTCGACTCCTCTACTGTTGGACTCCTCGACTGAATTATCAGACCGCTCTTCTGACATCCAAGACTGGATGAGCAGAAATTTCCTCCAATTAAATCTTGGAAAGACTGAAGCCATTGGGCTAATCTTACTTATGTTGGGTAGGCTGGGCGGGAGCAGGTGGGGACGGGCGGGGAGCCAGTCACCACCCACGATCAGCTGTGTGCCGCCATTTTATGTGGGCAGGCCAATTAATGCCCGCCCAGCATAACATACAGCCGGTAGCACTCAGCGCTACCTGTGCGGGCGGGGGGAGGAGAGAGAGTCGGGGCCTGCACTTTTTATTGTTATAAATAAAGTAAAAAATTATTTAAACATGTCCCCTCATGTGACAGTGTCAAATGAGCTGGGACATGTTTGTGATTTATTAAATTATTTTATAAAATCTTCAGGAAACCTCACCCTGCCCTTGGATGAGGTTTCCTGAAAAACACAAAGGCTGCGTGGGCTCTTCGCCTGCCCGCCAACATTAAGGTTGGATGGGCAGCATTGTTAATAAGCTTAATCACTTTTTTAATAGTCTTAATAGGTCTTTGGGAGTTCGGTGAGTGCATAGCTGCCTTCAGTGTGTGCCCGCCGAACGAAAGATCGAAATGACACGCAATGATATTGGGACACATGCCCAATGTCACCTCGCGTCATTTTACGCGTCAGTGTGGTGGGCCCGCCCCCGCACGCCGACGGCAACATTCAGGCTATTATTTTTGGTCCCAGCTCCAAACTCTATTCTCTAGTTGCTGACTCCATCCCACTCTTTGGCAACAGTCTGAGATTAAGCCAGTATGTTGAGAATCTTGTTGTCACATTTGATCCTGAGGTGAGCTTCAGATCTCATTTTTGACATCATTAATACCACCTATTACCACCTCCATAATATTACCCAACTTCAGAGCTGTCTTAGCTCACCTGCTGCTGAAATCCTCATCCATGCTTTTGTTACCACTTGCATTAACTATTACAATACACTCCTGACTGGTCTCCTGCATTCTGCTCTTCGTAAACTTGAGGCCATCAAAAACTCAGCTGCCCATGTCTTAAAAATGAAGCAAGTCCTGTTCACTTATCATCCATGTGGTCACTGACCTGCATTGACTACCAGTCAAGCAATATCTTGATTTAAAAATTCTCATCATTGTTTTCAAATCCCTCCATGGCTCACACCTCCATATCTCTGTAATCTCCTCCAAATCCACAACTCTCTGACTTATCTGCATTCCCCTAATTCTGACCTCTTGTGCATCCTCAATATTAATTGCTGCACCATTGGTGGCCATGTCTTCTGTTGCCTGGGCTCAAGCTCTGAAATTCCCTCCCTACACCTCCCTGCCTCTCTTTCTCACTTTCCTCTATAACCCTCCATAAAAACCTACCTCTTTGCCAAGTTTTTGTTCAACTGACCTAATATCTCCTTTTGTGGCTTGGTGTCATACTTTAATTTTTAATGCTCCTGTGATGTGCCTTGCAAGGTTTCATTATATTAAAAGGGCTATGTATAAATATAAATTGTTGTTTTTTGTTGTTTTCCTAATTTTCTATGTTGTTATATGTAGTTATCAAGTAGGCATTCAATGACAGCAAGCTTTGATTTTGAAATCCTGTGATGGTCAAGGTAGGAGATACCGAGCAAAGCGAGTTTCAGCATTTGGAGTTTCTTGAAGTTATTTTCAATCCTGGGAAAGTGTGAATTATTGTTAGAGACCATGCAAAGCTTGGTCCTCAGTTCTCCAATGAGGAAATGTAGACATGAGAGACAGAATGTATAGGTCAATGACTTTAGAGCTCAGAAGGGATAAATACAAATTGAAGCAATTAATTTATATTGTGAAACCCAGCTGCAGATCTTCAATGGGGGAACATTTACTTGTCTGTTATTTACAGTCTCTGGCCCACTTTATGGGCTGCGACACATTCTGGAGGGGCACTTGTGCCACTTTGATAGAATTGAGCTGCCTGCCTCAGGCAGAGTGAAGGAAAGTCACTGTGTGTCTTGCTGCAGGATCATTGGGCCAGCGATGCTCCTAAAGATTGTAGGGAAATTGATAACTTTCATTCACAGATCCCTATGCAAATGATTGCAGCAGGCAAACTTTGGCCTCTTAAGTTTCATATCCTGCCAACACCTTCAACAATGCTAGAGATACATCCCTTGAGACCAATAGAGTGCTTATTGCCATAATGCATAAACCCAAACTCTGTGCTAATTCTGACAGATGAAGGGGTGAGGGCCTGATTTATCAAGTCACACCTGCCCAGATTAAGGCAATTAATGTTAATTTTAGGGTGGAAATTTGGGTACCTGATTTTACTGCGCAGTTAGCTGCAGTGTGTATGTAATGAGGACATTCTTGTGATGTGAATAAAAATATTAGTTGAACAAATAGCCTGATGCCAGAAGATCTCAGGAAATGGGTTCTGAGAAAAGAAAGCTCCTTCAGCGAGCCGGCACTGCGCCACAATAAAACATTTTGCAAATGTTAACAGCTGTGAAAAGGAGAGAGAGGCTGTGTACGTGAGTGAGGAAATGAGAAATAAACTGTATTAGATTTACAATGGGAGACAAGCTTTCCTGTGGCAGGACTTGTAAACAATCTGCAATAAAACACATCAACATGAGGAAGACAAAATCTCCATCTTTCAACCGACCTGGGTGAGCTGAATCTTTAAGCATGGAATTTCCTTCCCAAATTTTCTTCAAATATAATCCTTCCAGAGTAAATTTCCACCATAATTTTCAACACTTATTTTATTCCCAGGATGCGGGCATCACTGGCAAGGATGGCAGTTATTATGCATCAGTTAATCACCATGAGAAGCTGGCGCTGAAACTTCTTCTAGAGCCGGTGTTATGTATCTGGTGAAGGTACTGGTACAACCCTCACCTCCACTTGCTTAAGACCAAAGGACAAATTTGAAAGGATACATCATGCTCAGTACAGGCATGTCATTTTATATACCTACTGTCAATATTTTTAATAATTGGACACAAATAAGCTGTTAAGATGGTTGCCACAAATCATATGACTTTTGGCATTTGAAGTAGAGACAGTATCAAGTCTGTAGCAAATACCCACTTAAATATAGGAATAGGTGAGGGCACCTCACAGCCATTTGTAGAATTCACACATTCTGTTGTTTGAGGGTGGGCCGACACCTAAAGACTATGGAGTTTCCGGACTCCCTTTCTCTATGTTTCCTACTGGACAAAAAGGAAGATCGAAACTCAATGGTCACCATCAACTTCCCATTGTATTATGATGGTCTCCTCCATTGAAACTAGCTGGGTGGGCCTCAGGAGTGTTAATCCAGCAGTCATGTGATCAAAGCTGTGTTCAGGAACTGCACCCTTATTACCTGAGGACCCAACATATCCATCAGTGGTCAGCCAGTCTGAGAACCAGACTTTGAAGCTTACTGTAAGTTATCAAGTAGCCAAAGTATTTAACCTGTTCCAGTTTCAAAGTTCACCTAGGTACCAACTTCCTAGATATTTGACTACAAGAAACCTCACAACCTGCTGTGAACCCTTCATTTTACAAGACCCTCACTTCAACTTTAAATCATCGAATCCTTTCAAGAAACAATAGGCCTGCCACATGGGAGACCGGAAATCATAAACCAGAGACTGAAGTAACTGTAACCTGTAAAAGTACACTATCTTTATCTGTATACAATCTTTGTGTGAGTGTGTGCGTGAGACTGAGTATGTGACATTGCATTACTTCAGGGTAAGTGTGTGAGACTAATTAACCATCTTTATCTCAAACTCACAAACGCTTTCTGCTGAATTATTTAATTGGAATACACACTCCAATGGTAAGAAAAGATAACAACATACAAAGCATACTTATTATAGCCAGAAAGAGAGCAAACACATTCTGTCCATGACAGAATTTGGAACTGCTTCCGGGATTTAAATCTATTGGAGCAATTGAGCCAAATCTGACTTTGAAGGAAAGTTGAAAGCTGAAGGAAAAAGTGATACAGCCAAAATTGTTGAAACAGAAACAAAAGGGAACATAGCAGTGTACCTTGTGAATACTAACCATAGAAAGTAAGATGGTTGACTTCAACATAAAAACATTCATGCAACAGGAGAATTTAATTTGGGTTGAATTAGCATCCCTAAAAATAGAACAGCTAAAAGCCACATCTCAGCAGGCAGAAAATAATATATGCCATAAAGCAAGGAAGCCCGAGGTATTAAAAATGTCGACTGAATATCTGGCCTTACCCCAGGCTTAGAACAGGCAGAAGATATAGAACCTGAACAGACCAGGTTATCTTGCACAAAATTCACCTAGAAGAGTGAAGGCTAGACTTAGAATTTGAGAAAAAGAAAGACACTACCAGAGGGAAAGGGAGGAGAGAGAATTCCAGGAATGAGAATGTGAGTGAGCCTTCCACCTGGAGAAGCTGGAGAAAGAATTGCAGTCACAAATGGATAGGGAACTAGGGCATTGTGAAGCATCTAGGGAGAATTTGTCTTTGCCTAGTGGAGATGTCGCTGCTAATTCAACTACCCACTATCTCAAAAACAGGTCTTGACTTCTTAAGGTATTCCCGACTGGTGTCCAAGTTTTAAGGAGAGGATGTGGAACCCTTCTTCACAGCATTTGTGAAGCTGGAAGTTCAGTTAAAGTGGCTGGCAAGTCTTGCTTCTCCAAATGCAAGATTAACTAATGGGAAAAGCCCACAAGGTCTTCTCAATGCTGCCTGCAGACAGCTCTGGATCTTATGAACAGACAAAGGCTGCTATGCTAAGTGCCAATGAATTTGTACCAGATCGCCAACAATTCCAGAATTCTCATAAAAAACCCAATCAAACTTTCCTCGAATTCAATAGAATTAAACAGTTGGCATTTTATTGGTGGGCACGAGCCCTAAAAATTGACTGTACCAACAATAGATTAAGGGAAATAATTTTGTTGAAGATGTTCAAAAACTGCCTCTCGTACAACCTTAAAACCCATGTGGAGGAACAAAGGGTTCCCAAAGCCAGAGAGGCAGCTTTCACAACAGGTGACTATGAATTGACCCACAAACATCTGAATCAGTATAAACCTGGGTTCAATAACTCCTACAAGAGAGTGATAAAGTGAAGGTAGATGAAGTAGAAACAAGCTCCAGAGAAAAGGAGAACAGGGAAGGAAAAGCAGTTCAGTCACCCACTTTTAAAAGAAAGAGCCTGATGTTAAACCAGCAGGAGGTCGCCTGTGTGTTTTCAATGTGGGGAACCTGGACATATTAAAGAAAATTGTTGGCATGCAAAGAAACCAACATGAGGTACTGCAATCAGTTCTGTAGCCATGAGGATAGTGAACCTGTAACCAGGGAGGACCAGGTTACCTACCTGAGTCTTTTATACAAAGGGAAAATTACTCCTTTTGTACCCCAGGCCCTAAGAAAAGAGATAACTATCCACAGGCTGCAGAGATGTTGCCTGAAAGCAGAACAAATACCAGTGTCGGTAAAAGGACTGACAAATGCTTGAAATTTCCCTCAGTCAAAGTTTACCTGCAGAGTAAGCTGGTCAGTGGATTAATGACAGTCAGGGTAATAACAAGCTTAACAAAGCAATGAATGGACCTATTGCTAGGCAATGACTTAGCTGGAAGTGCAGTGTTTCCAGAGGGGCCAGAGCTGTCCACAAAGACTGGAGAAAGTGATGGGAAGAAGTAAAATGCTGCTCAGCTGCAGAGGGCTGAGGAAAACCCTAAAATTTTACAGTGGGTGATATAACCAGTGAGGACGAATGAGACTTAAGAAAAGCCAGTAGAATTTACAGGGGCTAGATTAGAGCCCATAGAATTTAAAGCAGCCAAATTTACAGAGGCCAGAGTAGGGTCTGTAAAATTTAATAAGGCAAAAAAGGGTTAGAGAAGAGCAAAATCCACTGGGATAAAAGCAGCAAAGGTTGAAGAAAATGCACCCGAAATGTGGTTAGCAGAAACATTCTTCCAGGATTTAAATAGGGACCAAAAGAATTCCCAAGTAGGTAGACAGAAAGTGAGGGAGATACTTCACTTAGTCAAAGTGCTGCAGGGGAGTGCAGCTGAGGGCATTGTGTTCCAGAGGACATGGGACAGATTGGAGAAGAATCCCTCCTCAAAGTGGGTGGAAAAAGGTAAGTCAATATGCCTTAAGACAAAGAGCACTTGCAAAATTCACAAGGGAAATGCAAGAGCAATCTACGCAGAATTACCTACTGAAAGACCAGATGGTCAAGTTCAAAATTCAAATATCACCAAACCAACAATTCAACTTTAGAACCTACTGAAGACAAAGTGCTGGAGGTGAATCCGTACACCTTGGACCCTAACACCAGTTCACTATCCATAATCACCTGAGAAATAAGATTGTACCGGAAACAGAACTATCTAACTCATGGGTTTTAGAAACAGCCATCAAAGGTTTAAGGCATGTACATGCAGGACAACTATATATAACATAAATTTACCTAGTACTAGCATTGTGCTTCAAAGACCTGTGAAATCCAATTCTTTCCAAGGCTGGCCACACCACTAACCCCACAGCTCACCGGAAGTCTCATGTCTGCTAATGGTAAAGTTTCACAAATACTAGAACAAAATGATAATTAAAATCCTATAACATTATACAAAACATAACTATGAATTTTAAAAGAATGGGGGATAGAAGGCACTACAGCTTTGAATGCAAGCCTTCTTCAAGCCAGACACTAACACCCAATGATCACATTTGAGCCTCATCCCAAAAGAGACACTGGAAAAGCCAAGCATGAAAAGAAAACTATTACAGAAAGTTGTAGTATAAAATTAATGTGTGGATGGTAGAATGAGTGCAGAATGCATGATCTTATTTCTCGCTTTACTAGCAAAGCAATGTAAAAAATATAATCAAAGTTCCATGTATTTTCTTGTGTGGCAGAGATGTATCATGCCCAGTACAGGCTTGTCATATTATGTACTTATAGTCAATACTTTTAAAAATTTGACACAAACAAGCTATTAAGATGGCTGCCACAAATCATGTGGCTTTTGGCATTTGTACTACAGACAGTATCAATTCTCCACTAAATACATAATTAAATATGGACATAGGTGAGGGTACCTTACAACCATTTGTGGAATTCACACATCCCATCATTTAAGGATGGACCAACAACTAAAGACAATGGAGTTTCCAGATCCCTGTCTCCTTATTTCAAACTAGATGAAAGAGAAGATCAAAACTCAGTTCCACTATTAACTTCCCATTGTATCACGATAGCCTCCCCCATCAAAATAAGACTGGTTGAGTCTCAGAAGAGCTAACCCAGTGATTGAAGCTGTGTTCAGGGATTGCATCCTTGTTACCCCAGGACTCAGCAGATCCATCAGTCATCAGTTACTCTGAGAACCAGACCCTGAAACTAGCTGCAAATTATCAAGAGGCTAAAGTACTTAACTTATTCCAGTTTCAAAGTTCAGCTGAGAAACAACTTCCTAGATATTCAACCACAAGAAACTTCACAACATGCTGTGAACCCTTCACTTTACAAAGCGTCACTTCAACTTTCTTGAATGGGTTTCAAGAAACCACAGGCTTGCCATGTGGGAGGTTGGAAATCATAAATCAGAGGCTGCAGTAACTACAACCCATAAAAATGGGCTATCTTCAATCTTTGTGTGATAGAATGAGTATGTGATGTTACATTAATTCAGCTTAATGGTGTGAGAATAAATAACCTTCTTTACTTAAACTCAAAAAGGTTTGCTGCTGAATTATTTAATTGGAGTACACACTTGAAGGGTAAGAAACGATGCACCTCTTTCCATACAAAACGTAATGATTATGGGCAGTAAGACAGCACATACTTTCTGCCGTGACAACATGGTGGACAACTGGATTTAGGCATTCTCCAGCAGATCTAGTTTTATCACATAAGGCACTATCAGACCCTATCTCCTTTCCACTATCCCGCCAGCTAAATTTCATTTAATGCACCTCCCAACCCTCACCCCACCCACCTCCCCACCTTCCCCCACCCCCCCACCCCCCCTCCCCTCACCCTGAAATTGCATCTTTCTCTTGTTTCTCTATCTCTGCTTGGGGCTGATTTTGTACATGAGATCCGCATGAGCTCCTTTGGACCTAACCTCACCAAACTGCTAACTTGTAACTTCCTCTCCTGGTCCCCATATTAGCTGGCATTATTAATAATTCCTTCTCTTCAGGTGATGTCCCTCTCTCCTTCAAATTGCTCATCATCACACCTATTCTCAAAAAAACCAACGCTTGACCCCACCATCCTTCAAAATTACTGTCCCATCTCCCACAGGCCTTTCATCTTCAAAGTCCTTGAGTATGTTGTTGCCCCCCAATCCATTCCCATCTTTCCCACAACCCTGAGTAGAATTTTCCCAGCCTGGTGGAGATGGATTCTAATGCATGAAGTAGTGAGAAATGACCAGAAACTGATGTCATCCTGACCTCTTCCAGCTTTCCATAGGGTAAGACTTGAGGGCAGCGTCCTTGGTCTGGTGGAAAATCAATTGAATAGATTAAAAAGGCAATTAAGAGTCTTTAACAATGCAATCCCTCCACACCACAGGACTTCCCCCATCCCCTGACTACACCCCCTATGGGGACTCCCACCCCCACAGAATTCTTTCAAATCCAGAGAACTCTCTTCCCCCTATAGGGACTTCCCCCTCCACCAAGTCCCAACTCCTGATCAACACCACTCCCCCACCCAGCAACAGCCAGACCTGACTCCCGGCTCTCACCCCCACCCTGAGGCCTGACCCAACTACCGCCCTCCCTCAGAGGCTCAGTCCATCTCCCTTAATCCCCGAGGCCTGACCCGATGCCCTCCAAAATCCCAAACCCCAAAATCCCATTGCCCCTGCCCCACCTCGCAATCCCCTCCCCCCCAAAAATCCCATCCCATCAAAATCCCACCCTCTTACATTAGACACTTACCTTCTCCTTTTAAACTTGGTTGGAGCCTTAACTTACCTGGTTTACAGCAGGGGCAACTCATGCCACAAAAAAACGGTGTGGCCTCCTTACATTTGACTCTACAGCCCTCGACGCTAGGCCCTGGGAACACACTGCACTTCACAGATCTCACCTAGCCTGAGTGGGAAGGTTGAGTGAAATAGGCTCGAAAAAGATTTCAGCCAAGAAAGTAGAAGCTGAGTGGCAATCTGACTCCAATTGCCACTCTGTGGAAGTTCAGGCCCATTCTTTCATTCAAATAAAGAGCATTAATGGAACATTAACATTTGCTATAAGCACCCAAGTGAACCCCTTTGTGAAGCTGAGGCCCAGTTTTTTGTGTTTTCTATTACTACTGTTAAGACCAGGTTAGGAGGCGTGAACTGGCTCCCCTTTATTCAGCCTCCTCAGTTGGTCACAACAAGAGTTTTAAAATTTCTTTTCCCTGTGGATGGCTTTTACAAATCCAAATGTATTTTTTAATATCCATGCAGTGAACAATAAGGATCCAATCAATGAGGTTTTCTTGAGCCAAAGGAAGAGTAAGTTTATTAAACCTGAGGAAAAATAATAAAAGACGCAACATCGCACGCACACACACACATGTACACACACACTGCACACTACACGCGCACACACACACACGCACACGCCGCACACACACGCACACACACGCACACGCCACACGCACACACCGCACACACATATCAGAAGTAAGGAAAGTTCACAGAACAAATGAAAGTTAAAAGATTATACAGTTAGAAGTGCTTTGTTTGTCTTTGAGGTGTAGATTGTTAAATGTTGCAGCCAATTGAAGTTATCTGGTTCCTTGGAGCGGGTAGATGTGGAAGATGTTGCAATCCTTACAAAATCTTGGTTCGATAGTAGACCTTGGATACACTGATTTCCTGAATTGGGTGCTGCACCTATTCCCAGGGCGAGAGAGAAAGATTCCTTACCACTCCAGTAGAAGCTTCTCCAGATTCCTCTGCTTCTGCTTGGCCAATTCTTAAAGTCCTGCTCATTGTATATTCCAAAGGAATTTGATTATCATGTCTGCTGTAGTCATTGTTGTAGAACAAGTAATCACATTTTGATGTTTCATCTCAGAAACTTATGACACATCTCAAGATAGTAGAAACCAACGGGAGATGGAGCTCTTTCATCCTCCCCAAGAGGTTTGAGTGTCTGTCAGTTATATATCATGACTGGCTAGCAGTTCCCCATTGTATTGATGGATTTTTGGTCTCCGCTGGAGAGGTAAGCTCATAAAGATGCACATGACATGTCCATTCCTTTCAATAGCACTTTTTGAAGTGAATTTTGACACCCCCGGTGTGAAATTCCAACAGCAACATGTCAGGGCATACCTGCAGTGCAATCCATATAGTAACTATTCAGAAGTGGCCCAGTTACAATTCCAGACATCAGGTGAATTGTGGCATCTTTGGTCAGTGTCTTTTCTTGTATTTTAAAAAATGGTCCTCTTTAATTAATTCAGTTTGATTTTGGTTAGCTGGTGAAGTTATAGATGGATATCACGCAGTCACAATTTCCCACCATCATGACACTTTTCTCCAGTGCAACCCCCGTGGTTGCAGCAGAGTTAGAAACAGGCTGTTTGTTTCTCTACTCTGACGTATGAGATGCCTATGGTGGACGTGCTCTGGGTTTTGGAGTCTTTGTGGGTACCATGAAAGACTCCTACCTGCAGGAACATTCTCAGTCATCAAGACAGGAAGTAGCATCTGGGGCTCTTACTGAAGGGGGGCATGGGCCAAGAAGTGGGGGCACCAGGAGAAGAGACTCCACTGCCATGAGCCCTTTCCCCAAATTCCTTCTCAGGACTCACTACACTTCCCTGCTAACCATGATGGGGGAGGGGGAGGCAGTCACTTAGCTGCATGTGAATATGGCGTTCAGCCACCAAGGCTAGGCTTTTTTCAATGTTGTGCATAGTGGCAGCCATCGTGTGCAGGCAGGCCATTGCAATGTGCCAGCTTGCATCCAGTGGCCTGCCTCATGTGACCCACCATGAGGTAGGCCACTCTTTCAATTGAGGTGGGCATCAGCTTAAATGCCTGAAGCATCACAGCACTCATGTTCAAGATGGACATTTTCTGCGCAAGGGTACACACCATGTCGGGAAATTCTGACAGAAGCAGACACATTTCCCATTGCAGTTCCATAAGTACCCTGTTTAGTCTCAGCTTCTGTGTCCAGCTCAGTGGAGCTTAGAGTGTCCTGCCCCTCTAACAGATTCTCTGCACTGCTGTACCTGTCTTCAGCACCTATTCGCACTCAGACCTGATGTGCTCCTCACCATGTGACACCCTATTTATCCAAGACGGTGAGGTATGTATATCTGTGATGGTGGAACGTGTGCAGGAGTCAAATGATGGGGTATCCTCAGAGTGGTGGTCCCTCTCTGAAGACTTCTTCAATTCCTCCCTCATCTCCTCCACTGGCATTGTTAATGCACCTGTGGGAAATGAAAGACATGAGGTATTGATGAACATGGGTGACATATGGCTTTAAGTTAACATATTGCAGATCATGATATTTAATATTTTGATGGCCTAAATTCAACATGAGTGCCAGTTAAGTGCAGTTTCAGAGTGATATTTAACATTGTCACCAGGTCTCTGGGCGACCTCCATCTTCTCACTGCCAACAGTTGTACTGATGCCACAGTATTGATCTCAAGGGCTTCCTCTTCCATTGTTGTCAGGGTGGCCATGGTTACAGGTCCACCCACACCCCGCACCACCAGTTCTCTGCCTCTCCCTGGAGTTTTCTTGGAATAGACAAAGTGGAGAGTTAAGAGTACAAGTAAAGTGATTACTATGGATGGAGGATGACTGTGAGGAATGTGATTGAGGGGGTAATGGGATGAGAGTGAGTTTGTGTGTTGCCTGTTGAGGTGCAGATCTGGAGAGGAGGATGAAGAGAGGGGAATGTGTGCAAAAGCAAAGTGCATCAGTCAGAGGAGTGCTGTGCAGAAGAATGCTATGAAGATCAGAGAGTGATGGCTGCCATTCGAGAATTGCAGCTTACTCACCTTGCTGGGCCTCATGAGATCATTAAACCTTTTCCTACACTGCATCCAGGTCCCTTTGCACTGCACTTCAGCTTCTGACAGCCTCTGTAACATGCAGCCATGCTTGAATGATAAGGCTGATTGGCCTCCTCCTGCCAACCTCAGAGTAAAGGACTTCTCTCCATGCCCTCAGTGCATTAATCATCACCTTCAGGGATAAATATGTAATTCAGGAGGGTGGTCTCTGCATATCTTCCATCCATACTGCAGTTCTTTGCTTCTTCACACTGATTATATGCTGCAATCAGTGCTGCTATTGTGAATCCTGCAGATGACCCTTTAAATTGAGATCCTTCAATGCTCGTTTAGGTAAGTCATCCACCCGTCCTTCCCGATTGGTCAGGGAACCCAGAAGTGGGATGATAATTATCTTGCTCTGGGAAAAAGCAACAGCAAGGCATGCAATTTAATTGATCATGCTCCTGGCCTGAAAATTGTCATGACGCTCTGACAAGGACTAAGTGGAGAAGATTCCATCCTCCATGTTTGAAATCACCCTAAGCAACTCTCAGCATCGAAACAGCTCTTATCAAAGTCACAAAGGACATCCGAAAGGACTGTGACAAAGGTAAACTTTTCCTCCTCAACTTTCACGACCTGCCTGTAGCCTTTGACATGTTTGACTACACCATCCTCCTCCAGCACCCCTCCACTTTTGACAAGCTGGGTGAGACTTTACTCACCTGCTTTCATTTTTACCACGATGCTGAACTCTTCTTCCGCCGCTTTTGTCTCTGTGCTCACTTATTTGGGCAGGAGTCCTCTCCCCGTTCAACGGATCCTTTTACCCGCCTCCAATATTCTCTCTTCACTTGGACCCCTCCCTCTGGATTCTTACCTTCTTTTGATCTTTCATTGAGAACTGTTGGCGTGACATTAGTCATCTCAACTTCTCTGCTCCTCTCACCCATTTTAACCTGTCTCTCTCTGAACTTACTACACTCCGTTCTCTCAGGTCCAACCCTGACATTGTCATCAAACCTGCTGACAAGGGTGATGCTGTTGTTGTCTGGCGCACTGACCTCTACCTCGCAGAGGCTGAGCGTCAACTCGCAGACACTTCCTCTTACCTCCCCCTGGATCATGATCCCACCACTGAGCATCAAGCCATTGTTTCCAGGACTGTTACTGACCTCATCTCCTCTGGAGATCTTCCTTCCACAGCTTCCAACGTGATAGTCTCCCAACCTTGGATGGCCCGCTTCCACCTCCAACCCAAAATCCACAAACAGGACTGTCCCGGCAGACTGATTGTGTAAGCCTGTTCCTGCCCCATGGAATTCATTTCTTGCTATCTTGACTCCATTCTCTCTCCCCTTGTCCAGTCCCTTCCCACCTACATCCGTGATTCCTCTCACACCTTACATCATATCAACAATTTCCAGTTCCCTGGCCCAAACTGCCTCCGCTTCACCATGGACGTCAGTCCCTCTACACTTCCATCCCCTACCAGGATGATCTGATGGCTCTCAGCTTCTTCCTCGAACAGAGGCCCGAACAATCCCAATCCACCACTACTTTCCTCCGTCTGGCTGAACTTGTTCTCAGACTGAACAATTTCTCCTTAAACTCCTCTCACTTCCTCCAAATAAAAGGTGTGGCTATGGGTACCCGCATGGGCCCCAGCTATGCCTGTCTCTTTATGGGGTATGTGGAACATTCCTTGTTCCAGTCCTACTCCGATCCCCTCCCACAACTCTTTCTCCGGTACATCGATGATTGCTTTGGTGCTGCTTCAAGCTCTCGTCTGGACCTGGAAAAATTTTATTAATTTTGCTTCCAATTTCCACCCCTCCAACATTTTCACATGGTCCATCTCTGACACTTCCCTTCCCTTCCTTGACCTCTCTGTCTCAATCTCTGGTGATAGACTGTCCACCAATATCCATTACTAGCCTACCGACTCCCACAGCTACCTCGACTACAGCTCCTCACACCCCGCTTCCTGTAAGGAATCCATCCCATTCTCTCAGTTCCTTTGACTCCGTCGCATCTGTTCTGATGACGCCACTTTCAAAAACAGTTCTTCTGATATGTCTTCCTTCTTCCTTAACTAAGGTTTTCCACCCACAGTGGTTGACAGGGGACTTAACCGTGTCTGGCCCATCTCCCGCGCATCCACCCTCACACCTTCCTCTCCCTCCCAGATACATGATAGGGTCCCCCTTGTCCTCACTTATCACCCCACCAGCCTCCGCAGTCAAAGGATCATCCTCCGCCATTTCTGCCAACTCCAGCATGATGCCACCACCAAACACATCTTCCCTTCACCTCCCCTGGTGGCATTCCGCAGGGCTTGTTCCCTCCGGGACACCCTGGTCCACTCCTCCATCACCCCCTACACCTCAACCCCCTCCCATGGCACCTTTCCATGCAACCGCAGAAGGTGCAACACCTGCCCTTTACTTCCCCTCAATGTCCAAGGGCCCAAACACTCCTTTCAAGTGCAGCAGCATTTCACTTGCACTTCTCTCAATTTAGTCTACTGCATTCGTTGCTCCCAATGCGGTTTCCTCTACATTGGAGAAACCAAACGCAGACTAGATGACTGCTTTGCAGAACACTTTCAGTCTGTCCACAAGCATGACCCAGACCTCCCTGTCTCTTGCCATTTCAACAATCCACCCTGCTCTCTTGCCCACATGTCCATCCTTGGCCTGCTGCATTGCTCCAGTGAAACTCAACGCAAACTGGTGGAACAGCACTTCATCTTCCGACTAGGCACTTTACAGCCTTCCGGACTGAATATTGAGTTCAGCAATTTTAGATCAAGAACTCTCTCCTCCATCACCACACCCTTTCTGATCACCCCCCCCCTTTTTTCCAATAATTTATGTAGATTTTTCTTTTCCCACCTATTTCCTTTATTTTTAAATGTATTTCCATCCATTGTTTTATCTCTACCTTTTAGCCTATTTCGATTCCTTCACCCCACCCCCACTAGGGCTATCTGTACCTTGCTTGTCCTGCTTTCTACCCTTAATTAGCACATTCCTTAGATAATATCACCACCTTCAACACCTCTTTGTCCTTTTGTCTATTACATCTTTTGGCTATATCCACCTATCACTGGCCCTCTATCCCTCTACTTGTCCCCCCCCCACCCCACCCCTTAAACCAGCTTATATTTCACCTCTCTTCTATTTTTCCTTAGTTCTGTTGAAGAGTCATATGAACTAGAAACGTTAACTGTGTTCCTCTCCCCAGATGCTGCCAGACCTGCTGAGTTTTTCCAGGTATTTTTATTTTTATTTTTGTTTTGGATTTCCAGCATCTGCAGTTTTTTGCTTTTATTTTTCATTTTTACCTGTCTAATTATAGTCAGAGTATCACTTGCAATGGTTTCTCTTCCTGCTTCTCCCAAGTATTACAGATCTGGGTTGCTACTCTAGTCCCATAACAACTAGGCAAACCTTAAATCTGCAGTGGGTTAATCATGTGATAGCTTTTTAATGATAACACTTTAATGTATTTTTACATGAAGAACACATTGTAAATTACTTTTCAATAGAGGAATGCATAACTAAAAAGGTAAATGTAAAATGTGTTTGATTCTGATGCTGTCGTCTAGTTCTCCTACACCTCAGCATATTCAGCATGACTGCTTCCTGATGCTTTTTCACTGAGCTCTTTAATTTTCATTAGTATGAGGTTCTTACACTCTCACTGTGCCTTCAAGTAACTTCTCAAGGGAACATTTCATCACAATAGGCAGCAGGCCACAGCTGCACTGTTTCCACTGCAATTCCAGCTGGATGGATTGGATCCCAGGCTGTTGAAGGAAGCCAGGGAGGAAATAGTAGATGCTCTGAGGATCTAGATACAGAAGAAACACCAGAGGATTGGAGGTCTGTAAACGTTGTACCATTATTCAAAAAGGGTGTGAGGGATAGGCCAGAAAATTATAGACCAGTCAGTCTGATTTCGGTGGTGGGCAAATTGTTGGAAACAATTCTGAGAGACAGGATAAACTGTCACTTAGAAAGGCTCAGATTGATCAGGGAGAGTCAGCGTGCCTTTGTAAGGGCAGATAGTGTCTTACTAACTTAAAAGAATTTTTTGAGGAAGTAACAAGGAGGATTGATGAGGGTAGTGCAGCGAATATTGTCTACATGGATTTCAGTAAGGTCTCACATGACAGAGTGGTCAGGAAAATGAGATCTCATGGGATACATGGGAAGGTGGCCTCTTTCTGCACCATAACCTTTCTATGGTTCTGTGGAACCAGCTATGTGGGAGTGCAGAGTGTGGGCTCGTTATCTGAACCCCTATCCTGTGCCAGCGAAAATTGCTGGCACTGGGAGTAAGGGTGGGAATCTCGATATTGAGTTCTTCCCATCATTTTTAAGGCATCTGGAGTCGACTCTGAGAAAATCTGGGCCATGAAGTCATTGCAGGACAGAAGGAGCCATCTCTTGCTGGACATACTATGTACTGGCTGGGAAAGTTCATCTGAACACATTAGGAGATCTGTGGCCTCTGTATTTTTTACGATGAATTATCCTGGTTAATATTACACCACTTGAAATCCCTTTCCAATACTGCCTTTTTCAGCAATTTTACTACATACTTTCTTTTTTCTCTCTCTCTGCTTGCTTTGGGGGTTTATAATACACTCCCAGCAATGTGACTGCTCCTTTTTGTTCCTCATTTTGACTGTAACTTCATTCCTGGTAACATCCTGTCCAATCCTGTTGTGTGCTTTCCTTTCCCTTCTGATCCTTTCTCTAATGGAGCGCAAAAAATGCCACAAAATATTCCCAGCTGCATCTTGTACAATTTTAACAAGTTTGTCATTTATCTGAATACAAAACCAAGTATTTTGTATTGATTTTTTCTGGAATTATCTAGTTATATGCCACCTTGAAAGACCTGTGTTGGGCATAGTAGCACAGTACTTATGTTGCTGGATTAATAATCCAGAGATTTGGACTAATGATCTGGAGACTGGAGATTAAGTCCTACCATGACAGCTGGGAATTTTAAATTCAGTTAATCAAATAAATCTGGAATAAAATTCTGGTCTCACTAATGGCAACCATGAAATTTAAAAAAACATCTTGTTCATTCATGTCCTTTAGGGAAGGAGACTGGAGATTAAGTCCTACCATGACAGCTGGGAATTTTAAATTCAGTTAATCAAATAAATCTGGAATAAAATTCTGGTCTCACTAATGGCAACCGTGAAATTTAAAAAAACATCTTGTTCATTCATGTCCTTTAGGGAAGGAAATCTGCTGTCCTTACCTGGTCTGGCCTACATGTGACTCCAGACACACAGCAATGTGGATAACTCTTAATTACCTGCTGAAATAACCTAGCAAACCACTCAGTTGTATCTCATGGGCAATTAGAGATGGGAAATAAGTGCTGGCCTTGTCAGCAATATCCACATACAGTGAATGAAGGAAAACATCAAGCTCTTCCTGCTCTTCTACTCCATTTGAAATTATACAGTTTAAAATGAACATCCTTCTCCTATTCTTACTTTCAAAATAGAGTAACAGATTGAACTGTATCTGCCACCTACCTGACCATCCTGTTAACCTTTCTGTGTTACATAGTATTACAAAGTATTTATAGAACAGAAACAGACTATTTGTCTCAACAGGTCCATGTGAGTGTTTATACTCCACATGAGACTCCCTCCCCTTTTCATCTAACCTCTTCAGCACACCCTTCCATTCCTTTCACTCTCATGTACCCATTTCGGCTGCTTTCAATATATCTACACTGTTTGTCTCAACCATTCCTTCTGGTAGTGAGTTCCACATTCTGGTTATTCCCTCGGTAAAGAAAATATCTCTGAATTTCCGACTGGATTTATTAGTGATTATTATATATTTCTGGCCCCCTGGTTCTCGTCTCGCTTGCAAGTGGAAACATCTTTTCTACCTCTATCTTATCAAATACTTTTGTTTTCTTAAAGACTCTATCTGGTCACCAATATTCCTTCTAATGTCCCTTTGTTGTGTGTAGCCCATTTGTTACATAGCATGGTCCCTTTAAGATTGCTGTGTAGTCATGTATATGTGTATCTTAAAGGGACTGCTACCTGTGCACGGTCAGCTAATCCCCTGCACGGCACATGCCTGATTGCTGCATAGCCACATAGCCACGCACCTTAGAGGGAAAGTTGCAGGTTACTCCTTTTTACCCACCTATTCAATCTTTCCTTGTAGAACAATCTGTCAGACAATTTTACAGTATTTGATTCTATGTTTCATACTGATCCATTCATTCGTTTGTTTTGCTGAAATAAATAATTTGCCCTCATTATATGAAATTCCAGAGGAGCAAAGCACAATACATGCAATCCCATCAAAAGACAACAGGATACAACTGAGCTGTGATGACCCTTCAGCAACATTTGTGACTCCTCAGATGCTGAAGCAGTCTGTGGCCAAATGCAGCAAGACCTGGACAATATCCAGACAAGTGGCAAGTAACACTTGTGCCGCAGAAGTGTCAGGCAATGAGCCATCTCCATCAAGAGAGAATCTAACCGTCACCCCTTGACATTCAATTGCATTATCATCACTAAATCCCCCACTATCAACATCCTGGGGGTTACCATTGAGCAGAAATTGAACTGAACTAGCCATATAAATACTCTGGCTACATTAGCAGGTCAAAGGTTGGAAATCCTGCTGTGAGTAACTCACTTCCTGACTCCTCAAAGCCTGTCCACCATCTACAAGGCACAAGTCAGGAGTGTGATGGAATCCTCCCCATTTGCCTGGATGAGTGCAGCTCCCACAACACTCAAGAAACTTGACACCATCCAAGACAAAGCAACCCATTTGATTGGCACCCCTTCTGCAAATGTTCACTCCGCCACTAACAAACAATGACAGCAGTGTGTACCACCTACAAGATGCACTGCAGAAACTCACCAAGGCTCCTTAGGCAGCACCTTCCAAACCCATGACCACTACCATCCAGAAAGACAAGGTCAGCAGATACATGGGAACACCACCACCTGGAAGTTCCCCTCCAAGCCACTCACCATCCTGACTTGGAAATATATCGCTGTTCCTTCACTGTCACTGGATCAAAATCTTGGAACTTACTCCCTAACAGCACTGTGGGTGTACCTACACTGCAGGGAATGCAGCGGTTCAAGGGGGCAACTCACCACCACCTTCTCAGTTAGAAATGGCCTAGCCAGCGATGCCCACATCACATAAATGAATTTTTAAAAATTATTCTAAATTAATGAGACAGTCCCAAAACATAACAATCTTATAAACTTTGTATGTGTAGCACAACTAAGGCCTGGATTTTCTGTGGCTGCCAATGTCGGGCATGTCCAGTGGCTTGAGTGGATAATATGGTGCGATCAGTTTTACGATGGCGTGAAACCAATTCGTGATCATCTGTTCAGCCCATTGATGGCGGTCCACATTCTCCACCACCAGACATCAGGAACCTTATTGTAATACATCAGCATATCATTGTTAGGCCTGCTGCTGGAACTGTTCCCCCCACACTGGATCATCCACTCACATCGACGGGAAAATACGCAACGTGTTTCACAACGGCACATGGCGACGTACACCTGGCGGGCTCCATTTTGCTCAGGACTTCAAGGCTTGTTTGCCTACCTTGCTTAGGGCAGCACTCACAGTCATCAGCTCCAGGCTTCACAGACAACACCACATCACTCTTAGGGGGGTTCATGGGCAGGTCTTTACCTACTAGATCAAGCACATGTGAGTGACTTTTCAATGGCTGCAGGGCTAGGGCTTGCTTGGGGAAGGGGGGAAGTGGCTTCAGACAAGGGAAAAGGCTGCAGGACGAGGGTTGTACCGGGGAGGGAGAGTAACTGAGGGTGTGTGTGGGACACATGTTGACCTCTGGAAGTGGCTTCAAGATGGTGATGCCTGAGGAGGCAATCTCCAGGGGAGGTGAGGCCAAATGGACATGTGAGGGTATGTGTGTGAAAATGGCTGATGATGCCCCTTGAGCTGGCAGTGAATGATATGCCAGTGAGTGTGTGATTGGCTTGAGTGTGTGAGTTTAGAGTGATGAGATGGTTGCCATACCCTGGCTGCACAGATGAGATCATTCATCCTCTCTCTGCATTGGATGGCCAACCTCTTCTGCGCCACATTGACACTGATCACCGCTGCCACTGCCTCCCAAGTTGGCGTGGTAATGTAGCTGCCCCTTCTGCAGCCAGAGCGGGGATAGATGACATCACAGCGGGCCTCCACGGTGTCCAAAGGGTGCTTGAGTGCTGCAGTCTTCTTGCCTTTTAAGGCCATGTCTTCTTTGCTGCAGTCCTGGGCTGGAAGCACTGAGCGTGGCTGTACCTTAAATGTGGTGCCTGGCATGATGAAGTGGCGGGGTGACAGCGTGGCAGGCAACTTGGAGCCCGCCCGCCATGGAAGTGGCATGTTTCCAGGGAAAGCATAAATAATGTGGCAGGTTTGGGATGATATGGTGTGAAAACCTGCCATCGTGGCCGGCAGGTAAAACATTGTTTTACCCATCTGTTACTGCACTTAGTGCAAATCTGGGACGATTCCACCCTAAGTGTTGTATGGGCTGCTTGCAGGTCCTGGCCTTTGATTTGACTTCGTCCCCAAATAGGTGAAAAGCTTTTTTAAATTAATTTTTGGTTCTTTTGTAAGAGCAATGAAATGAAGCAAAATGAACTGTTTTTAAGGAAGCCTTATTTCTTGGCCAGTATTGGAATCAAAGCATCTCCACTATGGCAGACACTCTTAGTGGCACAGGAACTCACCTGTTTTAGTTAAAGTAAGTGACCTCCACCTGACTCTGTGAATTCTGGCAGGGTCGGTGCCAGAGATCACTAGCCGATGTGTCTCAGCAATTATGGGATTCAGGGCCCTCAGATTTACGGGGACAAAACCTCATGGGTGGATCCCTCATTAGTACTGATATGCCTGCAAATGGTGAAGCAGATTTGCAATCTGGATCCCCAAAATGTACATATCTTTTGTATTTAAGACTTTCCCAAGCCTGCTGACTTGGGCCTTATATCACCCAGCAACATTGCAGCACTAGTTGCTGCTTGCCTCTATTTATGTAAACTTTTCCAGTCTGTGCTCTAAGTTTTAACACCCATGCCATGCATAGATTTTACTTCAGTGCATCTCCACTAAATTTATCAGCACCAATTTGAATGGTTAGCTTAGAGCAGGAGAATAAATCCACCCTGCATATTTATACAAAGTGGGAATGAAACATGTCAGTTCATGGCATCATTTCACCATCATGCAACCTGGTTGCCTACATATCGAATATTCAAGATCTACAGCAGAGATAATGCTACAGTCCTCACATAGCTCTCAACCATTAGCTAGCCAGACATTCAAAGTGCAGTCATAAATATTACTTCAGTGAACATTAAAAGAAATGAAAGATTAGATCAAATATCATACCATAACATAGCATGAACGGCTTAAGTGATCTGAAATTTGCAAAAATTTCCTTCGTAATAGGGAACTGAAGTGGTTAATTTGGTAATATTATAGAATGGACTGTTACTGACCAGTCCATTAGTGAGTCAGAAGGATGTTACTTTGGATCCAGATGGTTCTTCTCCTGTTAATTGACTGTTCCTGGTCATGATCTGGTTTCCAATTGTTTACAATGCTGCTGTAATTAGCTGCTATCTCCCTCATTAATGGAATGTAAACCACCTAGTTTGCTCATTTGTAAAAATTCACATCAAGGAAAGTTTATGGAAAAGAATAGTTTCTGTCTAAACCCGAGACCTCCGGAAACTGCAGGGGGTTCTGTTTGGGGCAGCTTATAAATCACACCAAGGATAGCTTCTGCATTTCCAAAACTCTTCTATTTCCAAAACTACCTCACAGGGCTCAGTGTCCAGGAAGGTAAATAAAGAATGAGCTTTGACACAAATCAGCAAGCAAGAGACCTGCCTAAGATACATCTCGGTACCCTTGCTTTAATCAGGACAATTCAGCATTAAACTACCGCTGATGAGAAAAGTGGCTGTGCACAAGAATCTAACACCAACAAACTCATTCAAAGGTCCAGAAAACGGTCCTCCAATCCCAAGTTTCACTCTTTGACAAAAGTTGGGAAGTATAGAACTCAATAATCCAACTTAAGCTTTGAAAACTCTATTAGGGATAATTGAAAATTAAGGCAGTTTGAGATATTAATTTGTATTCGCCACTGTAAATTGTGAAAAGTACATTCTGCAGGTGAACCCAAATAATCATTATACAGCATTTCAAACTGTAAATACCAAGTAATGAACTAAAACAGTTTTATACCGGATTGATTCGACTGCTAAGGTACCTTGTGACTGAATCCTAACCCTAAGATGGACTACTGAGGTCAGGTGAGATGTTAAAATTTAAACATTTCAAATCGGACCCCAAGCTATCCCCAAACTGTCCACTTCTGGTTTCAACAGAGTCAGGCAACCAACTTGCTCCCAGGAAATGGGATAACAATTTAAATTTTTTAATGTAGGTTGGAAGCCTCTGATTTAACTTGCTCTACGGGTTTAATTCTGTCCCAGTTCATTTTCCAGGTGTAGGAAACCTGGCAGATGAAGTAAGAACAGGACAACTTTGGGGAGATGGTAAGCACCTTCCTTGTGGATCAGGAAGATCAGAAGTGCTGCCCCTAAAGCCCCCACAAGATCCCTTCTGTCAGAACTCATCCCAATAGGGGTGGGATTTGAACCTCTCTGTGATCAAATCCCTGCACGGGATCAGATATCGGACACCCCTCCACTCCCACCAGCAGCTGCAGGTTCCCTACCTGCTCTGAATATGCCCCCAACCCGATTGAAAACCAAGCCTGTCAATCAGGTTGGCGATGAGGTGGGGACCTACAGAAAATGAGGTGGGAATCTTCAACTTCCGTTTGCGTTTGGTGTGTTTGGCAGCATGAGTGGACAATATGGCGAGAAGGCCAAAAATCGGTTTTATGTTGTCGTGAAATCAATTTGTGCTTGTCTGCTTCGCCCATCAATGGTGGGCCATGTTTCCCACTATCCAACGTCAGGAACTTAATTTTGATGTATTTGTGTCTGATTATTGTGCCCGCACACCAGAATTATCCCACCATGTCAAATTTACCTCCCACCTTGGCGTGACTTCAGAGCCTCATGCAACGTCTTTACTCAGGTTTGGACGAGTATCCCTTGTGATTCAAGCTAACAGTGTAGCCTTACAATGCGGGTTAGGAGAATGCCTGTGCCTGAGCTGAGATCACAGCATACAGTCCAATGGGCAAAATTGCCGCCAATCAGTCAGGTGGAGTGGGGTGGAGTGGGTGAGGTTTTGGACAGCCATGAAGCGCACCATACAATGGCCATCCAAGTGGTTGTCAGCACTTTCTGGTATGCGTGAAAGGACCTTGAGACTTAACCCAGAGAGGCTCTTAGGACACACATGCCAACCCACATGTCCCTCTCTTTGATGCTTCAGGAGGAGAACTTCAGGATCACAGAGCTTGGTGATTTAACGGTATGCCTCATGGCTCCCAGAGACCAGAGAACAAGAAGAAGACAGTGGCGGAGGTGCCTGGCTCATCAAAGAAAGCAGCATCAGGGTTTCCTGCACACACATCAGAAGATCCACATCAAGCTGCTGCTCATAGGTGCCTCGTTAGACCCAGGGTCTATAGGTGGCACTTGTCATTCCTGCAGTTGACGGAGAACCAGTGTCGCCAAAGATTGCGCATGTCTAGGGAACTGGTCAGTCACATGTGCCAGCTGCTGCAGGTTTTAGCGCCACAAAGACATGGAGGGCATCCACTGCCAGCAGCCATGAAAGTGACCACGGCATTCAATTTTTACACATATGGCTCCTTTCAAGGCTCCTCAAGTGACCTCTGTGGGATATCACAAGCCTCCACCTACAAGTGCATCCAGGAGGTCACGGACGCCATCTTTGCAAAGAAACAGAACTTTGTGCATTTCACCCGGGGTCACACAAGCCAAGATGCAAGAGCGCTGGACTTTGTGGCGATCTCGGGTCTTCCATAGGTGCAGGGTGCCGTCGACTGCAATCACATGGCACTTAGATCTCCGTGGCAACAAGAAGTCAATTACATTAACTGCAAGGACTTTCACTGGATATTCAGCTGGTCTGCAACCACCATATCCTGCAGGTCTGCGCGTGGTTCCCGTAAGCATCCACAACTCCTACATCCTCGGCAGGTCTCAGATCCCTGACATCTTCCAGTGTCCACAGAGGCTGCAGGGCTGGCTCCTCAGGATCAAGGGCTACCCACAGAGGACGTGGCTGACGATGCCTGTATGGTGCCCTCAGACTGCAGCAGAGTGATGGTATAACGAAGTTCATGCTGCAACCCAGATTTTGGTGGAGCAAACGATTGCCATTTTGAAAATGAGGTTCCAGTGCCTCAGCAGGTCCAGTGGAGCACAGCAATCCTGTCTACCTCGGGTATCACACATCATCGTCGCTTGCTGTGTGCTCCACAACCTGGTGCTGCAATGGGGAAGGACCTGGCTGAGGAGGAGGCTGGATGAGGGGAAAGAACGAGGGAGCTGATAAAAAACCTAATAACTACCATGGCTGTCAAAATCAAAAGTAAGTGGAGCCTCATGTTGGGCAGGCACAGGTGCTGCATGGGAATTCAGTTGGTGGAGGGGTCCACAGGCAAAGGGGGCTTGGAGGGAGAGGACAGTCTCTGAGAATCCTGAGTGGATGACCCAGGGGAGTCCAGCTGTCGCTCCTCCTCCCGTCAAGTGCCCGAGGGCCCTGGTCTGAATCCTTGAGGGGAAGAGGCATCTGGAGGAAAGTTGAGGTGCCCCGTTTGCCTCTCATTTTGCCACTGCAGGAACTCACCTATGACTACCGCAGTGGAGTGCAGGTCTGCACACATCTCCTCATTCTGCTGGATCAGGGTCTCTTTGACATCCGCCATCCTTCCCATGGAGATCTCCATGTGCATACATGTGGGCACTACTTCATCAGAGAGCAGGCAGACGTACTCCTCCGGCTCACATGTCACTCAGTTGAGAGCTTCCAACAGCTCTGCCTGATGTTCCCTTGCCTTCTGCTGACTCTTCGCGATGAGCTGGAGGGCCAACTTCAGGGACCTGTCATCTGACTTGGACCTCACAGATGCCTCTTCTCCAGCAGTTATCCGAGTGCTAAGGAGATCAGCTGAACCTGCCTCCCCTTGCTGTGGACACGTGCCTGTGCAGTGAGCACCAGATTGTGAATCTGAGCCTGTTCTAGATCTAGGTCCCACCGAGGTGTGTGCCTTTGCGCTGGCAGAGGGCGTGGATAAGCGCTGTGACGGGTCTTCCAGGCTGCTTATTTCCAGCTCTTCGATGGAGGAGGTGTCCACTCCATTGAAGGTGAGTACCTGTATGGAGCTGAAGCACTGTCTTGTTGAGGGTGTCGGTTGCTTAACAAAGTTCCCTGTGAATCAAGTTAGAGATAGTGCATGGCAGCAGTGTCAAAAGCAGGAGAGAGAGCACTCTCAATTGTGTTGAGAGAGGGATGATGTGGTGCAGGTTCCTTAGGTGGGTGTTCACCGCCAACCTCACCATCGCCGCAGGCATGGTCCACGTCCGCACCAGTCAGCGTAATGGCACACTCCACAAAGTGAGTGAGGGGTCTAATGTGGGCCACTCCATCCCAAGTCTGGGACCTCTCCCTGCTGATGTGAGTCAGCTTCTCCTGCATGGAAACAGATGGAGAAAGTGTGAGCAGGACACATGGCGCTGCATGGAATGTTTGTGTGGAGAGTGGAGCCATGGACAGGATGAGGGCACCAGCTCCAGAGGATATGAGCCTGGTGGAGATGTGAGGGTGTGTGAGGGTTAATGGTGTTGTCCCTTGAGGTGTGAGATCCCTGTTAATGTGTGATGGGTTTGTGAGTGTGAGAGTTGAGAGTGAGGAGAAGAGTGACTTACCCTGATGAAACAGATAAGAACATTTATCTTTGTCCTACACTGGATGACTAGCCTGCTCTGTGCTCTAGTGGCGCTGACTGCTGCTGCCACTGCCTCCTAGGCCAGATTAGTGACTCTGGTGGACCTCCTGTGGCCAGAGCGTGGGTAGACGACAACGCAGAGGCCTTCCACTGCATTCAGCAGGCACCCCAGAGAGGTGTCATTAAATTTGGGGGTTGTTGTCTTCTTTGCTTTTGGGGTCATCTGTCTCCTGGAGCAGGCCTGGTCTGAAGAGTTGAAGTAGGTGTGCGCTCTGGTGTGCTTTAAATATAGTGCTTGGAGATGAGGAAGCACTGAGGTTACGGTGTGGTGGGCAAATCTGAGCCCGCCTGGCAGCGATCCGGAGTGTTTCCTATGAATGCATTATTAATGTGGCGGGATGCGCTGGGAATGGGGTGATACAGCATGAAAATCCACCGTTGCGGCCAACAGGTAAAATTACTTTTTTCACGCCCACTACCGCACTTAGCACAAATCTGGGATGATTCTGCCCAACGTCAAAGGAGCCTTGATGAATTGCTGCATCTTATCTATGGTATTTCATGATGTCAGTTTTTAGTTTTTTCTTTTTATGCCTACAAAAGAATTGATCATTAATTGTAGCATCTTCCTATTGATTATTTGATTCCCATCTCTGTTGCAACATTGTCATCCACAGTTTAAACAAAAATATTGAAGCAAATCATCAGAAATAGACAGCAAAAAAAAGTTCATTTTGAATCTTAATCCTATTATTTAATTTAGAACTAATTACACTGACGAGTGTGCTTTCCTCTGTAACCTCAACATGCTGTGCCATGGATTCAGTAGATAAGGAGAAATAAATTCCATTGTCTACCTCACTGAGATCTCAGTATTAATCGTGCTGCATTGGAAGATGTTGAGTGGGAGCATCACATCTCCCCACAGCAGAACTGGAGCCAAGATGACAAGAAGTACCTATACTGTAGTGGGTTTCTGTCACAAGGGACTGGCAGCAGGCTATGTGTGGCTTTGCTCCTTGGTTCAGATGTCATGTGATAATGTGGAGCAAGGAGTGGAGAGGGGGGAATGGATGCAATATGTGGGGGAAAGGAAAATTGGAAAAAAGTGGGGTATGTGGTCTAATGGCAGGTAACATACCCTAGTGAAAGAAAAGTGATGATGATGGAGGCTGTTCTTCATTAAGAGTGAATGATCATGGATTAATTATATCTAGAAACTTACTGTTAATCCTTTACCTGCAAGTTTAGACATTGACACAATGAAAAGGATTAATGTTTAAACATTATAGAATTTCCTGCTTTTTTGAATGTTTTTCATAAAAGTTGTCTATCTGGGGGTCCAAAATATTTGACAATGTGGAAGAGTGATTCTACAGCTCTAAACAAAGGCAATAGTTCAAGGTTAGTGAGTCACGATTCGATGAATACCTCTTGAGTCAAAAGATAAAAATTGACCAATTTCTGTTTTTTTTCTGTGACCCGTGTACATCTCAATGTCAATTCCAGCTCACGCACATCACACAGGATGATTTAAAAAAAGACACAATTCATTATCTGCTATCATATGTCATGTGCAAGTCTCACTGCAACATATTTTCCAATGGTTTTGTGGAACAGGGGTGAGGGGTGTTTGGGAAATCAGTCAGAGAATTATGGACATAACACACCACACAGATACTTCTGTGATTGGGTGGAATCAAGTGTGAGGTTGACAGCCAAATTATATAAAAGCAAAAAACTGCGGATGCTGGAAATCCAAAACAAAAACAAAAATACTTGGAAAAACTCAGCAGGTCTGATAGCATCTGCGGAGAGGAGCACAGTTAACATTTCAAGTCTGAATGACCCTTCAACAGAACTGTTGAAGAGCCAAATTATATAATTAACATAAGGTGTACATTTCACTGGAAATCCACAGTGATAACACTTCAGAAGTATTACTTGGCTATTAAGTAGTTTGGTTTGCTCTGAATCATGAGAAGTGCTAAATAAATGCAAACTCTTTCTTTCTTTACCACTATTAGCATGAAGTGCATGTAGCAGAAGGGCCATTCTGCACTGATTGGGAGTTAGCTTTTAAACAGAGTCTCACCATTTTGAATTACTGTGAATTGAATCAGCAACTTCAATACAGATTTTAGTTTTAGGTGATATATACTGCTTTCTTATGCCGGTTTGTTTCAGTGGGTTTTGGTCTGAGAGTTTTTAGTTGTTCCTGTTGTAATTTGAATTGTTGGTATTTTTCTTTTATTTGGAGGAGGAAGAAAAAGAGATTCCAAGCAACTGAGGCAACATCTGAATTAAACTAGCAGAATCTGACATTGCCCATAAATTCATATGCACAGGCAGAGACATATCTAGCTTAGGGTATTATTGAGGAAAATGGCCCTCATAGGTTGCATTTCACTTGAAAACTAGTGATACAGCTATGCCATCTCTGGGAAATGAGGTCCAGGCACCCTGCACCACAAATGCAGCATTATCAGTAACTGTCAAGGCCACCACTGCCCTGAATTTTTATGCCTCTGGCTCAGTTCAAGCTACCACAAGGGTCAGTAGTAACACTAGTTAATCTGTTGTTCATAGGTGTTCCGAGCAGGTGACTGATGCACTATTCTCCAGGTTGAGTAATTATGTCCTAGACAACCAGCAGTAGAATAAGAGGGTATTTCAATTTTCTACATGACAGCATTCATCAATTCTAGCAGATCATTGACCGCCATTGTGAATTTTCATCTCTTGCACAACTCCTTTGCCTCCATTTTTTTTTGCAAAAATATACTTTATTCATAAATCTTCAAAAACATTTCAAACCATTTCAATATCACCATTACAAAAATACAATCAGGTTCAACTTTTACAACACGAATCACAAGGTGTATCAGTACAAACAGTGAATATTACAATCATTGGCAGACATTCATTTTAAGCTGTACAGCCTGAGGGGCTCTTTACAGTTCCCAGCCCCTCAGTGAACTATGGCAGAAAGGTCTTAGGCAGCGACCCTTCCCCATTGCGCCTTTGTGGTGGCTGCCCCAAGCTTAACTGTGTCCCTCAGCACGTGGTCCTGGACCTTGGAATGTGCCAGTCTGCAACACTCAGTCGGGGACAACTCTTTGCGCTAGAAAACCAACAAGTTTCGGGCAGACTAAAGAGCGTCTTTCACCGAGTTGATGATCCTCCAGCTGCAGTTGATGTATATCTCGGTGTGCGTCCCTGGGAACAGCCCGTAGAGCACAGAGTCCTCTGTCTCAGAACTGCTCGGGATGAACCTCGACAGAAACCACTGTATCTCAAAGACACAATCTACAAGGAGGTGAACAACGGTCTCTTTTGCCTCCATTCAATCATGAAGGCTGTTGTTTTATCAATATGTAGATAGTCTGTGATCATTAGGATAGCATCATACACATGAGCGCCTATTTTCCAGGTAACAGTGACATCTTCACTTTAAGGCAGCCAACAAAGTCAGGGTTATTACAATAGCGACTGCACTTCAAAAGCACTTCATTGGTTGTAAAACATTTTGGCACATCCTGAGGCTATGCAAGATGTTATATAAATGTAAATCATCCTTTTTACCTATATATGATACTTAAAAAAAGAGTGAAAATTTGTTTCTGAGAAACCAAGGGCTGAGTCATCCCAGATTATGCATTCCCAGGAAACACGTCGTTTCCATGGTGTGGTGGGCTCTAATTAGCCCGCCACACCATCACCTCGCTGCTTCATCATGCTGGGCATCACATTTAAAGTGCAGCCGCGTGCACACCTCTCAGTGCTTCCAGCCCAGGACTGCTGAATGGAAGACATGGCCCTGAAAGGCAGAAAGACTACAACCCCCAAGTTCAATGGTGCATGCTTCAAGAACCTTTTGGATTCTGTGGAGGCCCGTTGTGATGTCCTCTACCCCTGCTCTGGCCGCAGGATGGGCAGCAGCATCACCAATCCGTCTTGGGGAACGGTGGCAGTGGTGGTCAGCGCCAACCCCCTGCAAAAGACGACAGTCACCCAGTGTCACCAGAGGATGAATGATCTTCTCCATACTGCCAGGGTAAATCACTCTTCTCATCACTCTCAACTCACACACTGAAGTCCATCACACATCCACAAGGCCCTCACTCACTGCCAGTTCAAGGGACATCACCATTCACTCTCTCACACACACCTTCCTTGTCCTCATCCTGTTCATGGGACCACTCACCACCCACACATGCCAGGCATACTTATGATTTGGCTGGCAGGCATCTTGCTTACACTCTCTCCATCTGTAATCATACAGGAGGAGCTGGCACACAACAAGAGGGAGAGGTCGCACACCAGTGGAGGAATGCCTGAAATCAAGGTCCTCACAGACTTTGAAAACAGAGCCATCCAGCTAGCCAGTGACGATCTGGGCCAGCCTGGGTCATGCTGATGGTGAGGTCGGCGGTGCTCGAACAAGTGAGGATCCAGCAGTGCAACATCCATCAGATAACCATGCTGTGAGTGATGTGTCCTGTTTCACAGGCCACTGTCATGCACGAATTATCTCCCCTTGCTTTCACAGGCACATCTGCCAAACAGCCGACAGAGTCCACGACCCAAGGTCTCTAATCAAACCCTGAAGAAATCTCTGTAGAGGAATCTGAAGGCACCCTCCTTGAAGTCCCGTCACAGCACTCACCCACACCCTCCACCAGCGCAGAGACACATACCTTGATGGGACCTAGCTTTACAGTGGCCTCAGGATCACAATTTGCTGAGCACAGTGCACTTCCTGATCCACAGCAGGCAGCGGCAGGGACTTCCCAGGTCCCTGGCATTTGGGGGACTGCTGGAGGCTAAAATTTGCTGAGTCCGAGTCAGATGATGAGCCTCTGGACACGGTCATGTCACAGTTGCTGGAGATGCAAAGGCAAGCTCGGGAACAAGAGGAAGTGATGACTGCTGCACTCCTCAGATTGCAAGGCACGATGGAAGAGTCAATGAGCCTTCAGGCTGAGATGATAGCGCGGGCATGCCAACGCACCAAGGTCAACACTGGTAGGATGGCGGCTGCCATAGATGCTTTGATCCACTAGGACATCACTGCTGCACTGCTGCGTGGACTGAACTCCATCGCTGATGCAATAGTTGTCCTCCATCAGTGTGTACACGAGAGGGGTGCAGGCAGCCCAATCTCACTCCAGCTTCCCTTTCTTCTCAAGGAGTCAGCCAGGGGCCCTCAGGCACCCATAGGGAGGAGGATCAGCAGGTTCACGCCCCAGGGCCATCAACCTAGATGACCCTTGGATTGTCTGGCTCATCCGAATCCCCTCTTCCTGCTTCCCAGCAGCTCCAGCTCCACAGCTCGAGGAGGGTGACCCTGCCACACAGCAGGACCCCGAAAGCAGACCCCGGCCCTCCTGATCTTGGCCCTGCAGGTGATGCCTGTCAAGGTTATCACAGACAGGGTGTAGCAGTCAGCAGGCTGCCTCCATCTCCTTTGTGGATGTCCAGGGAGCACTATGACATAGTGGCAGGGTTACAGAAGTTAACAAGAGTTAGTTGCACAGCCTGGACACAGGCTGTAATCACTTTTACATAATGTTCACTATTGTCAATAAGCTCCCCAGAACGTCTCCCTGCCTGGGGCTCCTTGTTCTGATGAGCAGCGTTCGTGTCATTCAGTCATGGAACCTTGGTTTCTGCACAAGATAAAGGCAGATGTCTCAGTCCAGGGCCTGTTCCCTGTGCTTTGTGCAGCCTTCAAACCAAAGTGATGGTCCAGTCTCACACTCACTGGACACATTACTGATTCCTGCACCTCGATGGTGCTGGTCATTGCTGCCAGAATGTCGTGGGCAGGTACCACAGAGTTCCGTCATTCTGTCTGTGTGCTCTCAGCACCTTTAAGGTGGGGCTGGCCCCCAATCTCTTCAGCATCTGTGACCAGTGATGCTGTGCTCCTGAAGGGGTCAGGTGCTGAATGCAGACAAAGGATCAGGTGCTTCTAAGCTTTATGGCTGCGTCTCTATGTATGACCCTGATCACAGAGCACAAGCGAGCTGCCCTCAGCCAGACAGGAGTCAGACATTCTCAGAGGCTATGTGAAGATCTATGGAGTGGTCTCACTGCATGTCGTCATCATCCTTCTGCAATCGAGTGACTATGAGGGCCTCCAATGCATCTCCACGACAGGAGCAGTATCACAGAGGATATTGGCGCTGCCATAAGCCAGACCGAAGTCAAACGTTCACAGATGCAATGTGAGGATTTATGGTGTCTCCTCACTCCATGTCGTCATCATCCTCCACAAATCTAGCAGTGTTGAGGGCCCCCCGACAACGCTTGCCTCATCTGGCCAGTGCAATGGCCTCATCGCCTTCATCATCACCTTTGAGGATTGCCTCCCCTCATCACTGTCGACGTCCTCATCATCAAAGGAGATGTGCAGCTCCTCCATCTCCTCCTCAGCCAGCTCCTCTACCCGTTGCAGCGCCAGGTTGTAAAGGGTGCAGCAGGCAATGATGATGCGTGACACCTTCTGTGGACTGTATTGCAGACTCCACCAGACCAGTTCAGGCACTCAAACTGCATCTTCAGCAACCCGATGCTCTGCTGCAGTCTGAGGCCGCCACACGGGTGTCATCAGCCACATCCTCTCTGGGTAACCCTTGTCCCCGTGGAGCCACCCCTGCAGCCTCTGTGGACCCTGGAAGACACCAGGGATCTGTGACCGACCGAGAATTTAGGAGTCGTGGACACTCCCTGGAAACTGTGTGCAAACTTATAGGCTGCATTTGTGGTGGTTGCACACCAGCTGCACCGTTAGTGAGTGGAAGCCCTTGTGGTTGACATAGTTGAACGCTTGCTGCCATGGAGATCTGAGCGCCACATGAGTGCAGTTGATCGCATCCTGCACCTATGGGAAACCCAAGATCTGGGCAAGTCCAACTGTTCTTGCATCCTGGCGGTCCTGGTCCTGAGCAAAATGCACAAAGTTGTGTGCCCTCGTGAAGATGGCATCCGTGACCTCATGGATTCATTTGTGGGTGGAGGCTTGTGATATCCCACAGGTGTCACCTGTGGAGCCCTGAAAGGAGCCACTGGTGTAAAAATTGAACGCCTTGGTCACGTTCACGGCCACTGGCAGTGGATGCCCTCCGTGTCCCCGTGGTACCAATTCCTGCAGTAGCTGGCAGGTGTGACAGATCACTTCCCTAGACATGCGCAGTCTTCAGCAATACTGGTTCTCGGTCATCTGCAGGAATGAAATGCGACATCTTTAGACCCTAAATCTAGCTGGGACCCAACCAGCAACAGCCCACTGTGGCTTTTCAGTGACGTGTATTGGAGCCCCCAGCCACCCCTTCTTCCTGAGGATGCTGCTCCTCCCTCCGTTGCTCTCTTCTCTGTAATCCTCGCTCTCTGTAAGCCATGAGGCGCACAGCTAGTTCACCAGGCTCCATGATCCTGATGCACTCCTCCTGCAGGATGAAAGAGAGAGACATGTGGGTTAGCATGGCTGTAATAAGAACCGCTCTTGGTTAAGTCTGAAGGTCCCATAATGCATCCTGGAGAGTGCTGGCTGCCACTTGGATGGCCAGAGTTTAGTGCGCTGCATGGCTGCCCAAGACCCCACCCAACTCTGTCCATTAGACCTGACTGATTGGCGACAGCTTTGCCCATTGGACTACCTGCTGTGCTCTCAGCTCAGGCTCAGGCATTCTCCTAACCTACACTGCAAGGCTGCACTGTTAGCTTGAACCATAGGGGAGACTGGTTCAAACTGGGATGATGACATTGCAAGGGACTGTGTGTGCCTCCAGCAGTGACTGTTCATTGGCCAGCCTTACCAAGGAGATTGTACAACGTGACCAGTTGTCCAACTGTTCTGCAGTCCACTAAGATGTTCATTAGTTTGCAGTCTGTGCCTGAGGGGTGAAAAGCTCTGGAGAACTTAGTGACACTTTCATGCCTCTGCATTGCATGAGTGGGCAGATAAGCTAGAGACCCGACCCAAAGCATGTCAATGCGGCTGCAACTGAACTGTCTCACCTGCAGAGGAATGGTCACTTTATATGGTCCCTAATGCGTGGCCGCTTCCCTCCCACCCCCCCACCCGTGCCCTTGTCCCCACCTCCAAGTCACCTCAACCGCAGGTCATCCCTTGCCTGCACAACCCCACCCCCCCACATGCCTCAACCTTGAAGTCCAACAGGTGACCCGGGCAAGCTTTGCACAACATTACTGTGCACTCACCTCTGAGTTCCCCTCGAAGTGCAGCCCGCCAAGTGCACGCCTCATATATGCTGTTGTGAAACACGCTGGTGTGCAATCACATTGATGTGGCCAGATGATCCAGCCTGAGGGGATGATTTCAGCGGGCTACCCTTATAATGATATGCAGATGTATTGCAATGACGTTCCCGATGTCTGATGTTGGGAAACTGTAGCCCACCATCGACAGGCTGAGCAGACAATCACAAACTGGTTTCACAACATTGTGAAATTGATATCTGACCTTCTCACCATATTGTCCGCTCACGATGCCATCAGGCACGGAAAATTGCGCTGCAGGGCTGCCTTCCTGAGCTGTATCTCATGAGATCTTTGGTAAACAGATCCTGACTTCAGAGGCTTAGTTGTATCTGTGTTCTGCTTCAGATGCCAGGACAGATCTTGGGCATCCTGTAAACAGATCCCAACCAAGGTGTCCAGTCAAGATCATTGCTGTTTCTTTTTTGCTGCACAGTTATATGTCCATACTCATGGAGATAGTGCAGATTAAAAACTTGTAGACAGGAGTCAAGCTAGTTGAAAGTGAGGACTCTAGAAAGATTTCCACAGAACCACAATTGTCTGTAGATCTAGACATATCGCAGCATCTTATGTATGAGATGTTCACCCTAGTGCCTCATCTACCCAATGCATTATTGGATCTCTCCATATCTACAAAATGTAGTGGCAAAATACACGTCCCCTAATATTGCCTTTTGAATCATAGGAGGTCAGGTGGCGATTTGGTTGGTTTAGATTGGATCTTAGATGAGAAACGGGCAATAGCAGCAGTAGCCAACTATCGAGAGACCCGCAGCTGTACAGCAAGGCAGGAACTAGCTGAGAGTGCAGCTCACAAGAGGCACTGACCATGATCCAAGGGTGGAATTTTCCATGCCCGCTGGCGTCGGGTGTGTTTGGCGGTATGAGCAGACAATATTGGAAGAAGGCCAAAAATCAATTTCACGAAATTGAGAAACCAATTTGCGATCGTCTGCTTAGCCCATCAATGGTTTCCCACCATCAGACATCAGAATACATTGGAAGCAGTTCAGAAAAGGTTTACTAGACTAATACCAGGAATGGGTGGGTTGTATTATGAGAAAAGACTACACAAATTAAGCTTGCATCCACTGGAATTTAGAAGAACTTTAGAAGCGACTTAATTGAAACCTTTAAGATCCTGAGGGGTTTTGACAGGGTGGGCAAGGAGAGGATGTTTCCTCTTTTGGGAGAATCTAGAACCAGAGGTCACTATTTGAAAATAAGGGGTCGCTCATTTAAGACAAGGATGAGGAGAAATTTTTTCTCTCAGAGGGTTGTGAGTCTATGGAACTCTCATCTTCAAAAGTCGGTGGAAGCAGAGTCTTTGAATATTTTTAAGGCACAGCTTGATAGATTCTTGATTAACAAGATGGGGGGAAAGATTATTGGAGGTAGGCAGGAATGTGGGGTTGAGGTTACAGTCAGATCAGCCATGATCTTATTGAATGGCGCAGCAGACTCAAGGGGTTGAGTGGCCTACTCCTGCTCCTAATTCGTACGTTCGTATGTTCATATGAACGATACAAGGTAGGGGTCTGAAATAGCCCTATCTGTTATTGATACGATGGATTTAGCAAGACCGCATGAGCTGGCAAGGTTAAGGGGTGGCTATGAATATGAGTTGGGTAATTTACATGATGGGAGAGATTTAGTGAGGATAACAGCAGTGAACTCCGAAGGGCGAGAACATGATAAGTTGAGATGAAGTTGAAATCACTGAGAATGAGAAGTCAAAAAGCAGTGAAGATATCTTATTGTTAAAATTTTTATCATGTTTGGAGTACAGTGCAGAATGATGATTTTGGAAGAGAGGCGAGAGGAGTTTAACAGGGTGAGATGCTCAAAGGAAGAGAAAGTGCTAGAGCAGGAGGAGATCAAGCCAGGTGTGATTTAGTGAAAGCACTTCACCATCACTATGATGGAAGCTTCATTAAGGTGAAAGATGTCATCATCCCTCAGCCAGGTTTCAAAACAAAATTTCAAAAATATAATTCAAAAATAGACAAAAGAGGTTACATTTTGGAACCATAATGCATCACATCAAATAACTGTAAATTAATGGGTCTTCCACGGCCTCACCTTACAAAGACACATTTCCCCTTTGTGGCTATTATATTCTGTAAGTATACTGCATGTGTAAAGCCCAATGCCTTAAAATGCTGCCCTGGCCTTGTATCAAATGTAAACAAAGTTCCGCTCATTGTAATGCTACTATTTTGTCACAAAAACATTAATAACATGATTGAGATACACAAGGAAAGATAAAGGATCCAGGTGAAGCCTGTGTCTTTCTAATCTCTGGCAAGTTTTACAGTGAGTCTTCTGTATAGAACATCACAAACAAAATGTCAGTCAACACATTGTGAGATATCAAACTATGGAAAGACTGAAGGACTTCAGTACAATAACCAGCCCACACTGATCTTGGTAACCTGCTTACTCACATGTAAAGGTTTATTGAAACTACACAGGGTGGGATTTCCGACTTATGACCACTCTCCAAATTTTCCCAAACCACCGCGACGATGTCCACCACTGGCAGGACCCGAAAATCCCACCCAGAGTGTCACAAACAGAAAATATTATTGATGTGGACAGTTTGATCCCAGAAATGAAATATTATATCATTGTCACAAATACATTTATAAGATATAGAAACATAGAAATATAGAAACTAGGAGCAGGAATAGGCCATTCAGCCCTTCAAGCCTGCTCTACCATTCAATATGCTCATGGCTGATCCTCTATCTCAACGCCATATTCCCGCATTCTCCCCATAACCCTTGATGCCCCTAATATCCAAAAAATTATCAGTTTCTTTCTTGAATATACTTAGTGACCCGGCCTCCACAGCCTTCTGTGGTAGAGAATTCCACAGGTTTACCACCCTCTGAGTGAAGAAATTTTTCCTCATCTCAGTCCCAAATGTATCCTGAGACTTTGGCTCCTGGTTCTAGACTCCCCGACCAGGGAAACACCCTCCCTGCATGCAGTCTGTCTAGCCCTGTCTGCCTATGTTGTTTATACCAATGTGGACCATGACTGCTGGCTGTTCATACTTCCCCATCAGGGTGCTCTGCAGCCGTTCAGTGACATCCTTGACCCTGGCACCCGGGAGGCAACACACCATCCAGGATTCACATCTGCGGCTGTAGAAATGCCTATCTATTCTCCTAACTATTGAATCGTCTATCACTATTGTTCATCCAGTCTTCCTTGTACCACACCCCTCCCCCACCCCCACCCCCACCCCATACAGCTGAACTACCTTTGGTGCCATGGATTTGGCTCTGGCTGCACTCGCCAGATGAATCATCACTCCCATCTGTATTCAGAACTAAATACTGGTTGGAGAGTGGGATGCATTCTCTTTCATTTTGACTGCGTGGTGGTCATCCATTCCCTCTCTCCCTGCATACTCTTAAGCTGTGGAGTGACCACATCTATAAACATGCTATCCATATAACACTCAGCCTCACAGATGCAGTGACACCAGCTGCTGCTCAAATTCTGAAACTGGGATCTCAAGCTGCTGGTATCAGCCTAGTGAACCTTTGCTGCACTCCCTTTATGGCAAGTATATCCTTTCTTAGGTAGGGAGACCAAAATTGCACGCAATACTCCGGATGTGGTCTCACCAAGGCCCTGTATAACTGCAGTAAAACATCCCAACTTCTGAACTCAAATCCTCTTGCAATGAAATCCAACATATCATTTGCCTTCCTAATTGCTTGTTGCACCTGCCTGTTTACTTTCATTAACTGGTGTACAAGTACATCCAGATCCCTTTGTACATCCACATTTCCCAATATATCGCTATTTAAATAATACTGTACCTTTCTGTTCTTCACACTGAAGCATATAACTTCACATTTATCCACATTATACTGCATCTGCCATGTGTTTGCCCACACACACACACACACAACTTGTGTAAATTACCCTGAAGCCCCCTTGCATCCTCCTCACTGCTCACAAGGCCACCCAGTTTTGTGTCATCAGCCATCTTGTAAATATTGCATTTGGTTCTCTCATCCATCATTTATATATATATTGTGAATAGCTGGAGCCCAGGCACTGATCCCTGCGGTACACCACTAGTCATCGCCTGCCACCTGGAAAAAGACCCATTTATTCTCACTCTAAGTTTCCGGCCTGTCAACCAATTCTCAATCCATGCCAGTGTATTACTCCCAGTCCCATGCGCTTTAATTTTGCCCACTAGCCTCTTATGTGGGAACTTCTCAAAAGCCTTCTTGAAATCCAAATACATCACATCCACTGGTTCTCCCTTATCTATTCTACCAGTTACATCCTCAAAAAACTCCAGTAGCTTAGTTAAGCATGATTTCCCTTTCATAAACCCATGCTGACTTTGTCTAATCTCGTTAATGCTTTCCAAGTGTTCTGTTACCATGTCTCTTATAATAGACTCTAGCATTTTCCCCATTAATGATGTTAGGCCAACTGGTCTGTAATTCTCTGATTTTTCTCTGCTTCCTATTTTAAATAGTGGGGTTACATTTGCCACCCTTCAACTGCTCCAGATTCTATAGAATTTTGGAAGATGATCACCAATGCATTCAATATTTCCAGTGCCACTTCCTTTAGTATTCTGGAAAGTATATTATCAGCCCCTGGGGATTTTTCAGCCTTTAACTCCAATAGTTTCTCTAGCACCATTTTTTTTAATAATACTGATTTTCTTTAATTCCTCCCTCTCACTAGACCCTTGGTTCCCTAACATTTCTGGGAAATTATTTGTGTCCTCTTTTGCAAAGACAGAACCAAAATGTGTGTTCAATTCTTCTGCCATTTCTTTGTTCCCCATTATAACTTCCCCTGTTTCTGACTATAAGGGACCTACATTTGTCTTCATTAGTCTTTTTCTCTTCACATATTTATAGAAGCTTTTACGGTCAATTTTTATGTTCCTCACAAGTTTACTCTCATACTCCATTTTCCCCTTCTTGATCATTCTTTTTGCCAATCTTTTTGCTGAATTTTAAACTGCTCCCAATCCTCAGGTTTGCTGCTTTTTCTGACAATTTTATATGTTTCCTCTTTGGATCTAATACTATCACTAATTTCTTTTGTCTTCCATGGTTGAGCCACCTTTCCTGTTTTATTTTTGTGCCAGACAGGATTGAATAATTGTTGTAATTCATGCATTGGTTCCTTAAATATTAGCCATTGCCTATCCACTGTCAACCCTTTTAGTAAGGTTCCCCAGTCCATCATTGCCAAATTGTGCCTCATACCCTCATAGTTTCCTCTCTTTAGATTCAGGACCCTAGTTTCAGATTCAACTTCTTCACTCTCTGTCCTAATGAACAATTCTATCATTTCATGGTCACTCTTCCCCAAGGGACCCCACACAACAAGATCACTAATTAATCCTTTCTCATTGCACAATACCCAGTCTAGGATAGCCTGCTCTCTAGTTGGTTCCTTAACGTATTGATCTAAGGAAACCATCAAGTACTCACTCCAGGAAACCCTCTTCCACAGTATCATTGCTAGTTTGGTTGGTCCAAACTATATGTAGATTAAAGGCACCCATGATTACAGTTGTACCCTTATAACATGTGTCTCTAATTTCCTGCTTAGTACCTTCCCTTACATCTCCAATACAATTTGGGGGCCTATAGACATTGATGTTTCTTATCTCCACCCAAACAGATTCCACAACATGATTTTCTGAGCCAATATCCTTCCTCACTATTGCATTGATTTCCTCCTTTCTTAACAATGCTACCCCACCTACTTTCCCTATTTGTCTGTCCTTCCTAAATATTGAATACCCCTGGATGTTCAGTTCCCATCATTGGTCACCCTGTAGCCATGTCTCTGTAATTGCAATTACATCATAGCTGTTTATATCTATTTGCACTGTTAATTCATCTACCTTATTGTGAATACTCCACACATTAAGATACAATGTCTTTAGACTTGTCTTTTTAACCTTGTTAGTTATCTTAGCTTTATTTTGCACTATGACTCCATTTATTTCTCGCCTTTGTTTTTTCTGCCTTCTACTTTTGTTTCTTACTTTTCTGTCTTTTGTTTCTATTCTTGTTTCCCCCTCCTCTGTCTTCCTGCTCATGTTCCCATCTCCCGCTGTCCCGGTTTAAACCCTCCTGACCGCACTAGCGAACACCCCCTAAGGACTTTGGTCCTGGTCCTGTCCAGATGCAACCCATTCTGTTTGTACTGGTCCCACCTTCCCCAGGACCAGTCCCAATGTCCCAGGAATTGGGGACCACCTGCACCATTTTTTCAGCCATGTATTCATGGCTCTGCTCCTCCATCAGCCATTGAAGCCTTCAAATCTATCATCATCATCCCTCTCCTCAAAAAAAACCCCACCCTTGACCCTTCCATCCTTGCAAACAACAGGCCCATCTCCAAGCTCCCTTTCCTTTCCAAAGTTCTTGAATGTGTTCTGTCAGCACCCATGCCCATCTTTCCCCAGACCTCTATGTTTGAATCACTCCCATCAGTCTTAACAACGTCACAAATTACATCCTATGTGACTGTGACAAAAGTAAACTTTCCCTTCTCGTCCTTCTCGACCTGACAGTAGCCATTTACACAGCTGACCACACCATCCTCCCCAATTTCAGTCCGCATTCCAAACTCTATTCTCTAGCTACTGATTACATCTCTCTCCTTGGCAATTGCCTTAGGTTGAGCCAGCCTGTTCACAACCTGGGTGTCATATTTGATCCCACTTTAGAATCATAGAATCATCAAGGCACAGAAGCTGGCCATTCAACCCATCAAGTTCATACCAGCCCTCCATAGAACAATCCAATCAGTACAATTCCCCCACTCTACCCATATAGCCCTGCAAGTTTATTTCCTCCAAGTGCCCATCCAGTTTTCCTTTGAAATTATTGATCTTCTGACAAGATATCTGCCCCATCACTAAGGCCATGTTCTTCCACCTCTGTAACATTGCTAGACTTTGACTCTGCCTCAGCCCATCTACTTCTGCAACCCTCAATCATGCTTTTGTTACCTCTTGACTTGACTACTGAACCCTATCCTAAACAGCTTCCTCTCTTCCATGGACTTGAGCTCATCCAAAACTCTGCTGCCTGTATCCTAACTTGGATCACATTTTGTTCATCCATCAATCTCTGTTCACTGACCTACATTGATTCCCAGTTAACAACACCTCCATTTTAAAATTCTCATCCTTGTTTTCAAATCCCTCCATGGCTTTTAAGAGCCTTTGTCCCACTTCTCATTATTTGCTTATTTTTGACCAAACTCCTTTCACTGTCATCAAAGGATTGGCCAGTCAGCATCCACCTTGCTGATGTGTTTGGAAGAAAAGGACGAGATGTAGAAGGATGTCAAGGAGGTCAGACCCCTTCTCACCAACTCATTTCCCACATGGAGGTAACTTATGTTAATTTGGCAACCATTGGCCAGGAATCTCCTCAGGGCTGATCCAGTGCTCCACTGTAACGCCACTGGCAGTGGAAAATAGAGCTGATGAAATTTGAACTGACTTATCACTGAAAACACAAACCAGCCCCTATGAACACTAGCACATTGTGAGAGGACAAAATCCCACCTCCAATTCTCCACAAGCTGAATTACAGCACAACCATGAATAGAGACTGGGTACCTATCAACAGAAAGGGGTGTTTGATCCGCTGCAGAATTAACCTGGCCTTAAACATGGCAAGTTGTTTGAGTTGTGTCAAGTAAAACACGGATGTAAAATGAGATCAGATCCTTAGATTATTTTAATAAATGTATTGGAGAAGTTGTTTTATTGGTACACCAGAGTACAAACTCATTCAATCCAAATAACCAATTATACTGCCTAACATAAATCACAGCTGACAGCTCTGTTTGCCTGCCTCACAACTCAGTGATGTCATCGGCAATAGCATTGCAACCCAGAGCCTTATAATGTTGCAGGGATAGGAAAAGTTCAGTCAAGTTTCTCTCACTATCAGGCTGTGGAGCAAGCTAGATTGACAAGCTTGTCTTTTCCTGCCCATCATTTTTGTACATTTTACCAGCAAGCAAGCCAAGCCAAGTCTGAACACAATTTTCTTTATTCCATCTGAAAAGCTGACTGACTGAAATACCAATGGACCAGAAAGAGTACTGAGTCAGAGATGTGCACAAACAGTCCAGTCAGCTATAAGGCTCAGCTCTGTTTATACACCAGTCTCACAGCTAACTGTTCTGCATGTGTGACTCAGTAATATCCTAAGCTTACTGTTATTTCAGACAACGATGGTAACCATCTATTGACCAGTGCACTAAGCTGAATTTTAGCAATACTCAACAGCTGTCATCTAACTGGCTCCTGCCTCCAATTTAAACCCCACATATCTACATCTGTGAGTCTCAGTCTCATTTCTTCATGGTCTTTTTAATGTTCCTTGCTGACATTTTGGATGCCCATGGCAGTCCCATTACAGCAGCTCCTGATTTTCCTGGTTGGTAGTGGTTGCCTCCCTCTTGGTAGCAGGAATGCCACCAGGAACTCACTCTGCTTGTTAAATTGCCCCCAAACCAGAAAAATGGATTAGGGTGAAGGTGAAATTAGGGAGGTGGATGGAATCATTCAGGAAGCACCTAACAGGGACAAAGGAATAAAAGGACCACCATTGAGTTCTGCTCGTTGTTCATGTCAAAGCATCTGAGAGATCTGCATTAGGATTTTTGCTTTGGGGTCAGGCCTATGATGTCAGGAGAATTTCCAGGTCCCAACTCCACGTCAGGCACCCAACATAATCTTTGTAGGGATGGTCAATTAGCACTTGGGGGAGGGGTCATTGTCCAATTAAGGACGGCAGGTGATCTTCCAAGGCTGTAGGGCCAATAGCAGGCAATAACCTCAAAAATGGGACCTGCCAATGCATATAAGCGAGTAAGAGAGAGGGAGGGTGCCTCATGATGAAGGCACTGTCTGAAGAGAAGCTAAAGAAATTTAAATCTTAGAAAGGCCACAACTGCCAGGTTGTCATCATGGAGAGGTAACTCCTCTACTGGACTGCCAGCAGCCATAGCTGTGGCCTGACAGTCATGGCATGAACAGGGAGAGGGTCCATAGCAGCATAGAGAGCTAGCCCCTCCCCCAGTCTACCACTGAGAGACTGCCTTCAACCCCTGGTCATGTTTCATCCTCAGTAGGGGGCCCACAAATTGACTGGAAAATTCCAGTTGATTTCTGCTGAGGTTTTTAACAGGTCTCTAATTGACCTAATAGGCTATCTGCCCCTTGGGAACTTGCTGGCACACTGCTCTGCAACATCAAATTTCAAGCCTTCCTGCCTCCAGTCCCACCTCCAAAAGGAACCAAAGATTCTACCCCTGGGCTCTAGATACTATTCATGTGTGAAATGGATTTAAATGCCTTTGCTCATTAAAAATAAAAGGCTTTGAATTGCAATTTGTCTGAATTTACCTCAGAATCTGCTGTCCCAGCTCTATACACACCATTCTGACTTGGAACCATATCACCGGTCCTTCACCATCATTGGGTCAAAGGCCTGGAACTCCCTGTGGATATACCTGCACCAGATGGACTGCAGCAGTTCACAAAAGTGGCTGACCACCACCTTCTCAAGGGCTATCAGGGATGGGCAATAAATGCCAGTCTTGCCAGTAACACTCACAACCAGTGAACAAATATTAAAAAATTCCCTCTGAGCAAGGCTGCTCACCTGTTCTTCAAACCAACGATACAGCTGAATCAGTCCTGTACAGTACTCACTGCCCCTATACTTTATCTTAGGCAACACATGACTATTGTTTTGTTTGAGGCTTTTTTTTTAGGTTAACCATGTGTATTAATTAAAAAAAGAACAAAACAAATATTAATCATTCGTCTAAAAAATGGGAAGCAATGCAAACAAAGTAAACACAAATCTTCAAATTTATTACAAAAGAAACTTGTTTACAATCATTCCCAAAATACATTTTTTGACAAATTTTAAACTTCAATTGAACTTTGTAAATAGTTCAAATTATTAAACCATAAATTGTAGTTGGTCAGTACTTGGGGGAGTCATAAGAGCACGAGAGAGTCTCTGGTCCCCATTGTATGCTGGTTGTTCAGTGTTTATTTATACAGACACATAAACACTTACAGTTCCCAGGACGCCAATTTGTCAGAGGACTGAGGCTGGATTTGTTCCTTGCTGGTAGCATTGTTGTATTACATTCTTTGGGTTAAATTATGAAGAGAGATTACACACATTAGGATTGTATTCACTGGGATTACACACACACCGGGTGTCATGGTGGGCAGGGGGGTGGGGAGTCAATATGGCGAGAAGGCTAAAAATCAGTTTCACGCCGTCATGAAATCAGTTTGTGATCGCCTGCTTCATCCGTCAATGATGGGACACATTTCCCCCCACTGCTCGTCAGGAACCTAATTTCCATACTTTAACATCTCATTTTAAGCTCTGCTCACTGGAACATGCCCCCATGTTGGATCATCCAGGCAATCATGCCAAAATGTTTCACAACAGTACATAAGTGACATACACTTGGCGAGCTGCACTTCGCTTGGGATTTGAGGTTTGTTTGCCTACCATGCTTCAGGCAGCACTCATGGTCATCAGCACCAGTCTTCACAGGCTGCACCACATCAATTTTAGGGAGGCTCACGGGCAGGTTGCTACTGACCAGACCAGCCATAAGGCAGGGGTAGCTTTTCAATGGCTGCAGGGCTAGGGCTTGTTTGGGGAAGGGGGAGAAGTGACCTCAGGCAAGGGAAGAGGCTGCAAGGAGAGGGCTGTACTGGGGAAGGGGGATATCCCAGGGTGTGTGTGGAGACACATGTTGATCTGTGCAAGTGGCCTCAAGATGGTGAGGGCCGAGGAGGCAGTCTCCAGAGGAGATGAGACCAGATGGAGATGTGAGGGTTTGTGTGAGAGAATGAGTGGTGATGCCCTTTGAGCTGGCAGTGAGTGAGGTGCCAGTGAATGTGTGATGGCCTTGTGAGTTTAGAGTGATCAGGTGGTTGTCTTACCCTGGCATTCATCCATTTTCTGCACTGGACGGCTGACAACTTGTGTGCAGCATTGACACGGACCACCTCTGTCACTGTCTCTCAAACTGGAGTGGTGAGACTGATGGGCCTCCTGCATCCATAGCAGGGGTAGAGGACATCCCGACAGGCCTCCATGGCATCTAGAAGGCGACCCAGGGATGTGTCACTGAATCGGGAGGGCTGCACTCTTCTTGGATTTTGAGACCACGTCTTCACCAGGGCAGTGCTGCGCTGCAAGCATTGAGAAGTGTGCTCACGGCTACAGTTTAAATATGGCGCCCTTTGTGAGGAAGTGGCGAGGTAATGGCGTGGCGGGAAAATCAGAAGTCGCCCGACAGCAACATGGTGTGTTTCCTGTGACTGCATAATTAACGATAACCTGCCATCGCAGCTGGAAGGTAAAATGACTTATTTTCCAACCACTATGGCAATTTGTGCAAATCTGGCAGAAGTCCGCACTAGGATTGTATTCACCGAGATTACACACACTACAATTGATTCACTGCGATTACACACACTGGGACTGATTCACTGGGATTACACACACTCGGATTAATTCATTGGGATTACACACTAGAATTGATTCACTGGGATTACACACACTAGAATTGATTCACTGGGATTACACACACTAGAATTGATTCACTGGGATTGCACACACTAGAATTGATTCACTGGGATTACACATACTAGGATTGATTCACTGGGATTACACACACTAGGATTGATTCATTGTGATTACACACACTAGAACTGATTCACTGGGATTATGCACACTGAGACTGATTCACTGGGATTATACATACTAGAATTGATTCATTGGGATTACACACACTAGGATTGATTGACTGGGATTATACACACTAGGATTAATTCACTGGGATTACACACACTAGAATTGATTCACTGGGATTATACACACTAGGATTGATTCACTGGGATTACACACACTAGAATTGATTCACTGGGATTACACACACAAGGATTGATTCATTGGGATTACACACACTAGAATTGATTCACTGGGATTACACACACTAGAATTGAATCATTGAGATTACACACACTAGGATTGATTCATTGGGATTACATACACTCGAACTGATTCATTGGGATTACACACACTAGAATTGATTCACTGGGATTACACACACTAGAATTGATTCACTGGGATTACACACACTAGAATTGATTCACTGGGATTGCACACACTAGAATTGATTCACTGGGATTACACATACTAGGATTGATTCACTGGGATTACACACACTAGGATTGATTCATTGTGATTACACACACTAGAACTGATTCACTGGGATTATGCACACTGAGACTGATTCACTGGGATTATACACACTAGAATTGAATCATTGGGGTTACACAGACAAGGATTGATTCACTGGGATTACACACACTAGGATTGATGCACTGGGATTACACACACCAGAATTGATTCGCTGGGATTACACACACTAGGATTGATTCCTTGTGATTACACACACTAGAACTGAATCATTGAAATTACACATACTAGGATTGATTCACTGGGATTATACATACTAGAATTGATTCATTGGGATTACACACACTAGGATTGATTGACTGGGATTATACACACTAGGATTAATTCACTGGGATTACACACACTAGGATTGATTCATTGTGATTACACACACTAGAACTGAATCATTGAAATTACACATACTAGGATTGATTCACTGGGATTATACATACTAGAATTGATTCATTGGGATTACACACACTAGGATTGATTGACTGGGATTATACACACTAGGATTAATTCACTGGGATTACACACACTAGAATTGATTCACTGGGATTATACACACTAGGATTGATTCACTGGGATTACACACACTAGAATTGATTCACTGGGATTACACACACAAGGATTGATTCATTGGGATTACACACACTAGAATTGATTCACTGGGATTACACACACTAGAATTGAATCATTGAGATTACACACACTAGGATTGATTCATTGGGATTACATACACTCGAATTGATTCATTGGGATTACACACACTAGAATTGATTCACTGGGATTACACACACTAGAATTGATTCATTGGGATTACACACACTAGAATTGATTCACTGGGATTGCACACACTAGAATTGATTCACTGGGATTACACATACTAGGATTGATTCACTGGGATTACACACACTAGGATTGATTCATTGTGATTACACACACTAGAACTGATTCACTGGGATTATGCACACTGAGACTGATTCACTGGGATTATACACACTAGAATTGAATCATTGGGGTTACACAGACAAGGATTGATTCACTGGGATTACACACACTAGGATTGATGCACTGGGATTACACACACCAGAATTGATTCGCTGGGATTACACACACTAGGATTGATTCCTTGTGATTACACACACTAGAACTGAATCATTGAAATTACACATACTAGGATTGATTCACTGGGATTATACATACTAGAATTGATTCATTGGGATTACACACACTAGGATTGATTGACTGGGATTATACACACTAGGATTAATTCACTGGGATTACACACACTAGAATTGATTCACTGGGATTATACACACTAGGATTGATTCACTGGGATTACACACACTAGAATTGATTCACTGGGATTACACACACAAGGATTGATTCATTGGGATTACACACACTAGAATTGATTCACTGGGATTACACACACTAGAATTGAATCATTGAGATTACACACACTAGGATTGATTCATTGGGATTACATACACTCGAATTGATTCATTGGGATTACACACACTAGGATTGATTCATTGGGATTACATACACTAGGATTGAATGACTGGGATTACATACACTAGGATTGATTCATTGGGATTACACATTCTAGGATTGAATGACTGGGATTACACATTCTAGAATTGATTCACTGGGATTACACACACTAGGATTGGTTCACTGATATTACGCACACTAGGATTGGATCACTGGGATTACACACACTAGGATTGAATGATTGGAATTATATATTCTAGGATTGATTCACTAATATTACACACACTAGGGACAGAATATTACCCTCAAGGGGTTGGCTCTGGTGGTGGATGGGGGCGGTCGGGAAGCCGTCCCCGATTGGGGCTGGACCATGATTTGACACTGTTGAGCCAATTAAGGCATGCCCAATGTGAATCGTGTCCTGCAGCGCTCAGCACTGGCTGTGTAGGGCGGGAGGAGAGCGAGCGCAAACTTTGCACATGTGTACAGGCGTGCCTTGGAAAAGCTCCCTGAGGCACAGAGCTGCCTCAGGGACAGCAACAGTTTTCAAAACAAAAAATAAAGAATTTTAAGGTGCAAAAAAATTGTCGCCTCATGTGAATCTGTCACATGAGCAGGGACATGTTAGAAATTAGGATGAATTTTTAAATTTATTTCACTAACAGATCAAAACCTCATCCTGCCCCTGGATGAGGTTTCGCAAAACCTTTTCGCCTGCCTGTCTACCAAAATGTTGGACAGGCAGTGAAAAATTTAAATCAATTGGATTGTTAATGGTCTTATTAGACCTTTTAATTGTCGGTGGGTATGCTGCCAATTCCTGCATATGCCAGCCAACCGGAGTATTGCTTGAGTGTGCGATGATGTCAGGATGCTTGCCCAATGTTATTGTACGTCATTTTAAGCTCGAGCAAATTGGGTGCGCACCCACCCGCTCAACAAAGAATCCTGGTCCAGGATTGATTCACTGGGATTACACACACTAGAATTGTATTCACTGGGATTTAGGTTAAAGGGTCTTTTGATCAAAGCTTTCAAAATATTGAGGAGGGCTGACAGATTGGTTAGAAGAAACATTTGGGAGTCTCGGACTAAGGCCTAGGAGTAATTTTCCCAAATTTACACTAACTGCGGAAGTGGGTGGGCAAAATGGCATCCTACCCACCAGGTAGGAGCATGTGATGCTGGGTTTTCACGCCTTATCGTCCCAAACCCGCCTCACTATTTATGCACTGCCAGGAAACTCAGCTTTCCATGGCAGGCGGAGCCTCATTCGTTCTCCCACTATCTACCCGCAATTGCATCATGCCAGCCGGCATCTTTAAAAGGCAGTTGCCAGCAAAGAGCTCATAGCTACCAGCTCACCACAGCTGCCCAGGAGACATGGCCAGCAAAGGATAAAGGACCGTAGCCCCCTGGGTTTAATGATGGGTGCCTTGAGCGACAGCTGGATGCTGTGGAGGCTCACTGGGATGTCCAGTACCCCCGCTCTGGCTCTCAGCTGGGCAGCAACGTGACCAATCCATCTTAGGAGGTGGTGGCAGTGGTGGTCAGTGCCAATGCTCTTCAGAAGAGAACAGCTACACAGTGCTACAAGAGGATGAATGATACTCTCCATTCATCCAGGGTAAATCACTCTTTTCATCACTCGCAACTCACATGTATGCAAACCCATCACACACCTGCAGAGCCCTCACTCACTGCCAGTTCAAGGGGCATCACCATTCACTCTTTCACCCTGACCGTCATTATCCTCATCCCTTCCATGGAACCATTCACCACCCCCACAGGCCAGGCACATTGATGATCTGGCCCAGCAGGCATCTCTATCCGTGCAGAGCAAGCTGGCACACGACAAAAGAGAGAGGTCACAGACCAGTGGAGGAATGCCCGAAATCAACGTCCTCATGGACTTTGAAAACAAATTCATCCAGCTGGCCAGCGAGGATCTGGGTCGGTGTGAGCCATGCTGACATTGAGGTCGGCGGTGCTCTACCAAGTGAGGGTCCAGCAGTGCAACGTCCATCAGACAACCATGGGTGATGTGTCCTGTTTCACAGGCCACTGCCATGCACTAATTATCTCCCCTTGATTTCGCAGGCACATCTGCCAAACAGCTGACAGAGTCCATGACCCAAGGCCTACAATCAAGCCCCGAAGAAACCCCTGAAGAGGAACCTGAAGGGACCCTCAAAGTCCTGTCACAGCGCTCACCCACACCCTCCACCAGCGCAGAGACACACACCTCGGTGGAACCTAGCTTCAGAACAGACCTGGGATCACAATCTGGTGAGCACATCACACTTTCTGACCCACAGCAGGCGGTGGCAGGGATTTCCCAGGTCTCAGCACCCAGAGGACTCAGAGGACTGCTTGAGGCCAGAAATCTGCTGAGTCCGAGTCAGATGATGAGCCACAGGACTCGGTCATGTCTCAGTTGCTGGAGCTGCAAAGGCAAGCTCGGGAACATCAAGAAGGGATATTCACTCCTCAGATTGCCATGGAGACCTTTGACCAGGAAGTCGCTCCTGTATTGCTGGGTGGGCTCAACTCCATCGCTGAAGCCATAGTTGGCCAACAACAGTGTGTACGCGAGAGGTGTGCTGGCCAGCTCAGTCTCCCTCCAGCTTCCCCTTCCCCTCAAGGAGTCAGCCAGGGACCTGCAGGCACCCAAAGGGAGGAGGTTCAGCAGGTGCAAACTCCGGGGCATCCACCCAGGTGGCTCTGGGAGTGACCAGCCTATCCGAATCCCCTCTTCCTATGACTGCAGCAGCTCCAGTTTCACAGGCCGAGGACAGCACCACTGCCACACAGCAGGACCCCGAAAACAGGCCAGGGCCCTCCAAGTCTCAGCCCTTCAGAGAACGCCTGCCAAAGTCATCACAGACAGGGTGTCACAGTCAGCAGGCTGCCTCCACCTCCGCTGTGGATTTGCAGGGAGCACCAGGACGTAGCAGAAGGGTTAGGGAAGTTGAGAATTAGTTGCACAGCCTGTGCACGGGTGTTAATCATTAGTACATAATATTCACTATTGTCAATAAACTCTGAAGAATGTCTCCCTGCCTATGGTTCCTTGTTCTGATGAACAGTGTTTGTGTCACTCAGATGTGAAATCTTTCTGCACAAGATAAAGGCAGGTATATTAGTCCAGGGCCTCCTCCCTGTGCTCTGTGCAACCTTCAGGCCAAAGTGATGGTCTGGCCTCACTACCTGGACACATTACTGATGCCTGTACCTTGGTGGTGCTGGCCATTATTGCCAGAATGTAGTGGGAAGGCTTTGCAGAGTTCCTTAATTCTCTCAATGTGCTCTCAGCACCTTTAAGGAGGGGCTGGCCCCCATCTCTTCATTATCTGTAACCAGCGATGCTGTGCTCCTGAAGGGGTCAAGAACTGAAGGCGGACAAAGGATCAGATATTTTTAAGGTTTCATGGCCGTGTCTCTATGATATGGCCCTGATGACAAAGCATAAGCGAGCTGCCCTCGGCCACACAGGAGTCAGACATTCTCAGAGGCTATGGGAAGATCTATGGAGTGTCCTCACTGTATGTCATCATCATCCTCCTGCAATCGAGGAACTATTAGAACTTCCACTGCATCTCCATGACAGGAGCATTCTCACAGAGGGTATTCAAGCTGCCATAAGCCAGACAGGAATCAAATGTTCATAAATGCGCTGTGAGGATTTATGGAGTCACCTCACTCCACGTCGTCATCATCCTCCACAAATCTAACAGCTATGAGGGCCTCCCGAATGCGCTTGCCTCATCTAACCAGTGCAAGGGCCTCATCCCCGTCATCGTCGCCTCCAAGAACCTCCTCACCGTCATCCCTGTCGGCATCCTCCTCATCGGAGGAGACATCCAGCTCCTCCATCTCCTCCTCAGGCAGCTCCTCCCCCCTGTTGCAGCGCCAGGTTGTAAAGGGAGCAGTAGACGACAACCATATGTGACACCCTCTGTGGACTGTATCGCATGGCTCCACCAGACCGGTCCAGGCAGTGGACCCGCATCTTCAGCATCCCGATGGTCTGCTCCACCAAGCTGTGAGCTGCAGCATGAGCCTTGTTAAACCTTCACTCTGCTGCAGTCTGAGGCCGCTACACGGGTGTCATCAGCCACCACCTCTGCAGGTAGCCCTTGTCCCCGAGGAGCCATTCCTGTAACTTCTGTGGACCCTAGAAGACGCCAGGGATCTGTGACTAACTGAGGATGTAGGCATGGTGCACACTCCATAGAAACTGTGTGCATACTTGCAGAATGTGTTCCTGGTGGTTGCACACCAGCTGCACATTCAGTGAGTGGAAGCCCTTGCGGTTGATGAAGTCTACTGAGTGTAGCAATGGGGACCTGAGCACCATGTGGGTGCTGTCAACTGCACCCTGAACCTGTAGGAATCCTGAGACCAGGGCGAATCCAATGGCCCTTGCATCATGACCGTCCCATTCCCAGGCGAAATGCACAAAGTTGTGTGCCCTTGCAAAGATGGCATCCGTGACCTCATGGATGCATTTGTGGGTTCTGGCTTGTGATATCCCACAGAGGTCACCTGTGGAGCCCTGAAAAGAGCTACTGATATAGAAATTGAGCACCACGGTCACTTTCATAGCCACTGGCACTGGATGCCCTCCATGTCTCCTTGGCACCAAGTCCTGTAGTTAGTGGAAGACGTGAGCCACCAGGTCCCTAGACATGCACAGTCATCAGCGACACTGGTTCTCAATCATTTGCAGGAATGGTAGGTGGCGTCAATAGGTCCTGGGTGTCGCTAGGTGCCGACCAGCCACAGCTCGCTGTCATTCCTGGGTGGCGTGTGCAGGAGATCCAGAGCCCCTTCTTCCTGAGGTTGCTGCTCCTGCCTTTGCACAGCCAGGAGCCTCAGTCGCTCTCTCCTCTGTCTTCTTTGCTCCCTGTAGGCCATCAAGCATACAGCTAGGTCACCAGGATCCATGATCCTGACGTGGTCCTCCTGCAGCATGAAAGAGGGACAGAGGTGGTTAGGATGGGTGTATTTAGCACCTTTCCTGGCCCTGTGTGACCATCCTTTAACGCTTCCCGGAGAGTGCTGGTCACCCCTCCGATGGCCACAGATGAATGTGCTGCATGGCTGCCCTGTCAGCCTGTGACATGGGGACACAGCTCCTAACTGGGTCGCTGAGATGACAAGGGGCTGTGAGCGCCTCCAGCAGTGACTGCTACATGATCATTGTTGGTGAGAAGATTGTACAACGTGTGCAGTCCAACTGCTCCGCGGTCCAGTAAAGTGGTGACGGACTCACAGACTATGCCGGGGGGATCAAGTTGGGGCGGGGATGGGGGTGAGGTAAGGGGGCAGGTGGGGGTAAAGTCTAGAGGGCTTGGTGACACTTTGGTGCCTATTCATTGCTTGTATGGGCGGGCAGGCTAGGAGCCCGACCCCAATCATATCACTGTGGCTGCGCCTGAACTGTCTCAGCTGCAGAGGATTGGTCAGTTTATACATGTGTCCCAATGCGTGGCCACTTCCCTCACCTACCCTGCCCCCTACCTCGATTTCTTGCTTGGGATTCACCTCCAGGGCAGCAGCTGCCACCACCCACACCCATCCCCAAACAACAGCAACAATCGCCTCTGAGACCGGACAGCAGTTACCCCCGGACAATACTCCCACTGCCAACAGTCACCTCCGAGGCAGAGCGGCACTTCACCCAGGACCCCCGGCACTCCTGAAACCTGCACAGCAACAGGTGACCCTGGGAACCTATGGAAAATGATGCTGTTCACTCACCTCAGTTCCCCCAAAGTGAAGGCTGCCAAGTGCACGTTGCCTGCATGCTGTTGTGGAACACATAGATGTGTCTTCCCACCGATGTGGACAGATGATCCGGCAGCGTTCAAGACCCTGGCAGGATGACCTTGTAATGAGATGCTGATGTATTACAATGAGCTCCCCACCGACCGTTGGCGGGAAACGCGGCCTGCCGTTGGCAGGCTGAGCGGACGATCGCGATCTTCCTTCCCGCTGTCGTGGAACCGATCGCGCCACATTGTCTGTGCACGACACCTATCACACCCACTGCCAGCGGGCATGGAAAATTCCAACCCTAGTGTCTGAAAAAATAGAGTTAGACCCTTCAGGGATGAAATTAGGAACTACCTCTTCAAAAAACAGCAGTAGATGCTGGATTGATTGTTAATTTTAAATCTGAGAATGATGGATTTTAGTTGTCCAAAGCTACTAAGGGATGTGGGGTAAAGATGGGTATATAGAATTGGGTCGCAGATCAAGCATGATCTTATTGAATGATGGAACAGGGTCAAGGGATTATACATTTACTCCTGTGGTGGTCATGCTATTTTCTCGGTACTATGTTTACTGCCAGATTGGGTTTTGCACAGACCAATAAATACAAGCACCATTCTAACTGACCTTGGTGAAACTTTGGGCTGAATTTTTGGGGACTGAAAGTCGGGGGCAGAGATGGGGAGCTGGTGTGGTGGCGGTGGGGTGGTGGAGGTCTCAAAAATACCCCTGCTGGGCAGCATGTCAATTTCAAGATGCCAATCCCGGCACCAGCAATAATCACCAGAGCTGGGAGGAGGGCAGTTATGAAATCCTGCTCTCTTCCTAATTCAGGCCAAATGAAGTTGTTTAAAAAGTCGTTAAGAGTTTGTCAAGGTTTGAGATTTAGATTTTTAAAGGGGCTGACAGGTTAGCTGTACCTTCAGACCTGCTGGAGTCAGGTGGGTACAGAGTGAGGACAGAGTCATGGCTGCCCCAAGGCATCACCCCTACCCTAGAAGCAGGTGAGTGGGGCAAAGGGGACTTGGTAAGGGGATTCCCCACACTTTGTGTAATTGGGAAGGACAGTGGTCACTCAGCACACAGGATTTAAATGGGGTCTGCACCACAGTGGGGACAGAACAGCAGGGGGCAAGGCTGCCAAGGGCAATTAGGAGGCTATCTGCCTGGAAGGGAGGCTCCAGCTGGCAATGGGGGCACAACTTCCAGATTTTGGGCCCGGTGGTATTAAGGGCTAACACTATCCACAGGAAGGGCAGAACCCCCAGACATCAGGAGGGAACAAGAGAGGAAAGAGGGAAGGCAATAGAGGCCAAATTCTCAACACAGGATCTACCATCAAAGGTGAAGCTACTTGGAGATGACCAGTCAAGAAAGGAGAGGGAAAGAAAACAGGAAACCACAGGCTAGTTAACCTAAAATCAGTCATTGGGAAAGAGCTGGAATCTATTATTAAGGAAGTCTTATTAATGGACTTAGAAAAGCATAATATGATTAGAATAAGTCAACATGGTTTTACAAAAGGGAAATCGTGTTTGCCAAATTTATCAGAGTTTTTGAGGATGTAACTAGCAGGGTAGATAAAAGGGAACCAGTAAATGGGGAACCAGTAGATGGAGTGTGTCTGGATTTCCAAAAGGCATTAGATAAGGTGCCACAAAAGGTTAATACACAAGCTAAGGGCCCATGGTGTTGAGGGTGATTATATTAGCATGGTTAGACGATTGGTTAATTGACAGGAAGCAAAAACATAAATGATAAATACATTTTCAAATTGGCAGGCTGTGACTAGTGAAGTGCCACAAGGATCAGTGCTGGGAATACAGCAATTTACAATCTATATTAATGACTTAGACAAAGAGACAGAGAGTAATTATCTAAATTGGCTCACTAGGTGGAAATCCAAGCTGTGAGGAGGACACAAAGAGGCTGCAGACAGGTTAAGTGAGTGGACATCAAGATGGCAGATGGATTATAACATGGGGAAGTGTGTGCTTATTTGCTTTGATCATAAGAAAAGAAAAGCAGAATTGTTTTAAAATACATGAAACTTGTAAATGTTAATGTTCAGAGAGACTTGGATGTGCTAATACAAGGAACACAAGAAGCATTCAGGAGCAGCAAACAATTAAGAAGGCAATGGCATGTTGACCTTTATTGCAAAGTACAGGAATAATGAAGTTATGCTACAATTATACAATTATGAGTCCACACCAGGAATACTATATGCAATTTTAGTCTCCATATTTGAGAAATGATGTACTTGCTTTGGAGGCAGTACAGTGAAAGTTCACTAGATTGGTCCATAGAGATGATGAGAGGATGAGTAAATTGGGCCCATTGTCTCTGGAGTTTTGAAGAATGAGAAATGATCTCATAGAAACATATAGGATTATAAAGGGGCTTGACAGGGTAGACACTGAGAGGTTGTTGCCCCTGGCTGGGGGATCTAGAACACGGGGGCATAGTCTCAGGATAAGGAGATGATCATTTAGGACTGAGATGAGGAGAAATTTCTTCACTCAAAGAGTTGTGAATCTTTGGAATCTCTATCCCAGAATGTTGTGAATGCTCTGGCTTTGAATATAATTAAAGCTGGGATAGGCAGATTTTTGGTCCCTCAGGGACACAAGGGATATGGGGAGAGGGTGAGAAAGTGGAGTTCAAGCTGAAGATCAGCCATAATTGTCTTGAATGTCGGAGCAGGCATGGTCTACTCCTGCTCCTGCCTCTTACATTCATGACCAAGACCCAGTGCCACAGGAGACTCTCCAGGCATCAGTGCTCTTGTCGTCAGAGGCCTCACACCTCAAAGCACTGCTCGCAATACCCCGCTAGTAGCCATCAAAGTCACAGTGCACTTGAAATTCCTTGCTTCTGGCTCCTTCCAATGGTCAGCTGTGGACCATAGTGGCATCTCAAAAACAGTTCTACACCACTGCATCGCGCTAGTCACCGATGGCGTCTTTGCCACACATTCGTTTAATGACAGACACAGCAATGCTGGGAGAGAGTGCATTGGGTTTCACCTCTATCCCTGGATTCCCCAAAGTAGAGGGCATCATCAATTTAGCCCCTGGTTATCTAGGCAAGTGATTGGCCTGTGAGATTTATCAACAGGAAAGGCTACCACTCCCTTGAGGTCTGACTGGTCTGTGAGGGGCTTGGCACCTGCAAGTGTCATGCCATTCACCTTTCCTGCCACCTTGAAGCGATTGAACCTCTTGGTGCACTGTCCCCAGGTTTGATGGATCATATTCCTTCTGTTCACTTTCTCAGCCACTTCCATCCATGCCTACTTGATTTGAGAGGCTGGCCTCTTCCTCCCATCCACAGGAAATATAACCTCATTTCAGTCCATAAGATCCCACAGTAGCAGGATCTCTGGGTAAGAGCCTGAGACCCATGGGGTGAGGGGGGAAAAGGGGCATGGGTGTAACCTCCCCAGTTCTCCTTTCCATTCCTGTGATTGCTAAAGACTGGGAATCAATGTTGAGTTCAACCATTCTGACCTTGCCTGGGTCACTTTAACTAGAAATCTCTCCTTTGACGGATTCCACATGGCATCCCACTCGCCTTCTCTGACTGGTTGGGAAACTTGGAACTGGGACACTAATTCTGTGCTGAGTTAAAGAGCCATGGAAATCCCCACTGAGAGGACAAACAGGTTCCTGCTCTGCTATCAGCATCCCCACTGCATGCAGTTCTGTAAAGATAAAAGAAAAAACTTTGCCCATTATTTCTGAAAGGACACATGTTTTAGATCCTGGTCCTCAGGGATATTTGTGTCTCTCAGAAATATCAGGTCCTTGTGGCTCAGTATTGACATTCAGCATGGGAGCAAATTAGATCTTCCTGCATATAGATCTTACTCCTGAATAAGAAATAATATGGGAGGAGGCTCATGTGGAATACAAAAGGCCTGTGTGCACCGTAGTTTCTATGTAATTATGTGAAAGGTACAAAAACATTAACAAATTCCCTGTGGTTAGGAATCCAGGTGCATTAGGGAAGCCTCGCACCATCAAGGCAATGCAAGATTAATTGCATTAGACAAGGTGGGGAATTTAAAACATGATAAAGACAAAGAGATAAAGACAAAAAACTGCGGATGCTGGAAATCCAAAACAAAAACAGAATTACCTGGAAAAACTCAGCAGGTCTGGCAGCATCGGCGGAGAAGAAAAGAGTTGACGTTTCCAGTCCTCATGACCCTTCGAAACGTCAACTCTTTTCTTCTCCGCCGATGCTGCCAGACCTGCTGAGTTTTTCCAGGTAATTCTGTTTTAACTTAAAACATGATTTAGTTTTCATTTGCACCACCAGCTCTACTACGTTGCAGGAAGGAGGGAACCAGCAGTGGCGCAAATATGATAAGAATAGGGATCATTTCTCATTGAGATGGACAATCAAAAAACATCTTTCACCACCACTCCAGTGGGGTTTCTATCAGATTCAATCCCCTATGTGTTTTGTACTCAAACATCTGTTGCAAAAGTGTGACTTTATTCTCTAAATATTGAAAAGTAAATCATGGCCTGTTGGACTTTTACTGAGTAGCAGCCTATTAATACAGAAGTGCTCTATGTACAATTGTGATTATATATTAGATTTTACAGTGCAGAATGATTAAATCCAAATTTAAATCAGAGAACTAACTATTCTTAAAATGTACAGAAGATTGATCATATTTTACAAGATGATGTCCCATGGCATTGCTCATAGGTAACCAAGAGTTTGGAGCATGACTGTGGACGCAGAAATTTATCTAGGCCAGTTTTCTAGCAGCTAATGGACAAAGGCAATGATCTCTGTGCCCGAGTACAAAGGCTTGAGGATCATGGCAAAATTGGTCTGCAGACCTCCTCTGGGTAATCACAGTGAACCTCTGGTGCCTGTTCCACCTCCATGGGCAGCTCGTCTGACTGAAGGATCAAATTCTGGGCCTCTACCAGTGAGTTAAGTGGAAGTGAATGCACGGGGTGGGGTGGGGAGGGTGGGGGGAGGGGTGTTGATTGCTGCTGGCAGAGGCCTTCAGGGGAGCTGTAGTTCCAGGAAGAGTTCTCCTGCACTTCTCCTGGCTCCACGATAATGTTAAATAAAAATAATTAAGCTAATATTTTCAGTAGTGGCTGCCTGGCTAGGCCACATCCAATCCTAGAAAGCATGACTGGAGCAAGCTGAACATCTTCTCTGCATGAACCAGCCAAATTACCAAGAGGTGTCCTAAAATAGGTGTGTTCATGAAAGGTCTATTTTCTGGTGGCCTCTCTGAATATCTGAAAAATGTGCTTACTCAATTTTAGGTTGACTGTTTTTCATTTGTCCTTGGGGTAGAGGATATTGGTTCTGAAGAATCACCTCATTTCCCCCTTTCTTACACACAAAAACAAGCGCAACAAGGTCCTATTTCCACCCCATGATGTTTAGTGTGGGTCCATTCCGAGCTGATAAAAGTAGGTGGGATACAATGTACCTGTTACATTGTTATAGTTTTCCAATACGATTTAGGAACTCTATTGTAATGCCTAGGTATACATGAATAGTCAGAATGCCACATCACCCACTATTGCGCTTCAGTGTACCAAAGCAAGAATGTATTGTTCCTCAGCACCTGGCAAGATCTGAAAACATACACCCACTGTAGCTCCAGTACTTGTGCCTAAATTATTTTAATATTTCAAACTTCTGAGAAACACAAGGCATAACATGGTGGCAGCAAATGTTTGTGAATAAAACCCAAATATTATAAACAAAGTAATTAGATTAAGAAAAATCAGCCTGAATTGATGCCACAGAGAGAAAAAAAACCTGAGCAAATGGTGCAAAAACTAAATGGTCACTGCTGCAGCAATGAATGCACAGCTCCAGCCCATGTTGAGTTGGAAGGCTGATGATGTCTTGGAGGCATTTAAAAAGTTCAAGCAATGTCCATTTTGACATTCAGTAGTTTTATAAAAGACACTAGCAAAGAGGAAAGGGTCAGGTACTTCCTTTTGTGGACAGCAAAGAAAGGCTTGATCTTTTCCATGCCTGAGAGATGAGCAAGGACAACAGTAAACATCCAGTCAAAATTTTTGAAAAATTCAGTGCACATCTCCAGCCAAAGTCAGACCATTGAGTCCACCGAAATGAATTTCAAAGCCTGAGGCAGAAGTCAGGTGAGCCTGTTGACAATTTCTTAATGAGATTGAGAAATGTAGCCAGAAAATGTAAATTCAAAGAAACTGGTGAAAGGCTGGTAGATCAGCATATTTAGGGCTCTGCATGCCCCAGATGTACAAAAAGTTCTGATTGGGAAAAACAGGCTCACAATACCTTAGGCTTTTGACACTGCCAGAACATATGAAGCCATGGGTAGACAGATGAAGACACTAATTATGCAAATGGCTAGCTTTCAGTTAATTTATGGGAGGCAGAGCAACATGGTGAATAAGAAGGGAAATAAACCAAAACATCCACAACCTGGAAGATGACAATGAATTTGAGGATACAATTGACAAAGGAATTATCTACCTGTATAAAATATCTGGATGTGACAGTTCCCAGAGAAAAGAAATTCACACAGCCTTCCATATCAGGAAGAAATTGAGAAATAAGCCCACAACTATAAATCTGAAACTGAAGGTTGATACCAGAGCACAGAGTGACATCACCCTACTCAAACCTGAAAATCTGAAAGAAAATGGTTGCCCAGGGAAAGATGCTCTGAAACTGAGCATTGTCATGCTGATAGCATATGGGCTTACTGAGATTCAACAGCTAAGAACAAGCGAAATCAAAGGAAAGAAAAGACATTAATGCATGTTCTACATCACTGAAGTAGATAGTTCTGCTATTCTGAGGTTAAGCAATTGTGAACAGCTGCAGCTAATCTCAATAAAAATATAAGATGAAGGAGATGTCACTGAGGGTTAAAGGTAGTATATGAAAAGCACCCTTCAATCGGAAACAAGGAAGACCTAATCCAAATGTATCCAGAGTGTTTTGTTGAGACATTTGGATGCTTTGAAGATTTCACTATTGATCCAGGGATGAAACCAGTGATTCAACACCTATGTAATGTACCAATAGTACTAAAAGGAAAGCTTGAACGAGAGCTCCAAGAAATGGAAGAAAAGAAAGTGATTGCCAGAGTCACAGAGCCTACAGATTGGGTAAATTCCATCATGGCGAGAGAAAAACTAAATGGACAGCTAAGAATTTGCCTGAATCTTAATCAAACTATAAAGAGGGGCTGCTACCCTATTCCAACACTGGAAGAGATCATACCAGTACTGACAGGGGCAAAGATTTTCAGCAAACTTGATGCCATAAATAGCTACTGGAAGATGTAGTTTGATAAGAAAACTTCACTGTTGCCAAAATTCAACCCACCCTTTGATCAATACAAATTCCTGCATCTTCCTTTTGGCCTTAAAGTGAGCCAGGATGTGTTCCAGCGGAAAGTAGATGAGACATATTATGGACAAGGGAGAGAGGCAATCTGTTTGTGAAATCAATTTTAAAATGACTTACAGAAAACTCTCTTTGGGGCTAAATTAGAAGAATTGGTTATTCATACATTCAAATCCAGGGAATGGTCATCGCAACTACATATACACACAAGTACAAGAAGGAAATAGGAAAGAAAAGAGTTTTACAATGGGAATAACTTTTAAAAAAGAATCAAAGAAATGGTTATTAATTCATGTGAATGTCAGAGTCCAGTGAAGGTTGCCTCATGTAGGAGTTAAGGTTCAGGCAGGTTCAGCTATCTGAAAGCAGGAGTTGCAGAATTCCTTTAAAGCTGGTGATGACGCAGCAAGATGAGGTTGGTATCTAAGATTTGGTCTACTCCACAGGTGATAGCAGGAATCTTCCAGAGAAGCTGGCTTTGTTGTCAGCCTGGAGTCTGGCTTTGGTGTCAACAGGCTGGATGTTTAACAGCAGAGTGACTTGGGAGTCCAGGAATATAACATTAAAACATTTCAATGATCAGAGGAGCTTAGGTCATGTGGGTTGCTGATTGATGAGTCAATTTCAGGCAAACTATCAGTTTCTATGTCTCTGGTAAAAATTCATTGTTCATGTTAGGAAATAGATGGTGGCCATTAGTGCCTTTGCAGGTATAATGAGTTTCGATGGTTCTCTCTTTGTTAAGTCTAGGCTGAGGAGACAGACCATCTGCTGCTCTCTTGTTTTGTTGATTGTAGTGGGTCCACACAATGATGGGTGGGAGATTCCACAAGGATCGGGTTTGAATTTTCTCCTGTGATTACTGTTGGAAGTTTCCAGAACTGTAGCCAACTTGCAAATCATGTAACCTGTAGCAGTCATGTTTTTGGTCCAACAAAGTCCATTTTTAAAATAAGTAGACAAAAAGCAGGCCTTCAGAAAGGCCCACTTGAGAGGTAGGTTGTCAACGGTGAAGTCCCTGTGCCTCGGAAGAGACATCATTGCCTTGTTAGGTGAATGTCGAAGCTGTAAATGTTGTCCAACTGACCCTGTAATCAGATGGCCCATCATGAGCTTTTCCTATGGGAGAATTGACATTGTTGTTGCCTAATTAAAGTGTACTCTACTGAACCACTGAAAGAATGGAGTGGATTCTCAAGACACAGCCAAGGAGATGGTATTGTCTTGCCACCACAACCTGCTACAGATATTATGCAGTCATGTTGTTAGCTGCCAAGACTCAGTGGGTGGATAAACGATGAACAGTGCCAAGCTATTATCCCATCCACTGCCCTTCTGCCACCCACTTATCAGCATCCGCCCACACTAATGACTCTTGACCAGGTCCCTCACATGTCACAGCACAGCAGTGTGACTGAGGCAGTAAACCAGCAGGGCTGTCAGTGCTATCTTTGAGTCACAGCCGCAACATACATGGCCCCAAGCATTTGCACAGAACCAGTTTCTCCACCAAACCTTACCAGCAATCATTAATGATATGGTGAAAATGGTTAGTGTATGTAAGCATGTAAGCAAAAGTGAATGAGATCTTTGTAATCTGAATGGTTCATGACCCTTTTCACCTACATTTTTATTTCTAGAATGTCACACAGATGAGACATGGGGTAAGGAATGTATCCAGCTGCCCCATGCTTCTCTGATCACGACGTTCACATTTTGGTGGAAGATGTCCAGGAGAGGAGAGTAGTCCTCTACCTTGCTGGCAGCTGTAAACCAAGAAGGCCTGGATTCAAATAGCAGCTGCAATGAGCGCAACTGGAGACCATCGGCACTCATGGATTCAGTGCCAGAATAGGTTTAATGACCTGCTGCTTTCCAGCAAGGTGAGTAGCTTGGCTCATCCACATGGAGTTCCAAGGAAAGGGCCATATCTGCATGCTGCAGCTAAGGTGCAAGACACTGTACATATCTCTGTTTCAGTATTGAGGCTTGTATGTGTAAGCTGCTCATGTAAGTGTGCACAGAACACTTGTGAACGAGTGCTATGATGCACAGACGCAGTGAAAAGCAAAATACCTCCATGCAGTATATATCAAGCTAACATCAGTTCAGGTTGTCGTTGAAGTTGAAAAGGCTGAGGAATGATATGGAAATGATGAGGACTGGGGCTGGGTCATCCTGGCTGAGGCACATCTGTCCCATGGAGCAGGTGGCCATGGAGATTGCCAGGGTGCCTGAAGAGCTGTCTGTTGGTGATGGTGAATTGCCATTAGCAGGCGATGAAGGGGGTGTTGAAATCACCTTGGCACATGGTGGTAATGGTGGAGGTTAGATATCACTTCACTGAGCACAAGGGGCTGTTGGCATGAGAGGGAACACAAGGTTGTATCATATGGGCAGCACAAACATTGTTAAGGCAATTGTGTGCAATAGAGAGTATATTCACAATGAGAAGGGCTGTACCTAAATAACTCCTTTAGCATCTCACATAGGTCCCAGCTCTGCTCCCTCACCAGCCACCACCCCCCCCCCCCCCCCACCGCTCCAGCCACCAATTCCCCACCCCCAACCAGGCCAAATCATCCCTCGGATATTAAGAGGAGGAAGAGATTTCTGAGGAGGCAGCGACACACCTTACTAACCCACACTCCACCAACTGAGATACCAGCACTTCGGAGGAATGTAGCATGTATGTAGGTTGGATGGCACAGGGTGAAAGTCACCAGAGAGCAGGAGGAGGTGTTAGAGCCAAAGACATCAGTGCACAATCCCCCTCAGGTGACAGAGGAAAGTCTCAATGATGCACTATTGGGCAGGAACATGGAGCCTCAGGAGTCATCTTCTGGGGCACAGTATTTAAATATTCAGCGACAGATGTGTGAACATCTGGCAGAGTTCCCTGAGGCAATGGGAGCTCTAGGACTGCGAATGGAGGATCCAATACCGTCATGAGCTCCACATTGTCCTGGGGGCTCAACCACCTGAGCTCTGATAGACCAATCTCATGGGGGGACACGTGCAGAAACCATTTGGAGTAGATGCAAAAGCAGTGCCTCAGCCACGAAAGGGTACAAGCCTTCCTCAGTAGCCTGAATGAGTCTGCTCAGAGTATGAGTGCTGACATCCACGAAATACATGAGAAGCAGCATACCCTTAACAGGACAGTCACACTGTTGGCACAGGGGTTGCTGGAATAGATGGCTGCTGTGTACCAACAGCGTGTCCCATCAACCCCATCTGAAGGCCAACCCAGGGCTGTGCAGTTTATTTTGGAGGCTGAAGGCACTAAGACCTCCTTAGCACCCTCATGCTCCTCCACCTCATCAGCCTCTCTGCCAGAGGCTTTGTCTGCTGCACATGTTCCAGTGACCACAGCTGTACACGCACATGTATACTGCTCAAAAAAGAGAGCTCAAAAAGAGTTATGTAACATAATGAAGGCAGTTCTTACCAGTAATAATGCTGAGGCCCATTTCGACATTCAAGGATCAAGGTTGAAGGCTGATTTCTGATGATTTGGAGGGCCTCTTCCTTCTCTGCTGCATCACATAAGATTCCAGTATTCAAAAGTTCAAGCACTGAGATGCTCCTTGTATCTGTCATTGTCCATCCAAGTTTGACTTTAAGGGAGGTTCAATGATCAGACTCCACAAACAGATGCTGGGCAGCAGGTGTATCACAAGCATGAGTGCTGGGTGCAAGGCATTCATCTGCACTGCAGTGTTACACATTGGCCCAGGTGTAGGAAATATGTCTCCAGGTACTGGCTGATGGCAACTGTGATATGGGAGAACATTTTGAGAATCTGCACTAGTTTTGCACTAGAATCTGTCTGGCGATGATCCCCTCCCGCAGTGTCAGTCCTGGCTACACAGCTGCTCAGCCATCGGTGACTTCCTCATCCTCCTCTGTTTCAGAATCTTCCAAATGGACAGGGACTTCCTTCTCCTTCTCCTCATCTTCCTCCTCCTCAGAGGTTGGAGCTCTCCCCATGGTCTCATCATCATCAATTTGTAGGGCCTTCCACTGTGCAATATTGTGCACTATGCACCACATCACTACTATTCTTGATACCCCCTTGCTGGGGCATATTGCAGAGCTCCACCTGAGTGATCGAGGCACCTGAAGTGCATCTTTAAAATGCCAGCAGCCTGCGTGATGGTACTCCTGGTGACCACATGGCTGTTGTTGTAACTCGTTTGAGTCAAACCAAATAACCTGAATTAATAAATCAGAGGACAAATTAAAGGGAAACTGCAAAAACAAAAGGCAAAATTTAAAGGAAACTTACAAACACTAAATCAAAATGTGATCAAAGGGGTCAATAAAACACTCCAGTCCCCGCAATGCCCACTGAGCACAGAAGGCCTCGACAGTACCGGCGGACACCATGTGCTCCCTCTCTGGGGACACCTGGCTGCAAATGTAGCCATGGAAGAGGGGTAGACAGTCAGACTGGATGACCCTCCTCAATCACCTGCTGCCTGGACCTGTTAATGGCCAACTTGGCCAGGCCTAGGAGCAGGTTCATGAGAAGGTTATCCTCCTTCCCCACCCCCCTCTGCACTGGGTGTCCATGGATCAGGAGCATGGGGCTGAAGTGCAAACAAAACAACATTAAAAGGTTCTTCAAATAACTAAAAAGTGGATGCAGCCTACAACAATTAACGTATGCGTGGTCCACGGACTCCACAAGGCTGCAAAAAACACAAGCTTCTTGGGAGTCCATGAACCGACACATCCTACAGTTGTAGGGGACTGCTGCATGCAACACCCTCTACCCCAGGTCCCTGATGGAAAGTGGGAGGACCCCCAGGGACCTCCGCTGCTGGATGACAACAAGGCACACCAGGGCATGTCCAGGCAGCGCGCGAGGGCAAGGAAGTGAAGGGTGTGCAGCAGCAGTCCATAAAGGAAGCCTCTCTGCACTGTGTTCAAAGGATTTCTGCAAGGTGACTCAGGTTTCAGGGCACCTACTCCCGGGGGAGGATTCGGGATTTGGGGGCAACGTGGAATTCCGTCTGAACAAGGATGTGTTCGGATGCGAGACCACTGCACACCCGCGCCGCCCCAAGTCCCAGTATGACATTGGGGCCAAGCACGACCATCCTAAGGTCATGGATGGCATTAGCTGTGAGCCGAATGTTCACCAATGCGCGATGCACCAACTCCTGTGGAATCATCCAGCCCACTACCCTGCTACCCAGCACATCCCCGATCCTGGTCACCCTGGCAACCACAGACCTCCTCTCTGCCAGCCACCAAAAGTGGCAGACGTGTGGATTCCTGAGCAGCGGCTCTCTGACGATAGCCACTACTCCGGACGATGGAGAACTGCGTTGTGAGGCGACCATGTTCTAGACTTCGATCAGGTCCTGGTGAAAGACAGTTGGCTGCTGTTGTAGTTGCGCTCTGTCTCCATTTATGGGTTCCTAAAGTGGGTCATTAGCCAAATCCTTTAGAGTCGGCCCTCATCCCCTTGTAGCAAACCACAGATCAGTGTTGGTGGCTTAAATAGTTGAGGGAGTTGGGAACTCCTTGGAGTCAAGACAGCTGGCAGCTGTCAGCTTGCACAATCATGAAGGAAGACTTTGTTATAGTCACAAACTATCTGTATATTGATTAGGTGGAAGGACCTCCAATTGATGAAGGTGTCCACATGTTGAGTTGGGGCTTTTATGGCAACTCGGGTGCAATCAATAACCCAATGTACCTGAGGGAAGCCTGCTAATTGGGCAAAGCCTGTGGCTCTCTGAGTCTGAGACACCAAATCTACAGAGCAATTAATGCAATCCCCCAAATGAGCAAACAGGGCATTAGTTACAGCTTTAATGTGGCCAAGTGCTACTGATCGGGATATACCAGACAGGTCTCTTAATGAACCCTGGAAAGATCCTGAGGCACAGAAACCCCCAGAGTGATGGTTACATTCACAGCCACTGGCAGGGCTTAGGGGTTGATGGTTTGTGCTTTGAGTTGCTGCTGCACCATGTGACTTATGTCTGTCATCAGCTCACGGTTTAGTCTCTGTCGCCTTTGGCACTAGTTCTCTGTCATATTGAGGTAGAATGATCTAGGTCTGTACACTCTTCCCACGGGGTAGAATCTGGTTGTCCCACTTCTCCTCCTCTCCTCCTCTTCTTCCTGGTATGTGTACTGCAGCCTCTTCTTCCTGATCTTCTGCCCTCTCTCTGGCCTCCGGCAGCTCACGGTGACTGGCTTCTATGGCTTCAGTGTGCGAGGGTGTCATGCCCATCTTCTACATTCCTTCGCATGAAGTGCTATGTGCCCTTCTCCAGCACAAAGTTCTTCCTGGCACCTGGGTGCATGAGTCAGTAGGGGCAACAATAATTGCCCAGCAAGACCAGGAGCCCCACCCTCCTACTCCCTTGGGTTAAGGGAAGACAGTTGGAATTTGTTTTGTGCCACTTATGAGCTATGAATAACATTTTAAGGCAAGTTCCACAGGGGTACCCTACCTCTCCAAAGGAGACCCCTGGCTATCCCAAAACAGAAATACGCTAAGTTCAGACCTGCTCTTTCTAGCTCTACTTTGCACACTTCAGGTTTCACACAGTAGAGGTGAAAATGGAAAGTACCGTGTTTTGGGGTGGGACTTGTGATTTTTGGGCAGTTCCTCTACTTTTGCCATGATGGAGAGGCTCTCTATCATAGCTAAAATCTGGGCTTCAACATCATCCCCACATTATAGAAGGGGGTATGGTTTTGTCGAAAGATTGTCCAGATTGTCGAGAGAACCCTCATGAAATGCCAAGAGATAAAGGAAAACCCAAAGCTTTCCTTATGCTCTCTCAGCACTACGCCTTTAAAGGCTGACAGGAAATCATCTGCAGAGCTGCTGAATGGAAGAAAGTACAAGACAACTCTGCCAAGCAAAATGCATCGTCCAAATGACCAGGAGGAAGTAAGACAAGAACTCACTAATACACAGGTAGAAGGAAGTCAATGCTTCAACAAGCATGCCAATTCCTTTCCCAAGTTGTTGAGAGGACAGACTACACATGTACAGGATCTAGTCCTAATAATGTGGAACCCAGTGAAAGTTGTTCCTGAAGCTGAGACTCCAAAATTTTACATCATCAAGACTGAAACTGATAAGCAGATGAGAAGGAACAGAGTCCATATTCAACCTACACCTGAGCTGGAAAAGCAGAAAAGATCATCAACAACACTGGCAATATCCAACCAGTGAGAAAACATCAACAACATTGCCAATAAGTAGTTCAACAACAACAACAAGCAACACAACATCAGCGACAGCAAATACAACTCCTGCAACATCAGGAGTGATGTGCACAATGATGCCAGTACAGCATGCTCAACTCATCACTGAGAGGTGATGAACTCCAAAGGACAACATCCTACCACTTAAGCGATACTGTGAATAATGTTATGGCTTTTAAGGTGTTCAGTTAATTATAAAAGCTGATTGTTAATTTTCATTAGTTTAGAGATAATATTTTTTAAAAAGCTGATGATTGCCTCTGCAGATAGATTGTGTTTAAAAGCTGCACCCACCATTTTGAGCAAAAGGTGACAATCTGAAGCTGAATCCTGGGAGCTGGAGTTCACCTGCATGACATGGACGCAGTAAAGATGGAAAGCAAAATGGCAGCTAAAAGCTAACTCAAAATATATTTTGAATGATTTGATTGTTGATTTCTTCTCCTTGATGATTGTTGCCATTTTTCAGGATTTTCTGACCATTTTTCCATGGACAGGATTTGGAAAAAGAACCACAGAATCTCAGCACAGAATATGGTGCAGAAGGAGGCCATTTGGCCCATCGTGTCTGCACCAGCTGTCCAAATGAGCATTATGACTCAGTGCCATTCTCCTGCCTTCTCCCGGTACCCTCACACATTGTTGCTATTCAGATAATCGTCCGATGCCTTCTTGAATGCCTCAGTTGAACCTGCCTCCACCATACTTCCAGGCAGTGCATTTCAGTCTTGAACCACTTGCTGAGTGAAAAAGATTTTTCTCACATCACATTTGCTTCTTTAGCTATTTTTAATGCTGGATTTTTAAAAACAATTTATATTATAGTTTAAACATAAAGGGCATTCTGCCAAAAGGTACTTAATACATTAAACAAAAATTGTTGTAACAGCAACATAACAAAAGAGTAAACCATTTGTTAATTTGGGTAATCAGAGGACTCCTCACAGCCACTATGTTGGAAAGCCTTTGCTTTCTGTGCAGCAGAGAATAAGACAATTGCACAGGCAGAAAAAGGCAGTCTGATTTTTGCAAAGGTTCTGCTGAGCACAGGGAAACAAATAAAGGGTTTTAAAGACAGGAGACTAAAGGGACAGGAAGGCCAGCATACAACAGAATTGATCTGTTCAGATCAAGCAAGTTGTCTCGCCGAAGTGTTTTCCTTATTTTTATGTTATTGTGTAGAGTTAAGCTCTATTTGATTGAAATAAGAGAATCTGATCACAACTATTGATCTGTAAGCTTATCTTGGTGTTGAATAAAGCAGTTTACCAATTCTGACCAAGTTTCATCTTGTCTAACGTTAACTCAGTCTCCCTTCAAATACACTGAAAAAATATGCATCTGAATGGCAGTTATCCAGTTCAGGTCACAAAGGGATTCCATTACTGTAGCCCGGATTCAACAGGCATAGAGGGACACAAATATCTGTGGCAAGTAATGTAACATACACTTTACAGTTATGGCACTTTGTGGTGGAGTATACATAGGTTATATCTGCACACTCAAAAAACATTCTGGAATCATTACATTAGCAGGAGCTTTGCAGTTCAACATGTCAGTTTTCAGTGTCTTACACTGCCTGCAAAATTTCTGAGCCAACATCCTCAGCAGTGATCAGAGATATGGCATAAAAACAGAAAGCGACGGAAAAGCTCAGGAGATCTGGCAGCATCTGTGGATAGAGAAACAGAGTTAACATTTCAAGTCAAATATGACGGTTCTTTGTGAACTCTGTTAACTCTGTTTCTCTCTCCACAGATGCTACCAGACCTGCTGAGCTTTTCCAGAACCTTTTTGTTTTTATTTCAGATTTCCAGCATCCGCAATATTTTGCTTTTGTATTAGGGATGTGACACCCTGTTGATTACCTTGTCCTTTGTAGTTGTTTCTACTGTCCCTCCATCTCTCTTTTTGTTTTTGTGCTTCATGTTAACCCTGTACCCATGCCATGATGCTGCCATTTTGGAGAGGCAAGGCAGCTCATTATCATATTTAAATCAAGCTCCCATGGTGCAGCTGATGTATATTTAACAGTTGCTGCACATTTCCCAGAGCTCAGGAAACATGATAATAACAGGGAGAGAGCAACTGCTGACTCCACTAGGTTTGGACTTTTTATAGCATTCCTTGTGGGTCAAGAGTAGCAAGAGCGTTCCCTTTGATCACTAATGGAAGCCTTTGGTACTCCCCCCACCCCTGCCACCGATCTCAACCTCTCCTCACTGTTGCAATTGTTGATTCTTCCTCCAAAACCCCATAAACCTTCAATCTGAGCTCTGAATTGGGCTTTGACCTCTCCCTCCTACATCCTGCATTCCATGCTCCAATCCTGACCCTCCCCTGCTTGGCTTTAATTCCACTCCCTACCCACCCCAGCACCTTCCACCCACCACCGCCTCCCCCCCCATTGTAACTCACAACACAACCCAATCCTCAGCCTCCTGCCAGGTTTTGATTCCACCCTCTACCCTCACCTACCTCCAATACTGAACAACAATCTCCCACTTTGGGAATGCTCATCAGCTGTAGCAGGACCTCTGTGTTCCCAGAGTTTTCAAGTTTTAGAAAGCACCTCCCACCTTTCCTGCCCTCCTGCCCACAATGGGGCCATGAGCTGTCTTCCAAACTCTTCAACTGAATAAGGCCATGTTTCATTGATCCAAAACTGCTGGAGCCTCAATTGGATATCGGACATCGGGAACCTCATTGTAATACATCTTTATATCATTATAACACTATAAGCCCAGCTCACTGAAATCAGCATCCCCCCCACCCACCACCCCCTGGGACATCCGTGCATGTCGGCATGCACTGTTTCACAACAGCAATTAAAAGGCGTGAACCTGGCTTGCTTCACTTCCAGGGGAACCCAGAGGTGAGTGCACAGCAATGTTGCACAGCACTTGCAAGGGTCGCCAGTTGGGCCTCAAGGTTGAAGTGCCACGTATTCAGCCCAGGGCACAGGGAAGTCACTTTTTCCCTGCTGGCTAACAGTGCAGTGCCAGGGCAAGGGCTGCCCTGTGGTTGAGACAAGTTGAGGGGGCAAGCGCTGCCCTGTGGTTGAGACAAATTGCAGGGGGCATAGGCTGCCCTGCAATTGACGATGGTGCACAAGCAGGGTTGAGGGGAGGGAAGCAGCCACACGTTAGGGAAACCTTGTATAAAGTGACCATTCCCCTGCAGCTGAGACAGTTCAAAAGCAGCCACACTGACGTGCTTTGGGTCGGGCCTCTAGCTTATCTGCCCACTCAAGCAGAGCAGAGGCATGAAAGTGCCACCAAATGCTCCAGAGCTTTTCACCCCTTGGGCACAGACTGCAAACTAATGAGCATTTTAGTGGACTGCAGAGCAATTGGATGACTGGGCGCATTGTATAATCTCCTTGCTAAAGCTGGCCATGGAGCAGTCACTGCTGGAGGTGCTCACAGCCCCTTGCAATGTCATCATCCCGATTTGGACCAGTCTCCCCCATGGTTCAAGCTAACAGCACAGCCTTGCAGCGCGGGTTAGGAGAATGCCTGTGCCTGAGCTGAGATAACAGCATGCAGTCCAATGGGCAAAGCTGTCACCAATTGGTCAGGTGGAGTGGAGGGGTGGTGGGTGGAGTCTCAGGCAGCCATGCAGCGCCCTAATTGCTGGCCATCCAAGTGGTGGCCAGCTCTCCCTGGGATGCATTAAGGGCCTTCAGACTTAATCAAGAGAAGATCTTAGTGTCTCTTTCTTTCATCCTGCAGGAAGAGTATATCAGGATCATGGAGCCTGGTGATCTAGCTGTATGCCTTATGACTTACAGGGAGAGAAGACGAGGGAGAAGAGAGTGACTGAGGCGCCAGGCTGGGCAGATGGAGGGGCAGTACCCTCAGGAAGAATGGACAGCGGGGGCTCCTGCGCACACTGCTCAAAAGCCAAAGCGAGACATCGCTGGTCGGTGCCTAGCTAGACCCAGATCATTAGATGCTGCCTTTCATTCCTGCAGATGTCTGAAAACCAGTGTCACTGAAGACTGTGCATGTCCAGGGAACTGGTTGGTCACATCTGCCACCTGCTGCAGGATTTGGTACCACGGGGACATGGAGGGCATCCACTGATGTTGGCCGTGAAAGTGACCATGCTGCTCAATTTTTACACCAGTGGCTCCTTTCAGGGCCCCACAGGTGACCTCTTTGGGATATCACAAGCCTCCAACCACAAATGCATCCATGAGGTCACGGACATCAGCTTCATGAAGACACACAACTTAGTGCATTTCGTCCAGGATCAGGAAAGCCAGGAAGCAAGAGTGCTGGAATTTGCCCAGATCTCAGGTTTCCCACAGGTGCAGGGAGCCATTGACTGCACTCACATGGCACTCAGATCTCCGTGGTAACAAGCAGTCAACTATGTCAACCTCAAGGGCTTCCACTTGCTGAATGTACAGCTGGTGTGCAACCACCACAAATGCATCCTGCAGGTCTGCGCGTGGTTTCCAGGGAGTGTCCATGACTCCTACACTCTCAGTCGGTCACAGATCCCAGACGTCTTCCAGGGTCCACAAAGGCTGCAGGGCTGGTTCCTCAGGGACAAGGGCTACCCACAGAAGCCATGGCCGATGACATCTGTGTGGTGGCCTCAGACTGCAGCAGAGCGAAGGTATAACCAGGTTCATGCTGCAGTTCACAACTTGGTGGAGTAAACCATCGGGATGCTGAAAATGAAGTTCCCGTGCCTGGACCGGTCTGGTGGAGTCTGCAATACAGTCCACAGAGGGTGTCACACATCATCGTCGCCTGCTGCGCCCTTTACAACCTGGTGCTGCAACGGGGAGAGGAACTAGCTGAGAAGTAGATGGAGGAGCTGCACGTCTCCTCCAATTAGGAGGATTTTGATGGGGATGAGGGTGAAGATGTCCTCGAAGGCAAGGATGACATTGATGAGGTGCACTTGGGAGACCCTCATAGCCGCTAGATTTGTGGAGGATGATGACAACATGCCATGAGAAGACACCATAGATCCTCACATTGCATCCATAAAAATTTGACTCCAGTCTGGCTGATGGCAGTGTACATACCCTCTGCGATGAAACTTCTGTCATGGAGTTGCAGTGGAGGTCCTAATAGTCTCTCAATTCCAGGAGGATGATGATGACATGCAGTGAGGACACTCCATAGATCTCAACATTGCCTCTGTGAATCAAAAACAGAACTACCTGGAAAAACTCAGCAGGTCTGGCAGCATCGGTGGAGAAGAAAAGAGTTGACGTTTCGAGTCCTCACGACCCTTCGACAGAAATGTTTTTGCCTCTGTGAATGTCTGATTCCTGTCTGGCTGAGGGCAGCTTGCGCTCTGTGATCAGTGTCCTATCATAGAGACACAGCCGTGAAATTTAAATGTATCTGCCTTCAGCACCTGACCCCTTCAGGAGCACAGAGTCACTGGTCACAGATGCTGACGAGATGGGGGCCAGCCACCTCAAAGGTGCTGAGAGCACACAGGGAGAATGACAGAACTCTGTGATGCCCCTCCCGCAGCCCGAGCGGGGGTAGGGGACATCATGGCGGGCCTCCACGGCTCCAAAAGGCGCTCAAGGGATGCGTCTGTAAACCAGGGTCTGCAGTCTTCTTGCCTTTCACTGTCATATTTTCTGTGCAGCAGTCCTGGGCTGGAAGCACTGAGAGGTGTGCATGTGGCTCCACTTTAAATATGGCACCCGGCGTGAGGAAGCGTCAAGATGACGGTGTAGTGGGCGAATCGAGGTGTTTCCTGGGAATGCATGATGCATGATTAATAAGGTCGGATTGGGGTGACACAGTGTAAAAAGCCACCATTGCGGCCGATGGATAAGATGTTCTTTTTCCCACCCGCTACCGCACTTAGTGCAAACCTGGGATGATTCCGCCCATAGTACTGTTTGCTGAAGGTGCTTATCTGGTATAAAAGCAAAATACTGCGGATGCTGGAAATCTGAAACAAAAACAAAAATAGCTGGAAAAAATCAGCAGGTCTGACAGCATCTGTGGAGAGGAATACAGTTAACGTTTCGAGTCCGTATGAGTCTTCATCGGAACAGTTCTGATGAAGAGTCATATGGACTCATAACATTAACTGTATTCCTCGCCGCAGATGCTGTCAGACCTGCTGAGTTTTTCCAGGTATTTTTGCTTGTGCTTATCTAGTATGTTGTTTATCTTAAATTTGTTTCATACATTCTCCCTAGTTTAAAAATAATTTTCTTCTATATCCTAAATTTAAAACCAGCCCATACTAACCTTACAGGGAGCTGGTGGTGTAGTGGTATTGTCACTGGACTAGTAATCCAGCAACCCAGGGTAATACTCTGGGAACTTGGGGTCAAATCCCAATGGCAGCTAATGAAGTTTGAGTCCGATAAAAATCTGAAGATCATCACTGATTGTTCACTAGTTCCCTGTAGGGAAGGCAATCTGCTGTCCTTACTTGGCCTGGCCTAGGTGTGACTCTAGATCCACAGCAATGTGGTTGACTCTTAAATGCTCTCTGTACAAGGGTAATTAGGGATGGCAAAGAATGCTGGCCTAGCCAGTGATTCCCACATCCTGTGAATGAGTTTTTTTTAAAATTGAAGTCTCTTCCCTTGATTGGTTTAGAAACCTGACAAAAATCGAATTGTCACAGTCTCAACCCTGTTCCTAGTGGCCTAGAATTTAATTTTAGCTCCCACTGAATCTGTACCTTGTATGTAGCAATTCTCACTAAACTTATCCCGCAGCCTAGCACAAGTGGCATCAACCCACTTATTTCATTAAATACAAGGATCAAAGCACAATCAGCCGCTTGTCATAAGGTTTCTGCAATATGTACCAATCTAAAATATCACCCACAAAATGAATCCTTCTCCTTCTTTATAAACAGAACCAAGGCGGTGCATTCCTCTACGACGAGGTGGTGAGCCATTGAAATCTCCGTTCACTTTGATGGGACCGGAAGATCTGCCATCCTGAGGGGCTGGAAAATCCCGGCCTTGGCGTCTGATCATGGAACCAACATAACAAACACAGGTGAAGTAGGCAAAATCCATTAAAGCAAAATTTCCACTGTAACCAGGAACTGCAATATTCTGGGGTTCAGCTGCAAAGCTCTAATCTCTTTGACAAGATGCAGTAACTTTACTGACTTGGATTAAAAGCATTAGCACATTAACCCCGGTAACCCTATTTCTCTGGCTGCACAAGCTCTAAAGTATTTGAATCCACTTCTACTGGAGGTCAGTAAGGACTTGCTCTTTGAGAAGTGCAAAAGTGTCTCCACATCCTGTTGTTAATTGAACCTCTTTTGGCTGATCCTTCAAACATCCAGATTGCTAAAACCAGGCACTAGGACCGCTGCTTCTTGGCCTGTGTTTTGATAAATTAGAGGAAGAGTGATTATTTTCTACAAAATATATTCTTAGTCCCTTTTCAAAGACTGAGGGCCCTCCATGAGGCTTTCTGAAATAAATGTTTTGCATCAAATTTACAAGCATATTCAGATCCTGAGAGTTTCCATAGTTTTAATCAGCCGTGTCCTGTGGAATACTCTCACTTCGTCTTACAATGGAAATACAGTAATATAGTCACAGCAAAAGTTGTACTTCACACACCTCACTTACAGGCTACTTGCTTCATCATACTGCTTCTGGAAACTCTGCAGAAGGCATATATTACAGAAGACAGAGCTTTGCAGAGGCCAACTGCTATATATGAATTTGGGAGATTTTCTGGTTGACCCTGTGAATTATGGAATCTTAAAATGGTTACAGCACAGAAGGCCATTCAGCCCATCATGTCTCTTGGCAAGAACAACTCAGCTCATCCCACTCTCCTGTCTTTTCCCTGTATCTTTGCAATTTTTTTCCCTTCAGGTGCTTATCCAATTTCCTTCTGAAATCCATGATTGAATCTGCCTTCACCGCACTCCCAGGCAGCGCATTCCATGTCCTAACCACTTGCTGCATTAAAAGGTTATTCCCCAGGTGGGTTCTTTTCCCAAGTGCTTTAAATGTGTGTCCTCTGCTCTTTGACCCTTCCACTAATGGGAACAGTTATTCTCTATCTACTCTTCTACACCTGTCATGATTTTGAACACTGTTGTTAAATCTCTTCTCAACTTTCTTTAAGCAGAACAGCCCCAGCTCCTCCAATTTATCCACATAATTGAAGTCCCTGGAACCATTTTTGTAAATCTCTAAAACCTTCACATTTTTTCTAAAGTGCAGTGCCCAGAATTGGACAGTGTCCCAGTTAAGACTACACCAGTATTTATTAAATGTTCATCAGAAGTGTGTTGTTTTTTTATGCATTTATTTATAAAGCCTAGGAGCCCATATACATTTTTAACCACTTTCCTAACCTGCCTTGCCACCTCCAATGATTTTTCACATATACCCCCAGGTCTCTTTGTTCCTGCATTACCCCCACTGCCTGCCACTCCCCCCTGCACCACACCCCTCCTACTTCTTCTTTAGAATTGTATATTTTACTTTATATTGCCTCTCCTCATTCTTCAAATCAAAATGAATCACTGCATTTCATTTCTTCTACCATTTGTCAACACATTCCACTGGCCTGTTTATGTTCTCTTGAAGTCTATAACTATCCTCCTCACAGTTCACAATTCTTCCAACTTTTGCGTCATCTGCAAATTTTTAAATTGTGTCACTCACAACCAAGTCTAGGTCATTAATGTCATGTGTGCTCTGCCCAAATTTAAGGCAGGTACTTGGCTCATTGTCCACTCATGCTTCACCCTGAGCTATTTTCTTGGCAGTCTTTTGTCAGTGATGGTTTGCCTTTGCCTTCCACTCTCAGGAGTAGGGCAAGGAGACAGGTCCCAAGTCTCCCTCAGCCATAATAGGAATTGAACCCATACTGTTGGCATTATTCTGAACTACACACTAGCCATCTAACTAACTGAGCTAACCAGCTCTCAGGTTATTAATATATATATCAATGAAAGCTGTGGTCCTAGTACCAACCTCTGGGGAGCCCTATTATATACCTTCCACCAGTCTGAAAAACAACTGTTCACCATTACTCTCTGCTTTCTGTCACTCAGTAAACTTCATACCCATCCTAACACTTTCCCTTCTAGTCCATGGGCTTTAACTTTGCCAAATGGGTCAGTCCATGGTGCTGTTTTATGAGTGCCTTCTTCCCTCACACAACACCCATGAGAATCCCAATGTATTTTGTAGCCTTTAAAAGGATGCACGCTGGGGCCCCAATTTACCCGAGATTCCGGAAATCCCCAACGTAACCGAGAGCCCGAAGATCCACAATGTACCCGAGAGTCCGGAGATCCCCAATGTAACCGAGAGTCCTAAGATCCACAATGTACCCGTGATTCCGGAGATCCCCAATGTACCCAAGAGCCCAGAGATCCCGAAAGTATCTGAGAGCCCAGAGATCCCCAATGTTCCTGAGAGTTCAGCGATCCCCAATGTACCCGAGGGTCCAGAGATCCCCAATGTACCCGAGAGTCCAGACATCCCCAATGTACCCGAGAGTCCAGAGATCACGAAAGTATCTGAGAGCCCAGAGATCCCCAGTGTTCCTGAGAGTTCAGAGATCCCCAATGTACCCAAGGGTCCAGAGATCCCCAATGTATCCGAGGGTCCAGAGATCCCCAATGTACCCGAGAGCCTGAAGATACCTAATGTACCCAAGAGCCCAGGGATCCCCAATGTACCTGAGAGCCCAAAGATCCCCAATGTACCCGAGAGCCCAGAGATCCCCAATGTTCCCGATATCCCGAAGATCCCTAATGTACCCAAGAGCCCAGGGATCCCCAATGTACACGAGAGCCCGAAGTTACCCAATTGACCGGTGATCCCCAATGTACCCGAGAGTCCAGAGACCCCAATGTACCTGAGGGTCCTGCGATCCCCAATGTACCTGAGAGTCCAGAGATCCCCAATGTATCCTAGAATCCAGAGATCCCCAGTGTACCCGAGAGCCTAGAGATCCCCAATTTACCCGCGAGTCCGGAAATCCCAATGTACCCGAGAGCCCAGAGATCCCCAATGTACACGAGAGCCCGAAGATCTCCAATGCACCCAAGAGACCGGAGATCCCCAATGTACCCGAGAGCACAGAAATCCCCAATGTACCCGAGAGTCCAGAGATCCCCAATGTACCCGAGAGTCCAGAGATCCCCAATGTATCTGTGAGTTCAGAGATCCACAATGTTCCTGAGTGGTCAGAAATCCCCAATGTACCCGAGAGTCCAGAGATCCCCCATTTTCCTGAGATTTCAGAGATCCCCAATGTACCTGAGGGCCCGGAGATCTCCAATGTACCCGTGAACCCGGAGATCCCCAATGTACCTGTGAATCCAGAGATCCCCAGTGTACCTGTGATTCCAGAGATCCCCAAAGTATCTGAGAGCCCAGAGATCCCCAATGTACCTGAGAGTTCAGAAATCCCCAATGTACCCAAGAGTCAAGAGATCCCCAAAGTATCTGAGCGTCCAGAAATCCCCAAAGTATTTGAGAGCCCAGAGATCCCCAATGTTCCTGAGAGTTCACTGATCCCCAATGTACCCGAGAGTCCAGAGATCCCCAAAGTATCTGAGGGCCCAGAGATCCCTAATGTTCCTGAGAGTTCACAGATCCCCAATGTACCTGAGGGTGCAGAGATCCCCAAAGTACCCGAGGGTCCAGAGATCCCCAATGTACCCAAGAGTCCAGAGATCCCCAATGTTCCCGATATCCCGAAGATCCCCAATGTACCCGAGAGCCCAGGGATCCCCAATGTACACGGCAGCCCGAAGTTACCCAATTGCCCGGTGATCCCCAATGTACCCGAGAGTCCAGAGACCCCAATGTACCTGAGGGTCCTGCGATCCCCAATGTACCTGAGAGTCCAGAGATCCCCAATGTATCCTAGAATCCAGAGATCCCCAGTGTACCCGAGAGCCCAGAGATCCCCAATTTACCCGCGAGTCCGGAAATCCCCAATGTACCCGAGAGCCCAGAGATCCCCAATGTACACGAGAGCCCGAAGATCTCCAATGCACCCAAGAGACCAGAGATCCCCAATGTACCCGAGAGCACAGAAATCCCCAATGTACCCGAGAGTCCAGAGATCCCTCAATGTATCCGAGAGTCCAGAGATCCCCAATGTACCCAAGAGTCCAGAGATCCCCAATGTATCCGAGTGTCCAGAGACCCCCAATGTATCTGTGAGTTCAGAGATCCACAATGTTCCTGAGTGGTCAGAAATCCCAAATGTACCCGAGAGTCCAGAGATCCCCCATGTTCCTGAGATTTCAGAGATCCCCAATGTACCTGAGGGCCCGGAGATCCCCAATGTACCCGTGAACCTGGAGATCCCCAATGTACCCGTGAATCCAGAGATCCCCAGTGTACCTGTGATTCCAGAGATCCCCAAAGTATCTGAGAGCCCAGAGGTCCCCAATGTACCCGAGAGTCCAGAAATCACCAAAGCATCTGAGAGCCCAGAGATCCCCAATGTTCCTGAGAGTTCAGAGATCCCCAATGTACCCAAGAGTCAAGAGATCCCCAAAGTATCTGAGAGTCCAGAAATCCCCAAAGTATTTGAGAGCCCAGAGATCCCCAATGTTCCTGAGAGTTCACTGATCCCCAATGTACCCGAGAGTCCAGAGATCCCCAAAGTATCTGAGGGCCCAGAGATCCCTAATGTTCCTGAGAGTTCACAGATCCCCAATGTACCCGAGGGTGCAGAGATCCCCAAAGTACCCGAGGGTCCAGAGATCCCCAATGTACCCAAGAGTCCAGAGATCCCCAATGTACCCGAGAGCCCGAAGATCCCCAATGTCCCCAAGGGGCCGGAGAACCTAATATATCTAAGAAACCAGAGATCCCCAATGTACCTGAGCACCCAGAAATCCCCAAAGTACACGAGAGCCCAGAAATCCCCAATGCATCTGAGTCCAGAGATCGCCAATGTACCCGAGAGTCCAGAGATCCCCAAAGTATCTGAGAGCCCAGAGATCCCCAATGAACCCAAGGTTCCAGAGATCCCCAATGTAGTTGAGAGCCCAGAGATGCACAATGTATCCGAGAGTCCAGAGATCTCCAATGCATCTGAGTCCAGAGATCTCCAATGTACCCGAGATTCCAGAGATCCCCAATGTATCCGAGAGTCCAGAGATCCCCAGTGTACCCGAGACACCAGAGATCCCCAATGTATCTGAGAGACAGAGATCCCCAATGTCTCAGAGAGCCCAGAGATCACCAATGTTCCTGAGAGTCCGGAGATCCCCAACGTGCCCGAGAGTCCAGAGATCCCCAATGTACCCGAATGTCCAGAGATCCCCCATGTGCCCGAGAGTACAGAGATTCCCAATGTAACTGAGAGTCCGGAGATCCTCAATGTACCCGAGAGTCCAGACATCCCCCATGTTCCTGAGAGTTCAGAGATCCTCAATGTACACGAGAGTCCAGAGATCCCCCATGTAGACGAGAGTCCAGAGGTCCACAATGTAGCCGAGAGTCCAGAGATCCCCAATGTAGCCAGGAGTCCAGAGATCCCCAATGTACCCGAGAGTCCGGAGATCCCCATTGAACCTGAGAGCCCGGAGATCCCCAATGTACCCGAGAGTCCGGAGATCCCCAATGTACCTGAGAGCCCGGAGATCCCCAATGTACCTGAGAGTCTGGAGATCCCCAATGTAGCCGAAAGCCAAGGGATCCCCAATGTACCTGAGAGCCCGGAGATCCCCAATGTACCCAAGAGTCCGGTGATCCCCAATGTACCTGAGAGTCCAGAGATCCCCAATGTATCCGAGAATCCAGAGATCCCCAATGTACCCTAGAAACACGAAGATCCCCAATGTACCCAAGAGCCTGAAGATACCTAATGTACCCAAGAGCCCAAAGATCCCCAATGTACCCGAGAGTCCAGAGATCCCCAATGTTCCCGATAACCCGAAGATCCCCAATGTACCCGAGAGCCCAGGGATCCCCAATGTACACGAGAGCCCGAAGTTACCCAATTGCCCGGTGATCCCCAATGTACCCGAGAGTCCAGAGACCCCAATGTACCTGAGGGTCCTGCGATCCCCAATGTACGTGAGAGTCCAGAGATCCCCAATGTATCCTAGAATCCAGAGATCCCCAGTGTACCCGAGAGCCCAGAGATCCCCAATTTACCCACGAGTCCGGAAATCCCCAATGTACCCGAGAGCCCAGAGATCCCCAATGTACACGAGAGCCCGAAGATCTCCAATGCACCCAAGAGACCGGAGATCCCCAATGTACCCGAGAGCACAGAAATCCCCAATGTACCCGAGAGTCCAGAGATCCCCCAATGTATCCGAGAGTCCGGAGATCCCCAATGTACCCGAGAGTCCAGAGATCCCCAATGTATCTGAGTGTCCAGAGATCCCCAATGTATCTGTGAGTTCAGAGATCCACAATGTTCCTGAGTGGTCAGAAATCCCCAATGTACCCAAAAGTCCAGAGATCCCCCATGTTACTGAGATTTCAGAGATCCCCAATGTACCTGAGGGCCCGGAGATCCCCAATGTACCCGTGAACACGGAGATCCCCAATGTACCCGCGAATCCAGAGATCCCCAGTGTACCTGTGATTCCAGAGATCCCCAAAGTATCTGAGAGCCCAGAGATCCCCAATGTACCTGAGAGTCCAGAAATCCCCAATGTTCCTGAGAGTTCAGAGATCCCCAATGTACCCGAGAGTCCAGAGATCCCCAAAGTATCTGAGAGTCCAGAAATCCCCAAAGTATTTGAGAGCCCAGAGATCCCCAATGTTACTGAGAGTTCACTGATCCCCAATGTACCAGAGAGTCCAGAGATCCCCAAAGTATCTGAGGGCCCAGAGATCCCTAATGTTCCTGAGAGTTAACAGATCCCCAGTGTACCCAAGGGTGCAGAGATCCCCAAAGTACCCGAGGGTCCAGAGATCCCCAACGTACCCAAGAGTCCAGAGATCCCCAATGTATCCGAGAGCCCAGAGATCTCCAATGTACCCGAGAGCCCGGAGATCCCCAATGTACGTGAGAGTCCAGAGATCCCCAATGTATCCTAGAATCCAGAGATCCCCAGTGTACCCGAGAGCCCAGAGATCCCCAATTTACCCGCGAGTCCGGAAATCCCCAATGTACCCGAGAGCCCAGAGATCCCCAATGTACACGAGAGCCCGAAGATCTCCAATGCACCCAAGAGACCGGAGATCCCCAATGTACCCGAGAGCACAGAAATCCCCAATGTACCCGAGAGTCCAGTGATCCCCCAATGTATCCGAGAGTCCGGAGATCCCCAATGTACCCAAGAGTCCAGAGATCCCCAATGTATCTGTGAGTTCAGAGATCCACAATGTTCCTGAGTGGTCAGAAATCCCCAATGTACCCGAAAGTCCAGAGATCCCCCATGTTACTGAGATTTCAGAGATCCCCAATGTACCTGAGGGCCCGGAGATCCCCAATGTACCCGTGAACACGGAGATCCCCAAAGTATCTGAGGGCCCAGAGATCCCTAATGTTCCTGAGAGTTAACAGATCCCCAGTGTACCCGAGGGTGCAGAGATCCCCAAAGTACCCGAGGGTCCAGAGATCCCCAATGTACCCAAGAGTCCAGAGATCCCCAATGTATCCAAGAGCCCAGAGACCTCCAATGTACCCGAGAGCCCGGAGATCCCCAATGTACCTGATAGCCCAGAGATCCCCAATGTACCCAAGAGCCCGAAGATCCCCAATGTCCCAAAGAGGCCGGAGAACCTAATATATCTAAGAAACCAGAGATCCCCAATGTACCTGAGCACCCAGAAATCCCCAATGTACACGAGAGCCCAGAAATCCCCAATGCATATGAGTCCAGAGATCCCCAATGTACCCGAGAGTCCAGAGATCCCGAATGTATCTGAGAGCACAGAGATCCCCAATGTTACTGAGAGTTCAGAGATCCCCAATGTACCCAAGGGTCCAGAGATCCCCAAGGTATCTGAGAGCCCAGAGATCCCCAATGTTCCTGTGAGTCCAGAGATCCCCAAAGTATCTGAGAGCCCAGAGATCCCCAATGAACCCGAGGTTCCAGAGATCCCCAATGTAGTCAAGAGCCCAGAGATCCACAATGTATCCGAAAGTCCAGAGATCCCCAATGCATCTGAGTCCAGAGATCTCCAATGTACCCGAGAGTCCAGAGATCCCCAGTGCATCTGAGAGCCCAGAGATCCCCAATGTTACTGAGAGTTCAGAGATCCCCAATGTACCCGAGAATCCAGAGATCCCCAAAGTATCTGAAAGCCCAGAGATCCCCAATGTACCCAAGAGTCCAGAGATCCCCAAAGTATCTGAGAGCCCAGAGATCCCCAATGTTCCTGAGAGTTCAGAAATCCCCAATGTACCCGAGGGTCCAGAGATCCCCAATGTACCTGAGAGCCCAGGGATCCCCAATGTAGATGAGAGCCTGAAGATCCCCAAAGTACCCAAGAGCCAGGAGATCCACAATGTATCTAAGTATCCAGAGATCCCCAGAGTACCCGAGAGCCTGTAGATCCCCAATGAACCTGAGAGTCCGAAGATCCCCAATGTACCTGAGAGTCCAGAGATCCCCAATACATCCTAGAATCCAGAGATCCCCAGTGTACTCAAGAGTTCAGTGATCCCCAATGTATCCAAGAATCAAGTAATCCCCCGTGTACCTGAGAGTCCAGACATCCCCAATGTATTCGAGAGTGACAAGATCCCAATGTATCTGAGAGACCAGAGATCCCCAGTGTACCTGAGAGCCCAGAGATCCCCAATAAATCTGAGAGTCCAGAGATCCCACATGTTCCTGGGAGATCAGAGATCCCCAATGTTCCCAGGGGACTGGAGATTCCCAATGTACCCGAATATCCGAGATCCCCCATGTACCCGAGAGTCCAGAGATTCCTAATGTACCTGAGAGTCCAGAGATCCCCAATGTATCCAAGATTCCAGAGATCCCCCATGTTCCTGAGAGTTCACAGATCCCCAGGGTACCTGAGAGTCCAGAGATCCCCAAAGTATCTGAGAGCCCAGAGATCCCCAATGTACCCGGGAGTCCAGAGTTCGCCATGTTCCTGAGAGTCCAGTGATCCCCAATGTACCCGAGAGTCAGGAGATCCCCAAAGTATGTGAGAGCCCAGATATCCCCAATGTCCCTGAGAGCCCAGAGATCCCCAATGTACCCTAGAGTCCAGAGACACCCAAAATATGTGAGAGCCCAGATATCCCCAATGTCCCTGACAGCCCAGAGATCCCCAATGTACCTAAGGGTCCAGAGATCCCCAATGTACCCGAGGGTCCAGAGATCCCCAATGTACCCGAGAGCCCGGAGATCCCCAATGTACCCGAGAGAATGGAGATCCCCAATGTACCCGAGAGCCCGAAGATCCCCAACGTACCCAAGAGACCAGAGATCCCCAATGTTCCCGAGAGCCCAGAAATCGCCAATGCACCCGAGAGCCCAGAAATCCCCAATTTACCTGAGAATCCATAGAGCTCCAATGTATCCGAGTGCCCAGAGATCACCAATGTATCTGAGAGTTCAGAGATACCCAATGTTCCTGAGAGTTCAGAGATCCCCAATGTACCCGAGAGTCCAGAGATCCCCAATGTATCCGAGAGCACAGAGATCCCCAAGGTTACTGAGAGTTCAGAGATCCCCAATGTACCCGAGGGTGCAGAGATCCACAAAGTATCTGAGAGCCCAGAGACCCCCAATGTTCCTGTGAGTCCAGTGATCCCCAAAGTATCTGAGAGCCCAGAGATCCCCAATGAACCCGAGGTTCCAGAGATCCCCAATGTAGTCGAGAGCCCAGAGATCCACAATGTATCCGAGAGTCCAGAGATCCCCAATGCATCTGAGTCCAGAGATCTCCAATGTACCCGAGAGTCCAGAGATCCCCAATGTATCCGAGAGTCCAGAGATCCCCAGTGCATCTGAGAGCCCAGAGATCCCCAATGTTACTGAGAGTTCAGAGATCCCCAATGTACCCGAGAATCCAGAGATCCCCAAAGTATCTGAAAGCCCAGAGATCCCCAATGTACCCAAGAGTCCAGAGATCCCCAAAGTATCTGAGAGCCCAGTGATCCCCAATGTTCCTGAGAGTTCAGAAATCCCCAATGTACCCGAGGGTCCAGAGATCCCCAATGTACCTGAGAGCCCAGAGATCCCCAATGTAGCCGAGAGCCCGAAGATCCCCAAAGTACCCAAGAGCCCGGAGATCCACAATGTATCCAAGTATCCAGAGATCCCCAGAGTACCCGAGAGCCTGTAGATCCCCAATGAACATGAGAGTCCAAAGATCCCCAATGTACCTGAGAGTCCAGAGATCCCCAATACATCCTAGAATCCAGAGATCCCCAGTGTACTCAAGAGTTCAGTGATCCCCAATGTATCCAAGAAACAAGAGATACCCTGTGTACCTGAGAGTCCAGAGATCCCTAATGAATTCGAGAGTGACAAGATCCCAATGTATCTGAGAGCCCAGAGATCCCCAGTGTACCCGAGAGCCCAGAGATCCCCAATATATCCGAGAGTGCAGAGATCCCCCATGTTCCTGGGAGATCAGAGATCCCCAATGTGCCCAAGGGTCTGGAGATCCCCAATGTACCCGAATGTCCGAGATCCCCCATGTACCCGAGAGTCCAGAGATTCCTAATGTACCTGAGAGTCCAGAGATCCCCAATGTATCCGAGAGTCCAGAGATCCCCCATGTTCCTGAGAGTTCAGAGATCCCCAGTGTACCTGAGAGTCCAGAGATCCCCAAAGTATCTGAGAGCCCAGAGATCCCCAATGTACCCGGGAGTCCAGAGTTCACCATGTTCCTGAGAGTCCAGTGATCCCCAATGTACCCGAGAGTCAGGAGATCCCCAAAGTATGTGAGAGCCCAGATATCCCCAATGTCCCTGAGAGCCCAGAGATCCCCAATGTACACGAGAGTCCAGAGATCCCCAAAATATGTGAGAGCCCAGATATCCCCAAAGTCCCTGACAGCCCAGAGATCCCCAATGTACCTAAGGGTCCAGAGATCCCCAATGTACCCGAGGGTCCAGAGATCCCTAATGTACCCGAGAGCCCGGAGATCCCCAATGTACCCGAGAGCACGGAGATCCCCAATGTACCCGAGAGCCCGAAGATCCCCAATGTACCCAAGAGACCGGAGATCCCCAATGTTCCCGAGAGCCCAGAAATCGCCAATGCACCCGAGAGCCCAGAAATCCCCAATTTACCCGAGAGTCCATAGATCTCCAATGTATCCAAGTGCCCAGAGATCACCAATGTATCTGAGAGTTCAGAGATACCCAATGTTCCTGAGAGTTCAGAGATCCCCAATGTACTCGAGAGTCCAGAGATCCCCCATGTTCCTGAGATTTCAGAGATCCCCAACGTACCCGAGAGTCCAGAGATCCCCAAAGTAGCCGAGATCCCAGAGATCCCCAATGTATCTGATAGTCCAGTGTACCTGAGGGCCCGAAATCACCAATGTACCCGAGAGCGCAGGGATCCCCAAAAGCACCGAGAGCCCAGGGATCCCCAATGTACCCGAGAGCCCAGAGATCCCCAATGTACCCGAGAGCCCGGAGATCCCCAATGTACCCGAGAGCCCGAAGATCCCCCATGTACCCGAGAGCCCAGAGATCCCCAATGTACCCGAGAGCCCAAAGATCCCCAATGTACCCGAGAACCTGGAGATCCCCAATGAATCTGAGAATCCAGAGATCCCCAGTGTACCCGAGAGTCCAGAGATCCCCAAAGTATCTGAGAGCTCAGAGATCTCCAATGTACCTGAGAGTCCAGAGATCCCCAAAGTATCTGAGAGCCCGGAGATCCCCAATGTACCCGAGAGACCAGAGATCCCCCAAGTATCTGAGGGCCCAGAGATCCCCAATGTTCCTGAGAGTTCACAGATCCCCAATGTACCCGCGGGTCCAGAGATCCCCAATGTACCCGAGGGTCCAGAGTTCCCCAATGTACCCGAAGGTCCAGAGGTCCCCAAAGTACCCGAGGGTCCAGAGATCCCCAATGTATCCGAGAGCCCGGAAATCCCCAATGTACCAGAGAGCCCGGAGATCTCCAATGTACCCGAGAGCCCGAAGATCCCCAATGTCACCAATAGCCCAGAGATCCCCATGTATCTAAGAATCCAGAGATCCCCAATGTACCTGAGAGCCCAGAAATCCCCAACGTACCCAAGTGCCCAGAAATCCCCAATGCATCTGAGTACGGAGATCCCCAATGTACCCGAGAGTCCAGAGATCCCCAATGTATCCGAGAATCCAGAGATCTGCTGAGTACCCGAGAGCCCGTAGATCTCCAATGTACCCAAGAGTCTGAAGATCCCCAATGTACCTGGGAATCCAGAGATCCCCAATGTATCCTAGAATCCAGAGATCCCCAGTCTACATGAGAGTCCGCAGATCCCCAATATATCCAAGAATCCAGAGATCCCCAGTGTACCTGAGAGTCCAGAGATCCCCATTGTGCCCGAGGGTCCGGAGATCCCAATGTACCCGAATGTCCAGAGATCCCCCATGTACCCGAGAGTCCAGAGATTCCCAATGTACCTGAGAGTCTGAAGATCCCCAATGTATCTGAGAGTCCAGAGATCCCCAATACATCCTAGAATCCAGAGATCCCCAGTGTACCCAAGAGTCTAGAGATCCCCAATGTATCCAAGAATCCAGAGATCCCCAGTGTACCTGAGAGTCCCGAGATCCCCAATGTATCTGAGAGTTCCGAGATCCCCAAAGTATCTGAGAGCCCAGAGATCCCCAGTGTACCCAAGAGCCCAGAGATCCCCAATGTATCTAAAGCCCAGAGATCCCCGATGTCTCTGAGAGCCCAGAGCTCACCAATGTTCCTGAGAGTCCCGAGATCCCCAATGTGCCCGAGAGTCTGGAGATCCCCAATGTCCCCGAATGTCCAGAGATCCCCCAAGTGCCCGAGAGTCCAGAGATTCCCAATGCACCTGAGAGTCCGGAGATCACCAATGTACCCGAGAGTCCGGAGATACCCCTTGTTCCTGAGAGTTCAGAGATCCCCATTGTACACGACTGTCCAGAGATCACCAATGTAGCCGAAAGTCCAGAGGTCCCCAATGTATCCGACGAGTCCAGAGATCCCCAATGTAGCCGAGAGTTCAAAGATGCCCAATGTATCCAAGAGCCCGGAGATCCCCAATGTACCTGAGAGCACGGAGATCCCCAATGTACGCGAGTCCCCAAGGATCCCCAATGTACCCGAGAGCCCGGAGTCCCCAATGTACCTTAGAGTCCGGAGATTCACAATGTAGCCGATAGCCCAGGGATCCCCAATGTACCTGAGAGCCCAGAGATCCCCAATGTACCCGAGAGTCCGGAGATCCCCAATGTACACGAGAGCCCTGAGATCCCCAATGTACCCGATATCCCAGAGATACCCAATGTACCCGAGAGCCCAAAGATCCCCAATGTACCCGAGAGCCCAGAGATCCCCAATGTACCTGAGAGAACAGAGATCCCCAATGTATCCGAGAGCCCGGAGATCCCCAAATGTACCGGAGAGCCCTAAGATCCCCAGTGTTCCCAAGAGCCCAGGGATCCCCAGTGTACACAGGAGCCCTGAGATCCCCAATGTATCCGAGAATCCAGAGATCCCCAGAGTACCCGAGAGCCCAGAGATCCCCAATGAACCTGAGAGTCCAGAGATCCGCAATGTATCCTAGAATCCTGAGATCCCCAGTGTACCCGAGAGTCCGGAGATCCCCAAAGTATCTGAGAATCCGGAGATCCCCAGTCGACCTGAGAGTCCAGAGATCCCCAATGTATTCGAGAGTCCTGAGATCCCCAGTGTACCCGAGACCCCAGAGATCCCCAATGTATCTGAGAGCCCAGAGATCCCCAGTGTCTCAGAAAGCCCAGAGATCCGCAATCTACCCGAATGTCCAGAGATCCCCCATGTGCCCGAGAGTACAGAGATTCCCAATGTACCTGAGAGTCCGGAGATCACCAGTGTACCCGAGAGTCCAGAGATCCCCCATGTTCCTGAGAGTTCAGAGATCCTGAATGTACACGAGAGTCCAGAGATCCCCAATGTAGCCAAGAGTCCAGAGATCCACAATGTTGCCGAGAGTCCAGAGATACCCAATGTAGCAAGGAGTCCAGAGATCCCCAATGCATCCGAGAGTCCAGAGATCACCAATATACCTGAGAGCCCGGAGATCCCCAAAGTACCCGAGAGCCCAAGGATCACCAATGTACCTGAGAGGCCGGAGATCCCCAATGTACTCGAGAGTCCGGAGATCCCCAGTGTAGCCAAAAGCCCAGGGATCCCCAATGAACCTGAGAGCCCGGAGATCCCCAATGTACCCAAAAGTCCAGAGATCCTCAATGTACCTGAGAGTCCAGAGATCCCCAATATATCCTAGAATCCAAAGAACACCAGTGTACCTGAGAGTCCCGAGATCCCCATTGTACCCGAGAGCCCGGAGATCCTCAAAGTAGCCGAGACCCCGGAGATCCCCAATGTACCCTAGAAGCCCGAAGATCCCCAATGTACCCGAGAGCCTGAAGATACCTAATGTACCCGAGAGCCCAGGGATCCCCAATGTACCTGAGAGCCCAAAGATCCCCATTGTACCCGAGAGCCCAGAGATCCCCAATGTACCTGAGAGCCCAAAGATCCCCAATGTACCCGAGAGCACAGGGATCCCCAATGTACACGAGAGTCCAGAGACCCCAATGTACCTGTGAGTCCTGAGATCCCCAATGTACTGAGAGTCCAGAGATCCCCAATGTATCCTAGAATCCAGAGATCCCCAGTGACCCGAGAGTCCAGAGATCCTCAATTTACCCGAGAGTCCAGAAATCCCCAATGTATCTTAGAATCCAGAGATCCCCAGTGTACCCGAGAGTCCAGAAATCCCCAATGTATCTTAGAATCCAGAGATCCCCAGTGTACCCGAGTGTCCAGAGATCCCCAATGCATCTGAGAATCCAGAGGTACTCAGTGTACCTGAGAGTCCGGAGATCCCCGATGTATCTGAGAATCCAGATATCCCCAATGTACGCGAGAGGCCAGAGATCCCCAAAGTATCGGAGAACCCAGAGATCTCCAATGTTCCTGAGAGTTCAGAGACCCCAAATGTACCCGAATGTCCAGAGATCCCCAATGTACCCGAGAGTCCAGAGATCCCCAAAGTATCTGAGAGCCCAGAGATCCGCAATGTATCCTAGAATCCTGAGATCCCCAGTGTACCCGAGAGTCCGGAGATCCCCAAAGTATCTGAGAATCCGGAGATCCCCAGTCGACCTGAGAGTCCAGAGATCCCCAATGTATTCGAGAGTCCTGAGATCCCCAGTGTACCCGAGACCCCAGAGATCCCCAATGTATCTGAGAGCCCAGAGATCCCCAGTGTCTCAGAAAGCCCAGAGATCCGCAATCTACCCGAATGTCCAGAGATCCCCCATGTGCCCGAGAGTACAGAGATTCCCAATGTACCTGAGAGTCCGGAGATCACCAGTGTACCCGAGAGTCCAGAGATCCCCCATGTTCCTGAGAGTTCAGAGATCCTGAATGTACACGAGAGTCCAGAGATCCCCAATGTAGCCAAGAGTCCAGAGATCCACAATGTTGCCGAGAGTCCAGAGATACCCAATGTAGCAAGGAGTCCAGAGATCCCCAATGCATCCGAGAGTCCAGAGATCACCAATATACCTGAGAGCCCGGAGATCCCCAAAGTACCCGAGAGCCCAAGGATCACCAATGTACCTGAGAGGCCGGAGATCCCCAATGTACTCGAGAGTCCGGAGATCCCCAGTGTAGCCAAAAGCCCAGGGATCCCCAATGAACCTGAGAGCCCGGAGATCCCCAATGTACCCAAAAGTCCAGAGATCCTCAATGTACCTGAGAGTCCAGAGATCCCCAATATATCCTAGAATCCAAAGAACACCAGTGTACCTGAGAGTCCCGAGATCCCCATTGTACCCGAGAGCCCGGAGATCCTCAAAGTAGCCGAGACCCCGGAGATCCCCAATGTACCCTAGAAGCCCGAAGATCCCCAATGTACCCGAGAGCCTGAAGATACCTAATGTACCCGAGAGCCCAGAGATCCCCAATGTACCTGAGAGCCCAAAGATCCCCAATGTACCCGAGAGCACAGGGATCCCCAATGTACACGAGAGTCCAGAGACCCCAATGTACCTGTGAGTCCTGAGATCCCCAATGTACTGAGAGTCCAGAGATCCCCAATGTATCCTAGAATCCAGAGATCCCCAGTGACCCGAGAGCCCAGAGATCCTCAATTTACCCGAGAGTCCAGAAATCCCCAATGTATCTTAGAATCCAGAGATCCCCAGTGTACCCGAGAGTCCAGAAATCCCCAATGTATCTTAGAATCCAGAGATCCTCAGTGTACCCGTGTGTCCAGAGATCCCCAATGCATCTGAGAATCCAGAGGTACTCAGTGTACCTGAGAGTCCGGAGATCCCCGATGTATCTGAGAATCCAGATATCCCCAATGTACGCGAGAGGCCAGAGATCCCCAAAGTATCGGAGAACCCAGAGATCTCCAATGTTCCTGAGAGTTCAGAGACCCCAAATGTACCCGAATGTCCAGAGATCCCCAATGTACCCGAGAGTCCAGAGATCCCCAAAGTATCTGAGAGCCCAGAGATCCCCAATGTACCTGAGAGCCCAGAAATCCCGAGTGTTCCTGAGAGTTCAGAGATCCCCAATGTAAGCAAGAGCCCAAATATCCCCAATGTCCCTGAGAGCCCAGAGATCCCCAATGTAGCGGAGAGCCCAATGATCCCCAATATACCCGAGAGTCCAGAGATCCACAATGTATCTGAGTGTCCAGAGATCCCGAATGTATTTGAGAGTTCAGAGATCCACAATGTTCAGAGAGTTCAGAGATCCCCAATGTACCCGAGAATCCAGAGATCCCCCATGTTCCTGAGATTTCAGAGATCCCTAACTTACCCGAGAGTCCAGAGATCCCCAATGTAGCCGAGATCCCAGAGATCCCCAATGTACCAGAGGGCCTAGAGATCCCCAATGTACCCGAGAGCCTGGAGATCCCCAATATACCCAAGAGCACAGAGATCCCCAATGTAGCCGAGAGCCCAATGATCCCCAATGTACCCGAGAGTCCAGAGATCCCCAATGTATCCAAGTGTCCAGAGATCCCGAATGTATTTGAGAGTTCAGAGTTCCACAATGATCCGGAGAGTCCAGAGTTCTCCAATGTTCATGAGAGTTCAGAGATCCCCAATGTACCCGAGAGTCCAGAGATCCCCAAGGTATCTGAGAGCCCAGAGATCCCCAATGTTCCTGTGAGTTCACAGATCCCCAATGTATCCGAGAGCCCAGAGATCTCCAATGTACCCGAATGTCCAGAGATCCCCCAAGTGCCCGAGAGTCCAGAGATTCCCAATGTACCTGAGAGTCCAGAGATCCCCAATGTACCCGAGAGTCCGGAGATACCCCTTGTTCCTGAAAGTCCAGAGGTCCCCAATGTATCCGACGAGTCCAGAGATCCCCAATGTAGCTGAGAGTTCAAAGATCCCCAATGTATCCAAGAGCCCGGAGATCCCCAATGTACACGAGTCGCCAAGGAACCCCAATGTACCCGAGAGCCCGGAGATCCCCAATGTACCTTAGAGTCCGGCGATTCACAATGTAGCCGAAAGCCCAGGGATCCCCAATGTACCTGAGAGCCCGGAGATCCCCAATGTACCCGAAAGTCCAGAGATCCCCAATGTACACGAGAGCCCGGAGATCCCCAATGTGCCTGAGTTTCCGGAGATCCCCAATGTAGCCGAGAGCCCAAAGATCCCCAATGTACCCGAGAGCCCAGGGATCCCCAATGTACCTGAGAGCACAGAGATCCCCAATGTACCCGAGGGTCCGGAGATCCCCAAATGTACTGGAGAGCCCAAAGAACCCCAGTGTACCCGAGAGCCCAGGGATCCCCAATGTACCCAGGAGCCCTGAGATCCGCAATGTATCCTAGAATCCAGAGATCCCCAGTGTACCCGAGAGTCCAGAGATCCCCAATGTATCCGAGAATCCGGAGATCCCCAGTGGACCTGAGAGTCCAGAGATCCCCAATGTATTCGAGAGTCCCGAGATCCCCAATGTATCTGAGAGCCCAGAGATCCCAAGTGCACCCAAGATCCCAGAGATCCCCGATGTATCTGAGAGCCCAAAGATCCCCAATGTCTCAGAAAGCCCAGAGATCCCCAATGTACCCGAATGTCCAGAGATCCCCCATGTGCCCGAGAGTACAGAGATTCCCAATGTACCTGTGAGTCTGGAGATCCCCAATGTACCCGAGAGTCCGGAGATACACCTTGTTCCTTAGAGTTCAGAGATCCCCATTGTACACGAGAGTCCAGAGATCGCCAATGTAGCCGAAAGTGCAGAGGTCCCCAATGTATCCGACGAGTCCAGAGATCCCCAATGTAGCTGAGAGTCCAGAGATCCCCAATGTATCCAGGATTCCAGAGATCACCAATGTACCTGAGAGCCCGGAGATCCCCAATGTACCTTAGAGTCTGGAGATTCACAATGTAGCCGAAAGCCCAGGGATCCCCAATGTACCTGAGAGCCCGGAGATCCCCAATGTACCCGAGAGTCCGGAGATCCCCAATGTACACGAGAGCCCTGAGATCCCCAATGTACCTGAGATCCCGGAGATACCCAATGTACCTGAGAGCCCAAAGATCCTCAATGTACCCGAGAGCCCAGGGATCCCCAATGTACCTGAGTGCACAGAGATCCCCAATGTACCCGAGAGCCCGGAGGTCCCCAGTGTACTTGAGAGCCCTGGGATCCCCAATGTACCCAGGAGCCCTGAGCTCCCCAATGTATCTGAGAATCCAGAGATCCCCAGAGTACCCGAGAGCCCAGAGATCCCCAATGTACCTGAGAGTCCAGAGATCCGCAATGTTTCCTAGAATCCAGAGATCCCCAGTGTACCCGAGAGTCCGGAGATCCCCAATGTACCCGAGAGTCCAGAGATCCCCAAAGTATCTGAGAGCCCAGAGATCCCCAATGTACCTGAGAGCCCAGAAATCCCGAATGTTCCTGAGAGTTCAGAGATCCATAATGTAAGCAAGAGCCCAAATATCCCCAATGTCCCTGAGAGCCCAGAGATCCCCAATGTAGCGGAGAGCCCAATGATCCCCAATATACCCGAGAGTCCAGAGATCCACAATGTATCCGAGTGTCCAGAGCTCCTGAATGTATTTGAGAGTTCAGAGATCCACAATGTTCAGAGAGTTCAGAGATCCCCAATGTACCCGAGAATCCAGAGATCCCCCATGTTCCTGAGATTTCAGAGATCCCTAACGTACCCAAGAGTCCAGAGATCCCCAATGTAGCCGAGATCCCAGAGATCCCCAATGTACCAGAGGGCCTAGAGATCCCCAATGTACCCGAGAGCCCGGAGATCCCCAATATACCCAAGAGCACAGAGATCCCCAATGTAGCCGAGAGCCCAATGATCCCCAATGTACCCGAGAGTCCAGAGATCCCCAATGTATCGGAGAACCCAGAGATCTCCAATGTTCCTGAGAGTTCAGAGACCCCAAATGTACCCGAATGTCCAAATATCCCCAATGTACCCGAGAGGCCAGAGATCCCCAAAGTATCGGAGAACCCAGAGATCTCCAATGTTCCTGAGAGTTCAGAGACCCCAAATGTACCTGAATGTCCAGAGATCCCCAATGTAGCGGAGAGCCCAATGATCCCCAATATACCCGAGAGTCCAGAGATCCACAATGTATCCGAGTGTCCAGAGATCCCGAATGTATTTGAGAGTTCAGAGATCCACAATGTTCAGTGAGTTCAGAGATCCCCAATGTACCCGAGAATCCAGAGATCCCCCATGTTCCTGAGATTTCAGAGATCCCTAACGTACCCGAGAGTCCAGAGATCCCCAATGTAGCCGAGATCCCAGAGATCCCCAATGTACCAGAGGGCCTAGAGATCCCCAATGTACCCGAGAGCCCGGAGATCCCCAATATACCCAAGAGCACAGAGATCCCCAATGTAGCCGAGAGCCCAATGATCCCCAATGTACCCGAGAGTCCAGAGATCCCCAATGTATCGGAGAACCCAGAGATCTCCAATGTTCCTGAGAGTTCAGAGACCCCAAATGTACCCGAATGTCCAGATATCCCCAATGTACCCGAGAGGCCAGAGATCCCCAAAGTATCGGAGAACCCAGAGATCTCCAATGTTCCTGAGAGTTCAGAGACCCCAAATGTACCTGAATGTCCAGAGATCCCCAATGTAGCGGAGAGCCCAATGATCCCCAATATACCCGAGAGTCCAGAGATCCACAATGTATCCGAGTGTCCAGAGATCCCGAATGTATTTGAGAGTTCAGAGATCCACAATGTTCAGTGAGTTCAGAGATCCCCAATGTACCCGAGAATCCAGAGATCCCCCATGTTCCTGAGATTTCAGAGATCCCTAACGTACCCGAGAGTCCAGAGATCCCCAATGTAGCCGAGATCCCAGAGATCCCCAATGTACCAGAGGGCCTAGAGATCCCCAATGTACCCGAGAGCCCGGAGATCCCCAATATACCCAAGAGCACAGAGATCCCCAATGTAGCCGAGAGCCCAATGATCCCCAATGTACCCGAGAGTCCAGAGATCCCCAATGTATCCGAGTGTCCAGAGATCCCGAATGTATTTGAGAGTTCAGTGATCCACAATGATCCGGAGAGTCCAGAGTTCTCCAATGTTCATGAGAGTTCAGAGATCCCCAATGTACCCGAGAGTCCAGAGATCCCCAAGGTATCTGAGAGCCAGAGATCCCCAATGTTCCTGTGAGTTCACAGAACCGCAATGTACCCGAGAGTCCAGAGATCCCCAAAGTATCTGAGGGCCCAGAGATCCCTAATGTTCCTGAGAGTTCACAGATCCCCAATGTACCTGAGAGCCCGAAGATCCCCAATGTCCCCAAGAGCCCGGAGATCCACAATGTATCCAAGTATCCAGAGATCCCCAGAGTACACGAGAGCCTGTAGAACCCCAATGAACCTGAGAGTCCGAAGATCCCCAATGTACCTGAGAGTCCAGAGATCCCCAATACATCCTAGAATCAAGAGATCCCCAGTGTACTCAAGAGTTCGGTGATCCCCAATGTATCCAAGAATCCAGAGATCCCCGTGTACCTGAGAGTCCAGAGATCCACAATGCATTCGAGAGTAACAAGATCCCCAATGTATCTGAGAGCCCAGAGATCCCCAGTGTACCCGAGAGTCCAGAGATCCCCCATGTTCCTGGGAGATCAGAGATCCCCAATGTGCCCGAGGGTCTGGAGATCCCCAATGTACGCGAGTCCCCAAGGATCCCCAATGTACCCGAGAGCCCAGAGTCCCCAATGTACCTTAGAGTCCGGAGATTCACAATGTAGCCGATAGCCCAGGGATCCCCAATGTACCTGAGAGCCCAGAGATCCCCAATGTATCCGAGAGTCCAGAGTTCCACAATGTTCCTGAGAGTCCAGTGATCCCCAATGTACGCGAGAGTCAGGAGATCCCCAAAGTATGTGAGAGCCCAGATATCCCCAATGTCCCTGAGAGCCCAGAGATCCCCAATGTACATGAGAGTCCAGAGATCCCCAAAATATGTGAGAGCCCAGATATCCCCAATGTCCCTGACATCCCAGAGATCCCCAATGTACCTAAGGGTCCAGAGATCCCCAATGTACCCGAGGGTCCAGAGATCCCCAATATACCCGAGAGCACGGAGATCCCCAATGCACCCGAGAGCCCAGAAATCCCCAATATACCTGAGAGTCCAAAGATCCCCAATGTATCCGAGTGCCCAGAGATCACCAATGTATCTGAGAGTTCAGAGATACCCAATGTTCCTGAGAGTTCAGAGATCCCCAATGTACCCGAGAGTACAGAGATCCCCAATGTAGCCGAGATCCCAGAGATCCCCAATGTATCTGATAGTCCAGAGATCACCAATGTACCTGATGGCCCGAAATCACCAAAGTACCCGAGAGCCCAGGGATCCCCAATTGTACCGAGAGCCCAGGGATCCCCAATGTACCCGAGAGCCCAGAGATCACCAATGTACCCGAGAGCCCGGAGATCCCCAATGTACCCAAGAGCCCAAAGATCCCCAATGTACCCGAGAACCCGGAGATCCCCAATGTATCCGAGAGTCCCGAGATGCCCAGTGTACCCGAGAGTCCAGAGATCTCCAAAGTATCTGAGAGCCCAGAGATCTCCAATGTACCTTAGAGTTCAGAGATCCCCAGTGTACCCGAGAGTCCAGAGATCGCCAACATATCTGAGAGCCCGGAGATCCCCAATGTACCTGGGAGTCCAGAGATCCCCAATGTATCCTAGAATCCAGAGATCCCCAGTGTACCTGAGAGTCCAGAGATCCCCAATGTGCCCGAGGGTCCAGAGATCCCAATGTACCCAAATGTCCAGAGATCCCCCATGTACCCGAGAGTCCAGAGATTCCCAATGTACCTAAGAGTCTGAAGATCCCCAATGTATCTGAGAGTCCAGAGATCCCCAATACATTCTAGAATCCAGAGATCCCCAGCGTACCCAAGAGTCCAGAGATCCCCAATGTATCCAAGAATCCAGAGATCCCCAGTGTACCTGAGAGTCCCGAGATCCCCAATGTATCCGAGAGTCCCGAGATCCCCAACGTATCTGAGAGCCCAGAGATCCCCAGGGTACCCGAGAGCCCAGAGATCCCCAATGTATCTAAAGCCCAGAGATCCCCAATGTCTCTGAGAGCCCAGAGATTCCCAATGTACCTGAGAGTCCGGAGATCCCCAATGTACCCGAGAGTCCAGAGATACCCCTTGTTCCTGAAAGTCCAGAGGTCCCCAATGTATCCGACGAGTCCAGAGATCCCCAATGTAGCCGAGAGTTCAAAGATCCCCAATGTATCCAAGAGCCCGGAGATCCCCAATGTACACGAGTCGCCAAGGAATCCCAATGTACCCGAGAGCCCGGAGATCCCCAATGTACCTTAGAGTCCGGCGATTCACAATGTAGCCGAAAGCCCAGGGATCCCCAATGTACCTGAGAGCCCGGAGATCCCCAATGTACCCGAGAGTCCAGAGATCCCCAATGTACACGAGAGCCCGGAGATCCCCAATGTGCCCGAGTTTCCGGAGATCCCCAATGTAGCCGAGAGCCCAAAGATCCCCAATGTACCCGAGAGCCCAGGGATCCCCAATGTACCTGAGAGCACAGAGATCCCCAATGTACCCGAGGGTCCGGAGATCCCCAAATGTACCGGAGAGCCCAAAGAACCCCAGTGTACCCGAGAGCCCAGGGATCCCCAATGTACCCAGGAGCCCTGAGATCCACAATGTATCCTAGAATCCAGAGATCCCCAGTGTACCCGAGAGTCTAGAGATCCCCAATGTATCCGAGAATCCGGAGATCCCCAGTGGACCTGAGAGTCCAGAGATCCCCAATGTATTCGAGAGTCCCGAGATCCCCAATGTATCTGAGAGCCCAGAGATCCCCAGTGCACCCAAGATCCCAGAGATCCCCGATGTATCTGATAGCCCAGAGATCCCCAATGTCTCAGAAAGCCCAGAGATCCCCAATGTACCCGAATGTCCAGAGATCCCCCATGTGCCCGAGAGTACAGAGATTCCCAATGTACCTGAGAGTCTGGAGATCCCCAATGTACCCGAGAGTCTGGAGATACACTTTGTTCCTTAGAGTTCAGAGATCCCCATTGTACACGAGAGTCCAGAGATCGCCAATGTAGCCGAAAGTGCAGAGGTCCCCAATGTATCCGACGAGTCCAGAGATCCCCAATGTAGCTGAGAGTCCAGAGATCCCCAATGTATCCAGGATTCCAGAGATCACCAATGTACCTGAGAGCCCGGAGATCCCCAATGTACCTTAGAGTCTGGAGATTCACAATGTAGCCGAAAGCCCAGGGATCCCCAATGTACCTGAGAGCCCGGAGATCCCCAATGTACCCGAGAGTCCGGAGATCCCCAATGTACACGAGAGCCCTGAGATCCCCAATGTACCTGAGATCCCGGAGATACCCAATGTGCCCGAGAGCCCAAAGATCCTCAATGTACCCGAGAGCCCAGGGATCCCCAGTGTACCTGAGAGCCCTGGGATCCCCAATGTATCTGAGAATCCAGAGATCCCCAGAGTACCCGAGAGCCCAGAGATCCCCAATGTACCTGAGAGTCCAGAGATCTGCAATGTTTCCTAGAATCCAGAGATCCCCAGTGTACCCGAGAGTCCGGAGATCCCCAATGTATTCGAGAGTCCCGAGATCCCCAATGTATCTGAAAGCCCAGAGATCCCCAGTGTACCTGAGACCCCAGAGATCCCCAATGTATCTGAGAGCCCAGAGATCCCCAATGTCTCAGAAAGCCCAGAGATCTGCAATCTACCCGAATGTCCAGAGATCCCCCATGTGCCCGAGAGTACAGAGATTCCCAATGTACCTGAGAGCCCAGGGATCCCCAATATACCTGAGAGCACAGAGATCCCCAATGCACCCGAGGGTCCGGAGATCCCCAAATGTACCAGAGAGCCCAAAGAAACCCAGTGTACCCGAGAGCCCAGGGATCCCCAATGTACCCAGGAGCCCTGAGATCCCCAATGTATCCGAGAATACAGAGATCCCCAGAGTACCTGAGAGCCCAGAGATCCCCAATGTACCTGAGAGTCCAGAGATCCGCAATCTATCCTAGAATCCAGAGATCCCCAGTGTACCCAAGAGTCCAGAGATCCCCAATGTATCTGAGAGCCCAGAGATCCCCAGTGCACCCAAGATCCCAGAGATCCCCAATGTATCTGAGAGCCCAGAGATCCCCAATGTCTCAGAAAGCCCAGAGATCCCCAATGTACCCGAATGTCCAGAGATCCCCCATGTGCCCGAGAGTACAGAGATTCCCAATGTACCTGAGAGTCCGGAGATCCCCAATGTATTCGAGAGTCCCGAGATCCCCAATGTATCTGAGAGCCCAGAGATCCCCAGTGCACCCAAGATCCCAGAGATCCCCAATGTATCTGAGAGCCCAGAGATCCCCAATGTCTCAGAAAGCCCAGAGATCCCCAATGTACCCGAATGTCCAGAGATCCCCCATGTGCCCGAGAGTACAGAGATTCCCAATGTACCTGAGAGTCCGGAGATCCCCAACGTACCCGAGAGTCCGGAGATACCCCTTGTTCCTGAGAGTTCAGAGATCCCCATTGTACATGAGAATCCAGAGATCGCCAATGTAGCCGAAAGTCCAGAGGTCCCCAATGTATCCGACGAGTCCAGAGATCCCCAATGTAGCCGAGAGTCCAGAGATCCCCAATGTATCCAAGAGTCCAGAGATCACCAATGTACCTGAGAGCCCGGAGATCCCCAATGTACCTTAGAGTCTGGAGATTCACAATGTAGCCAAAAGCCCAGGGATCCCCAATGTACCTGAGAGCCCGGAGATCCCCAATGTACCCGAGAGTCCGGAGATCCCCAATGTACACGAGAGCCCTGAGATCCCCAATGTACCCAGGAGCCATGAGATCCACAATGTATCCGAGAATCCAGAGATCCCCAGAGTACCCAAGAGCCCAGAGATCCCCAATGTACCTGAGAGTCCAGAGATCCGCAATGTATCCTAGAATCCAGAGATCCCCAGTGTACCCGAGAGTCCGGAGATCCCCAATGTATCCGAGAATCCGGAGATCCCCAGTCGACCTGAGAGTCCAGAGATCCCTAATGTATTCGAGAGTCCCGAGATCCCCAATGTATCTGAAAGCCCAGAGATCCCCAGTGTACCCGAGAACCCAGAGATCCCCAATGTATCTGAGAGCCCAGAGATCCCCAATGTCTCAGAAAGCCCAGAGATCCACAATCTACCCGAATGTCCAGAGATCCCCCATGTGCCCGAGAGTACAGAGATTCCCAATGTACACGAGAGTCCAGAGATCCCCAATGTAGCCAAGAGTCCAGAGGTCCACAATGTTGCCGAGAGTCCAGAGATACCCAATGTAGCCAGGAGTCCAGAGATCCCCAATGCATCCGAGAGTCCAGAGATCACCAATATACCTGAGAGCCCGAAGATCCCCATAGTACCCGAGAGCCCACGGATCCCCAATGTACCTGAGAGCCCGGAGATCCGCAATGTACTCGAGAGTCCGGAGATCCCCAGTGTAGCTGAAAACCCAGGGATCCCCAATGAACCTGAGCGCCCAGAGATCCCCAATGTACCTGAGAGTCCGGAGATCCCCAATGTACCCGGGAGCCCAGAGATCCCCAGTGTACCTGAGAGTCCGGAGATCCCCAATGTAGCCGAAAGCCCAGGGAACCCCAATGTACCTGAGAGCCCGGAGATCCCCAATGTACCCAAAAGTCCGAAGATCCTCAATGTACCTGAGAGTCCAGAGATCCCCAATGTATCCTAGAATCCAAAGAACACCAGTGTACCTGAGAGTCCAGAGATCCCCATTGTACCCGAGAGCCCGGAGATCCTCAAAGTAGCCGAGACCCCGGAAATCCCCAATGTACCCTAGAGGCCCGAAGATCCCCAATGTACCCGAGAGCCTGAAGATACCTAATGTACCCGAGAGCCCAGGGATCCCCAATGTACCTGAGAGCCCAAAGATCCCCAATGTACCCGAGAGCCCGGAGATCCCCAATGTACCTGAGAGCCCAAAGATCCCCAATGTACCCGAGAGCCCAGAGATCCCTAATGTTCCCGATATCCCGAAGACCCCCAATGCACCCGAGAGCACAGGGATCCCCAAAGTACACGAGAGCCCGAAGATACCCAATTGCCCGGCGATCCCCAATGTACCCGAGAGTCCAGAGACCTCAATGTACCTGTGAGTCCTGAGATCCCCAATGTACCGAGAGCCCAGAGATCCCCAATTTACCCGAGAGTCCGGAAATCCCCAATGTATCTTAGAATCCAGAGATCCCCAGTGCACCCGAGAGTCCAGAGATCCCCAATGCATCTGAGAATCCAGAGATACCCAGTGTAGCTGAGAGTCCGGAGATCCCCAATGTATCTGAGAATCCAGATGTCCCCAATGTACCTGAGAGGCCAGAGATCCCCAATGTACCCGAGAGCCCAAAAATCCCGAATGTTCCTGAGAGTTCAGAGATCCCCAATGTAACCAAGAGCCCAAATATCCCCAATGTCCCTGAGAGCCCAGAGATCCCCAAAGTAACTGAGGGTCCAGAGATCCCCAATGTACCCAATGGTCCAGAGATCGCCAATGTACCTGAGAGCCCAGAGATCCCCATTGTACCCGAGAGCCTAGAGATCTCCAATGTACCCGAGAGCCCGGAGATCCCCAATATACCCAACAGCCCAGAGATCCCCAATGTAGCCAAGAGCCCAATGATCCCCAATGTACCCGAGAGTCCAGAGATCCCCAATGTATCCGAGTGTCCAGAGATCCCGAATGTATTTGAGAGTTCAGAGATCCACAATGTTCCTGAGAGAACAGGGATCCTCAATGTACCCAAGAGCCCAAAGATCCCCAATGTATTCAAGAATCCAGAGATCCCCCGTGTACCTGAGAGTCCAGAGATCCCCAAAGTGCCCAAGGGTCCAGAGATCCCCAATGTACCTCAGGGCCCGGAGATCCTCAATGTATCCGAAAGCCTAGAGATCCCCAATGTATCTGAGAGAACAGGGATCCTCAATGTACCCGAGAGCCCAAAGATCCCCAATGTACCCGTGAACCCGGAGATCCGCAATGTATCTGAGAATCCAGAGATCCCCAGTGTACCCTGATTCCAGACATCCCCAAAGTATCTGAGAACCCAGAGATCCCCAATGTACCTGAGAGTCCAGAAATCCCCAAAGTATCTGAGAGCCCAGAGATCCCCAATGTACCCAAGAGTCCAGAAATCCCCAAAGTATCTGAGAGCCCAGAGATCCCCAATGTTCCTGAGAGTTCAGAGATCCCCAAAGTACCCGAGAGTCCAGAGATCCCCAAAGTATCTGAGAGTCCAGAAATCCCCAAAGGATCTGAGAGCCCAGGGATCCCCAATGTTCCTGAGAGTTCAGAGATCCCCAATGTACCTAAGGGTCCAGAGATACACAATGTACCAGAGAGCCCAGAGATCCCCAATGTACCCAGGAGTCCGGAGATCCCCAATCTATCCGTGAGACTGGAGATCCCCAATGTACCCGAGAGCCCAGAGATCCCCAATGTACCTGATAGCCTGAAGATCCCCAATGCACCCAAGAGACCGGAGATCCCCAATGTACCTGAGAGCACAGAAATCCCCAAGGAACCCAAGAGTCCAGAGATCCCCAATGTATCCGAGAGTCCAGAGATCCCCAATGTACTTGAGGGCCCGGAGATCCCCAATGTACCCGAAAGCCCAGAGATCCCCAACGTAACCGAGAGCCCGAAGATCCCCAATGAACCCGCGAACCCGGAGATCCCTAATGTATCCCAGAATCCAGAGATCCCCAGTGTACCCGTGATTCCAGAGATCCCCAAAGTATCTGAGAGTCCAGAGATCCCCAATGTACCTGAGAGTCCAGAAGTCCCCAAAGTATCTGAGAGCCCAGAGATCCCCAATATACCCGAGAGTCCAGAGATCCCCAAAGTATCTGAGAGTCCAGAAATCCCCAAAGTAATTGAGAGCCCAGAGATCCCCAATGTTCCTGAGAGTTCACAGATCCCCAATGTACCCGAGAGTCCAGAGATAGCCAAAGAATCTGAGGGCCCAGAGATCCCTAATGTTCCTGAGAGTTCACAGATCCCCAATGTACCCGAAGGTGCAGAGATCCCCAGTGTACCCGAGGGTCCAGAGATCCCCAATGTTCCTGTGAGTCCAAAGATCCCCAATGCTTCTGAGAGCCCAGAGATCCCCAATGTTACTGAGGGTTCAGAGAACCCCAATGTACCCGAGAGTCCAGAGATCCCCAAAGTATCCGAGAGCCCAGAGATCCCCAATGTTCCTGTGAGTCCAGAGATCCCCAAATTATCTGAGAGCCCAGAGATCCCCAATGAACCCATGGTTCCAGAGATCCCCAATGTAGTCGAGAGCCCAGAGATCCTCAATGTATCTGAGAGCCCGAAGATCCCCAATGTACCCAAGAGACCGGATATCCCCAATGTACCCGAGAGCCCAGAAATCGCCAATGCACCCGAGAGCCCAGAAATCCCCAATATACCCGAGAGTCCAGAGATCCCCAATGTATCCGAGTGTCCAGAGATCCCCAATGTACCTGAGAGTCCAGAGATCCCCAATGTATCTGAGTGTCCAGAGATCCCCAATGTATCCGAGTGTCCAGAGATCCCGAATGTATTTGAGAGTTCATAGATCCACAATGTTCCTGAGAGTTCAGAGATCCCCAATGTATTCAAGAATCCAGAGATCCCCCGTGTACTTGAGAGTCCAGAGAATCCCAAAGTGCCCAAGGGTCCAGAGATCCCCAATGTACCTCAGGGCCCGGAGATCCTCAATGTATCCGAAAGCCCAGAGATCCCCAATGTACCTGAGAGAACAGGGATCCTCAATGTACCCGAGTGCCCAAAGATCCCCAATGTATCCGTGAACCTGGAGATCCGCAATGTATCCGAGAATCCAGAGATCCCCAGTGTACCCTGATTCCAGATATCCCCAAAGTATCTGAGAACCCAGAGATCCCCAATGTACCTGAGAGTCCAGAAATCCCCAAAGTATCTGAGAGCCCAGAGATCCCCAATGTACCCAAGAGTCCAGAAATCCCCAAAGTATCTGAGAGCCCAGAGATCCCCAATGTTCCTGAGAGTTCAGAGATCCCCAAAGTACCCGAGAGTCCAGAGATCCCCAAAGTATCTGAGAGTCCAGAAATCCCCAAAGGATCTGAGAGCCCAGGGATCCCCAATGTTCCTGAGAGTTCAGAGATCCCCAATGTACCTGAGGGTCCAGAGATACACAATGTACCCGAGAGCCCAGAGATCCCCAATGTACCCGATAGCCCGAAGATCCCCAATGCACCCAAGAGACCGGAGATCCCCAATGTACCCGAGAGCACAGAAATCCCCAAGGAACCCAAGAGTCCAGAGATCCCCAATGTATCCGAGAGTCCAGAGATCCCCAATGTACTTGAGGGCCCGGAGATCCCCAATGTACCCGAAAGCCCAGAGATCCCCAACGTAACCGAGAGCCCGAAGATCCCCAATGAACCCGCGAACCCGGAGATCCCTAATGTATCCCAGAATCCAGAGATCCCCAGTGTACCCGTGATTCCAGAGATCCCCAAAGTATCTGAGAGTCCAGAGATCCCCAATGTACCTGAGAGTCCCGAAGTCCCCAAGGTATCTGAGAGCCCAGAGATCCCCAATATACCCGAGAGTCCAGAGATCCCCAAAGTATCAGAGAGTCCAGAAATCCCCAAAGTAATTGAGAGCCCAGAGATCCCCAATGTTCCTGAGAGTTCACAGATCCCCAATGTACCCGAGAGTCCAGAGATAGCCAAAGAATCTGAGGGCCCAGAGATCCCTAATGTTCCTGAGAGTTCACAGATCCCCAATGTACCCGAAGGTGCAGAGATCCCCAGTGTACCCGAGGGTCCAGAGATCGCCAATGTACCCGAGAGTCCAGAGATCCCCAATGTATCTGAGAGTCCAGAGATCCCCAATGCTTCTGAGAGCCCAGAGATCCCCAATGTTACTGAGGGTTCAGAGAACCCCAATGTACCCGAGAGTCCAGAGATCCCCAAAGTATCCGAGAGCCCAGAGATCCCCAATGTTCCTGTGAGTCCAGAGATCCCCAAATTATCTGAGAGCCCAGAGATCCCCAATGAACACGTGGTTCCAGAGATCCCCAATGTAGTCGAGAGCCCAGAGATCCTCAATGTATCTGAGAGTCCAGAGATCCCCAATGCATCTGAGTCCAGAGATCCCCAATGTACCCGAGAGTCCAGAGATCCCCATTGTATCCGAGAGTCCAGAGATCCCCAATGCATCTGAGAGTCCAGAGATCCCAAATGTTACTGGGAGTGCAGAGATCCCCAATGTACCCGAGAGTGCAGAGATCCCCAAAGCATCTGAGAGCCCAGAGATCCCCAATGTACCCAAGAGTCCAGAGATCCCCAAAGTATCTGAGAGCCCAGAGATCCCCAATGTTACTGAGAGTTCTGAAATCCCCAATGTACCCGCGGGTCTAGAGATCCCCAATGTACCCGAGGTTTCAGAGATCCCCAATGTAGCCGAGAGACCAGAGATCCCAAATGTACCCGAGAGCACGGATATCTGCAATGTACCTGAGTGCCCCGAACTCCCCAATGTACCTGTGAGCCCAGGGATCCCCAATGTACTTGAGAGCCCGAAGAACACCAATGTACCCAAGAGCCCGGAGATCCACAATGTATCCAAGAATCCAGAGATCACCAGAGTACCCGAGAGCCTGTAGATCCCCAATGTACCTGAGAGTCTGAAGATCCGCAGTGTACCTGAGAGTCCAGAGATCCCCAATACATCCTAGAATCCAGAGATCCCCAGTGTACCCAAGATTCCGGAGATAACCAATTTATTCAAGAATCCAGAGATCCCCCGTGTACCTGAGGGTCCAGAGATCCCCAAAGTGCCCAAGGGCCCAGAGATCCCCAATGTACCTCAGGGCCCGGAGAACCTCAATGTACCTGAAAGCCCGAAGATCCCCAATGTACCCGTGAACCTGGAGATCCACAATGTATCTGAGAATCCAGAGATCCCCAGTGTACCCGTGATTCCAGAGATCCCCAAAGTATCTGAGAACCCAGAGTTCCCCAATGTACCTGAGAGTCCAGAAATCCCCAAAGTATCTGAGAGCCCAGAGATCCCCAATGTACCCAAGAGTCCAGAAAGCCCCAAAGTATCTGAGAGCCCAGAGATCCCCAATGTTCCTGAGAGTTCAGAGATCCCCAAAGTACCCGAGAGTCCAGAAATCCCCAACGTATCTGAGAGTCCAGAGATACCCAAAGTATCTGAGAGCCCAGAGATCCCCAATGTTACTGAGAGTTCAGAAATCCCCAATGTACCCGCGGGTCTAGAGATCCCCAATGTACCCGAGGTTTCAGAGATCCCCAATGTAGCCGAGAGACCAGAGATCCCAAATGTACCCGAGAGCCCGGATATCTGCAATGTACCTGAGTGCCCCGAACTCCCCAATGTACCTGTGAGCCCAGGGATCCCCAATGTACTTGAGAGCCCGAAGAACACCAATGTACCCAAGAGCCCGGAGATCCACAATGTATCCAAGAATCCAGAGGTCACCAGAGTACCCGAGAGCCTGTAGATCCCCAATGTACCTGAGAGTCTGAAGATCCGCAGTGTACCTGAGAGTCCAGAGATCCCCAATACATCCTAGAATCCAGAGATCCCCAGTGTACCCAAGATTCCGGAGATAACCAATTTATTCAAGAATCCAGAGATCCCCCGTGTACCTGAGGGTCCAGAGATCCCCAAAGTGCCCAAGGGTCCAGAGATCCCCAATGTACCTCAGGGCCCGGAGATCCTCAATGTACCCGAAAGCCCGAAGATCCCCAATGTACCCGTGAACCTGGAGATCCACAATGTATCTGAGAATCTAGAGATCCCCAGTGTACCCGTGATTCCAGAGATCCCCAAAGTATCTGAGAACCCAAAGTTCCCCAATGTACCTGAGAGTCAAGAAATCCCCAAAGTATCTGAGAGCCCAGAGATCCCCAATGTACCCAAGAGTCCAGAAATCCCCAAAGTATCTGAGAGCCCAGAGATCCCCAATATTCCTGAGAGTTCAGAGATCCCCAAAGTACCCGAGAGTCCAGAGATCCCCAACGTATCTGAGAGTCCAGAAATCCCCAAAGGATCTGAGAGCCCAGGGATCCCCAATGTTCCTGAGAGTTCAGAGATCCCCAATGTACGTGAGGGTCCAGAGATCCCCAATGTATCCGAGTGTCCAGAGATCCCCAATGTACCTGAGGGCCCGGAGATCTCCAATGCACTTGAGTACGTTGATCCCCAATGTACCCGAGAGTCCAGAGATCCCCAATGTATCTGAGAATCCAGAGATCCGCAGAGTACCCGAGAGCCCGTAGATCCCCAATGTACCCGAGAGTCCAAAGATCCCCAATGTACCTGGGAGTCCAGAGATCCCCAATGTATCCTAGAATCCAGAGATCCCCAGTCTACCCGAGAGTCCACAGATCCCCAATGTATCCAAGAATCCAGAGATCCCCAGTGTACCTGAGAGTCCAGAGATCCCCAATGTGCCCAAGGGTCCGGAGATCCCCAATGTACCCGAATGTCCAGAGATCCCCCATGTACCCAAGAGTCCAGAGATCCCCAATGTATCCGTGAACCTGGAGATCCACAATGTATCCGAGAATCCAGAGATCCCCAGTGTACCCGTGATTCCAGAGATCCCCAAAGTATCTGAGAACCCAGAGATCCCCAATGTACCTGTGAGTCCAGAAATCCCCAAAGTATCTGAGAGCCCAGAGATCCCCAATGTACCCAAGAGTCCAGAAATCCCCAAAGTATCTGAGAGCCCAGAGATCCCCAATGTTCCTGAGAGTTCAGAGATCCCCAAAGTACCCGAGAGTCCAGAGATCCCCAAAGTATCTGAGAGTCCAGAAATCCCCAAAGGATCTGAGAGCCCAGAGATCCCCAATGTTCCTGAGAGTTCAGAGATCCCCAATGTACCCGAGGGTCCAGAGATCCCCAAAGTATGTGAGAGCCCAGATATCCTCAATGTCCCTGAGAGCCCAGAGATCCCCAATGAACCTGTGTGTCCAGAGATCCCCAATGTACCTGAGAGTCCAGAGATACACAATGTACCCGTTAGCCCAGAGATCCCCAATGTACCCAGGAGTCCGGAGATCCCCAATGTACCTGTGAGACTGGAGATCCCCAATGTACCCGAGAGCCCAGAGATCCCCAATGTACCCGATAGCCCGAAGATCCCCAATGCACCCAAGAGACCGGAGATCCCCAATGTACCCGAGAGCACAGAAATCCCCAAGTTACCCGAGAGTCCAGAGATCCCCAATGTATCCGAGATGCCAGAGATCCCCAATGTATCCGAGTGTCCAGAGATCCCCAATGTACCTGAGGGCCCAGAGATTCCCAATGCACCTGAAAGCCCAGAGATCCCCAATGTACCCGAGAGCCCAGGGATCCCCAATGAACCCGAGAGCCCGAAGATCCCCAATGTACCCGCGAACCCGGAGATCCCCAATGTATCCGAGAATCTGGAGATCCCCAGTGTACCCATGATTCCAGAGATCCCCAAAGCATCTGAGAGCCCAGAGATCCCCAATGTACCCGAGAGTCCAGAAATCCCCAAAGTATGTGAGAGCCCAGAGATCCCCAATGTTCCTGAGAGTTCAGAGATCCCCAATGTACCCGAGAGTCCAGAGATCCCCAAAGTATATGAGAGTTCAGAAATCCACAATGTATTTGAGAGCCCAGAGATCCCCAATGTTCCTGAGAGTTCACAGATCCCCAATGTACCCGAGGGTGAAGAGATCCCCAGTGTACCCGAGGGTCCAGAGATCCCCAATGTACTCGATTGTCCAGAGATCCCCAATGTATCCGAGAGCCCAGAGATCTCCAATGTACCCGAGAGCCCGGAGATCCCCAATTTCTTCGAGAGCCCGAAGATCCCCAATGCCTCCAAGAGGCCGGAGAACCTCATGTATCTAAGAACTCAGAGATCCCCAATGTACCCGAAGACCCAGAAATCCCCAATGTACCCGAGAGCCCAGAAATCCCCAAAGTATCTAAGAGCCCAGATATCCCCAATGTTCCTGTGAGGCCAGAGATCCCCAAATTATCTGAGAGCCCAGAGATCCCCAATGAACCCGTGGTTCCAGAGATCCCCAATGTAGTCGAGTGCCCAGAGATCCTCAAAGTATCTGAGAGCCCAGAGATCCCCAATGTTCCTGTGAGTCCAGAGATCCCCAAATTATCTGAGAGCCCAGAGATCCCCAATGAACACGTGGTTCCAGAGATCCCCAATGTAGTCGAGAGCCCAGAGATCCTCAATGTATCTGAGAGTCCAGAGATCCCCAATGCATCTGAGTCCAGAGATCCCCAATGTACCCGAGAGTCCAGAGATCCCCATTGTATCCGAGAGTCCAGAGATCCCCAATGCATCTGAGAGTCCAGAGATCCCAAATGTTACTGGGAGTGCAGAGATCCCCAATGTACCCGAGAGTGCAGAGATCCCCAAAGCATCTGAGAGCCCAGAGATCCCCAATGTACCCAAGAGTCCAGAGATCCCCAAAGTATCTGAGAGCCCAGAGATCCCCAATGTTACTGAGAGTTCTGAAATCCCCAATGTACCCGCGGGTCTAGAGATCCCCAATGTACCCGAGGTTTCAGAGATCCCCAATGTAGCCGAGAGACCAGAGATCCCAAATGTACCCGAGAGCCCGGATATCTGCAATGTACCTGAGTGCCCCGAACTCCCCAATGTACCTGTGAGCCCAGGGATCCCCAATGTACTTGAGAGCCCGAAGAACACCAATGTACCCAAGAGCCCGGAGATCCACAATGTATCCAAGAATCCAGAGATCACCAGAGTACCCGAGAGCCTGTAGATCCCCAATGTACCTGAGAGTCTGAAGATCCGCAGTGTACCTGAGAGTCCAGAGATCCCCAATACATCCTAGAATCCAGAGATCCCCAGTGTACCCAAGATTCCGGAGATAACCAATTTATTCAAGAATCCAGAGATCCCCCGTGTACCTGAGGGTCCAGAGATCCCCAAAGTGCCCAAGGGCCCAGAGATCCCCAATGTACCTCAGGGCCCGGAGAACCTCAATGTACCTGAAAGCCCGAAGATCCCCAATGTACCCGTGAACCTGGAGATCCACAATGTATCTGAGAATCCAGAGATCCCCAGTGTACCCGTGATTCCAGAGATCCCCAAAGTATCTGAGAACCCAGAGTTCCCCAATGTACCTGAGAGTCCAGAAATCCCCAAAGTATCTGAGAGCCCAGAGATCCCCAATGTACCCAAGAGTCCAGAAATCCCCAAAGTATCTGAGAGCCCAGAGATCCCCAATGTTCCTGAGAGTTCAGAGATCCCCAAAGTACCCGAGAGTCCAGAAATCCCCAACGTATCTGAGAGTCCAGAGATCCCCAAAGTATCTGAGAGCCCAGAGATCCCCAATGTTACTGAGAGTTCAGAAATCCCCAATGTACCCGCGGGTCTAGAGATCCCCAATGTACCCGAGGTTTCAGAGATCCCCAATGTAGCCGAGAGACCAGAGATCCCAAATGTACCCGAGAGCCCGGATATCTGCAATGTACCTGAGTGCCCCGAACTCCCCAATGTACCTGTGAGCCCAGGGATCCCCAATGTACTTGAGAGCCCGAAGAACACCAATGTACCCAAGAGCCCGGAGATCCACAATGTATCCAAGAATCCAGAGGTCACCAGAGTACCCGAGAGCCTGTAGATCCCCAATGTACCTGAGAGTCTGAAGATCCGCAGTGTACCTGAGAGTCCAGAGATCCCCAATACATCCTAGAATCCAGAGATCCCCAGTGTACCCAAGATTCCGGAGATAACCAATTTATTCAAGAATCCAGAGATCCCCCGTGTACCTGAGGGTCCAGAGATCCCCAAAGTGCCCAAGGGTCCAGAGATCCCCAATGTACCTCAGGGCCCGGAGATCCTCAATGTACCCGAAAACCCGAAGATCCCCAATGTACCCGTGAACCTGGAGATCCACAATGTATCTGAGAATCTAGAGATCCCCAGTGTACCCGTGATTCCAGAGATCCCCAAAGTATCTGAGAACCCAAAGTTCCCCAATGTACCTGAGAGTCAAGAAATCCCCAAAGTATCTGAGAGCCCAGAGATCCCCAATGTACCCAAGAGTCCAGAAATCCCCAAAGTATCTGAGAGCCCAGAGATCCCCAATATTCCTGAGAGTTCAGAGATCCCCAAAGTACCCGAGAGTCCAGAGATCCCCAACGTATCTGAGAGTCCAGAAATCCCCAAAGGATCTGAGAGCCCAGGGATCCCCAATGTTCCTGAGAGTTCAGAGATCCCCAATGTACGTGAGGGTCCAGAGATCCCCAATGTATCCGAGTGTCCAGAGATCCCCAATGTACCTGAGGGCCCGGAGATCTCCAATGCACTTGAGTACGTTGATCCCCAATGTACCCGAGAGTCCAGAGATCCCCAATGTATCTGAGAATCCAGAGATCCGCAGAGTACCCGAGAGCCCGTAGATCCCCAATGTACCCGAGAGTCCAAAGATCCCCAATGTACCTGGGAGTCCAGAGATCCCCAATGTATCCTAGAATCCAGAGATCCCCAGTCTACCCGAGAGTCCACAGATCCCCAATGTATCCAAGAATCCAGAGATCCCCAGTGTACCTGAGAGTCCAGAGATCCCCAATGTGCCCAAGGGTCCGGAGATCCCCAATGTACCCGAATGTCCAGAGATCCCCCATGTACCCAAGAGTCCAGAGATCCCCAATGTATCCGTGAACCTGGAGATCCACAATGTATCCGAGAATCCAGAGATCCCCAGTGTACCCGTGATTCCAGAGATCCCCAAAGTATCTGAGAACCCAGAGATCCCCAATGTACCTGTGAGTCCAGAAATCCCCAAAGTATCTGAGAGCCCAGAGATCCCCAATGTACCCAAGAGTCCAGAAATCCCCAAAGTATCTGAGAGCCCAGAGATCCCCAATGTTCCTGAGAGTTCAGAGATCCCCAAAGTACCCGAGAGTCCAGAGATCCCCAAAGTATCTGAGAGTCCAGAAATCCCCAAAGGATCTGAGAGCCCAGAGATCCCCAATGTTCCTGAGAGTTCAGAGATCCCCAATGTACCCGAGGGTCCAGAGATCCCCAAAGTATGTGAGAGCCCAGATATCCTCAATGTCCCTGAGAGCCCAGAGATCCCCAATGAACCTGTGTGTCCAGAGATCCCCAATGTACCTGAGAGTCCAGAGATACACAATGTACCCGTTAGCCCAGAGATCCCCAATGTACCCAGGAGTCCGGAGATCCCCAATGTACCTGTGAGACTGGAGATCCCCAATGTACCCGAGAGCCCAGAGATCCCCAATGTACCCGATAGCCCGAAGATCCCCAATGCACCCAAGAGACCGGAGATCCCCAATGTACCTGAGAGCACAGAAATCCCCAAGTTACCCGAGAGTCCAGAGATCCCCAATGTATCCGAGATGCCAGAGATCCCCAATGTATCCGAGTGTCCAGAGATCCCCAATGTACCTGAGGGCCCAGAGATTCCCAATGCACCTGAAAGCCCAGAGATCCCCAATGTACCCGAGAGCCCAGGGATCCCCAATGAACCCGAGAGCCCGAAGATCCCCAATGTACCCGCGAACCCGGAGATCCCCAATGTATCCGAGAATCTGGAGATCCCCAGTGTACCCATGATTCCAGAGATCCCCAAAGCATCTGAGAGCCCAGAGATCCCCAATGTACCTGAGAGTCCAGAAATCCCCAAGGTATCTGAGAGCCCAGAGATCACCAATGTACCCGAGAGTCCAGAAATCCCCAAAGTATGTGAGAGCCCAGAGATCCCCAATGTTCCTGAGAGTTCAGAGATCCCCAATGTACCCGAGAGTCCAGAGATCCCCAAAGTATATGAGAGTTCAGAAATCCACAATGTATTTGAGAGCCCAGAGATCCCCAATGTTCCTGAGAGTTCACAGATCCCCAATGTACCCGAGGGTGAAGAGATCCCCAGTGTACCCGAGGGTCCAGAGATCCCCAATGTACTCGATTGTCCAGAGATCCCCAATGTATCCGAGAGCCCAGAGATCTCCAATGTACCCGAGAGCCCGGAGATCCCCAATTTCTTCGAGAGCCCGAAGATCCCCAATGCCTCCAAGAGGCCGGAGAACCTCATGTATCTAAGAACTCAGAGATCCCCAATGTACCCGAAGACCCAGAAATCCCCAATGTACCCGAGAGCCCAGAAATCCCCAAAGTATCTAAGAGCCCAGATATCCCCAATGTTCCTGTGAGGCCAGAGATCCCCAAATTATCTGAGAGCCCAGAGATCCCCAATGAACCCGTGGTTCCAGAGATCCCCAATGTAGTCGAGTGCCCAGAGATCCTCAAAGTATCTGAGAGCCCAGAGATCCCCAATGTTACTGAGAGTTCAGAGATCCCCAATGTACCCGAGTGTCCAAAGATCCCCAAAGTATCTGAGAGCCCAGAGATCCCCAATGTACCCAAGAGTCCAGAGATCCCCAAAGTATCTGAGAGCCCAGAGATCCCCAATGTTCCTGAGAGTTCAGAAATCCCCATTGTACCCGAGGGTCCAGAGATCCCCAATGTACCCGAGGTTCCAGAGATCCCCAATCTAGCCGAGAGACCAGAGATCCCAAATGTACCCGAGAGCCCGGATATCCGCAATGTACCCGAGTGCCCCGAGCTCCCCAGTGTACCTGCGAGCCCAGGGATCCCCAATGTACTTGAGAGCCCAAAGATCCCCAATGTATCCGAGAGTCCAGAGATCCCCAATGCATCTGAGAGCCCAGAGATCCCCAATGTTACTGAGAGTTCAGAGATCCCCAATGTTGCTGAGAGTCCAGAGATCCCCAAAGTATCTGAGAGCCCAGAGATCCCCAATGTTCCTGTGAGGCCAGAGATCCCCAAATTATCTGAGAGCCCAGAGATCCCCAATGAACCCGTGGTTCCAGAGATCCCCAATGTAGTCGAGTGCCCAGAGATCCTCAAAGTATCCGAGAGTCCAGAGATCCCCAATGCATCTGAGTCCAGAGATTCCCAATGTACCTGAGCATCCAGAGATCCCCAATGTATCCGAGAGTCCAGAGATCCCCAATGCATCTGAGAGCCCAGAGATCCCCAATGTTACTGAGAGTTCAGAGATCCCCAATGTACCCGAGTGTCCAAAGATCCCCAAAGTATCTGAGAGTCCAGAGATCCCCAATGTACCTGAGAGTCCAGAAGTCCCCAAGGTATCTGAGAGCCCAGAGATCCCCAATATACCCGAGAGTCCAGAGATCCCCAAAGTATCTGAGAGTCCAGAAATCCCCAAAGTAATTGAGAGCCCAGAGATCCCCAATGTTCCTGAGAGTTCACAGATCCCCAATGTACCCGAGAGTCCAGAGATAGCCAAAGAATCTGAGGGCCCAGAGATCCCTAATGTTCCTGAGAGTTCACAGATCCCCAATGTACCCGAAGGTGCAGAGATCCCCAGTGTACCCGAGGGTCCAGAGATCCCCAATGTTCCTGTGAGTCCAAAGATCCCCAATGCTTCTGAGAGCCCAGAGATCCCCAATGTACGCGAGAGTCCAGAGATCCCTAATGTACACGGGAGCCCCGAGTTCCCCAATGTTCCTGAGAGTTCAGAGATCCCCATTGTACCCGAGAGTCCAGAGATCCCCAATGTACCCTAGAGTCAGGAGATCCCCAAAGTATGTGAGAGCCCAGATATCCCCAATGTCCCTGAGGGCCCAGAGATCCCCAATGAACCTGTGTGTCCAGAGATCCCCAATGTACCTGAGGGTCCAGAGATGCACAATGTACCCGTTAGCCCAGAGATCCCCAATGTACCCAGGAGTCCGGAGATCCCCAATGTACCCGTGAGACTGGAGATCCCCAATGTACCCGAGAGCCCAGAGATCCCCAATGTACCCGATAGCCCGAAGATCCCCAATGCACCCAAGAGACCGGAGATCCCCAATGTACCCGAGAGCACAGAAATCCCCAAGTTACCCGAGAGTCCAGAGCTCCCCAATGTATCCGAGATGCCAGAGATCCCCAATGTATCCGAGTGTCCAGAGATCCCCAATGTACCTGAGGGCCCAGAGATTCCCAATGCACCTGAAAGCCCAGAGATCCCCAATGTACCCGAGAGCCCAGGGATCCCCAATGAACCCGAGAGCCCGAAGATCCCCAATGTACCCGCGAACCCGGAGATCCCCAATGTATCCGAGAATCCGGAGATCCCCAGTGTACCCGTGATTCCAGAGATCCCCAAAGCATCTGAGAGCCCAGAGATCCCCAATGTACCTGAGAGTCCAGAAATCCCCAAGGTATCTGAGAGCCCAGAGATCACCAAAGTACCCGAGAGTCCAGAAATCCCCAAAGTATGTGAGAGCCCAGAGATCCCCAATGTCCCTGAGAGTTCAGAGATCCCCAATGTACCCGAGAGTCCAGAGATCCCCAAAGTATATGAGAGTTCAGAAATCCACAATGTATTTGAGAGCCCAGAGATCCCCAATGTTCCTGAGAGTTCACAGATCCCCAATGTACCCGAGGGTGAAGAGATCCCCAGTGTACCCGAGGGTCCAGAGATCCCCAATGTACACGATTGTCCAGAGATCCCCAATGTATCCGAGAGCCCAGAGATCTCCAATGTATCCGAGAGCCCGGAGATCCCCAATTTCTTCGAGAGCCCGAAGATCCCCAATGCCTCCAAGAGGCTGGAGAACCTCATGTATCTAAGAACTCAGAGATCCCCAATGTACCCGAAGACCCAGAAATCCCCAATGTACCCGAGAGCCCAGAAATCCCCAATGAATCTGAGTCCAGAGATCCCCAATTTACCCGAGAGTCCAGAGATCCCCAATGTATCTGAGAGCCCAGAGATCCCCAATGTTACTGAGAGTTCAGAGATCCCGAATGTTCCCGAGAGTCCAGAGATCCTCAAAGTATCTGAGAGCCCAGAGATCCCCAATGTTCCTGAGAGTTCAGAAATCCCCATTGTACCCGAGGGTCCAGAGATCCCCAATGTACCCGAGGTTCCAGAGATCCCCAATCTAGCCGAGAGACCAGAGATCCCAAATGTACCCGAGAGCCCGGATATCCGCAATGTACCCGAGTGCCCCAAGCTCCCCAGTGTACCTGCGAGCCCAGGGATCCCCAATGTACTTGAGAGCCCAAAGATCCCCAATGTACACAAGAGCCCGGAGATCCACAATGTGTCCAAGAATCCAGAGATCCCCAGAGAACCCGAGAGCCTGTAGATCCCCAATGAAACTGAGAGTCCGAAGATCCCCAATGTACCTGAGAGTCCAGAGATCCCCAATACATCCTAGAATCCAGAGATCCCCAGTGTACCCAAGAGTCCAGAGATCCCCAATGTATCCAAGAATCCAGAGATCCCCTATGTACCTGAGAGTCCAGAGATCCCCAAAGTACCCAAGGTTCCATAGATCCCCAATGTACCTCAGGGCCCGGAGATCCTCAATGCATCCGAAAGCCCAGAGATCCCCAATATACCTGAGAGCCCAGGGAGCCCCAATGTACCCAAGAGCCCGAAGATCCCCAATGTACCCGTGAACCCGGAGATCCCCAATGTATCCAAGAATCCAGAGATCCCCAGTGTACCCGTGATTCCAGAGTTCCCCAAAGTATCTGAGAACACAGAGATCCCCAATGTACCCGAGAGTCCAGAAATCCCCCAAGTATCTGAGAGCCCAGAGATCCCCAATGTACCCAAGAGTCCAGAAATCCCCAAAGTATCTGAGAGCCCAGAGATCCCCAAAGTTTTTGAGAGCCCAGAGATCCCCAATGTTCCTGAAAGTTCACAGATCGCCAATGTACCCGAGAGTTTAGAGATCCCCAAAGTACCCGAGAGTCCAGAGATGCCCAAAGTATATGAGAGTTCAGAAATCCACAATGTATTTGAGAGCCCAGAGATCCCCAATGTTCCTGAGAGTTCACAGATCCCCAATGTACGAGAGAGTTTAGAGATCCCCAAAGAATCTGAGGGCCCAGAGATCCCTTATGTTCCTAAGAGTTCACAGATCCCCAATGTACCCGAGGGTGCAGAGATCCCCAGTGTACCCGAGGGTCCAGAGAGCCCCAATGTACCCGATGGTCCAGAGATCCCCAATGTGTCCGAGAGCCCAGAGATCTCCAATGTACCCGAGAGCCTGGAGATCCCAAATTTATTCGAGAGCCCGAAGAACCCCAATGTCCCCAAGAGGCCGGAGAAGCTCATGTATCTAAGAATCCAGAGATCCCCAATGTACATGAGAACCCAGAAATCCCCAATGTACCCGAGAGCCCAGAAATCCCCAATGAATCTGAGTCCAGAAATCCCCTATATACCCGAGAGTCCAGAGATCCCCAATGTATCCGAGAGTCCAGAGATCCCCAACGCATCTGAGAGCCCAGAGATCCCCAATGTTACTGAGAGTTCAGAGATCCCCAATGTTCCCGAGAGTCCAGAGATCCCCAAAGTATCTGAGAGCCCAGAGATCCCCAATGTTCCTGTGAGGCCAGAGATCCCCAAATTATCTGAGAGCCCAGAGATCCCCAATGAACCCGTGGTTCCAGAGATCCCCAATGTAGTCGAGTGCCCAGAGATCCTCAAAGTATCCGAGAGTCCAGAGATCCCCAATGCATCTGAGTCCAGAGATTCCCAATGTACCTGAGCATCCAGAGATCCCCAATGTATCCGAGAGTCCAGAGATCCCCAATGCATCTGAGAGCCCAGAGATCCCCAATGTTACTGAGAGTTCAGAGATCAGCAATGTACCCGAGAGTCGAAAGATCCCCAAAGTATCTGAGAGCCCAGAGATCCCCAATGTACCCAAGAGTCCAGAGATCCCCAAAGTATCTGAGAGCCCAGAGATCCCCAATGTTCCTGAGAGTTCAGAAATCCCCATTGTACCCGAGGGTCCAGAGATCCCCAATGTACCCGAGGTTCCAGAGATCCCCAATCTAGCCGAGAGACCAGAGATCCCAAATGTACCCGAGAGCCCGAAGATCCCCAATGTACCCAAGAACCCGGAGATCCACAATGTGTCCAAGAATCCAGAGATCCCCAGAGAACCCAGGAGCCTGTAGATCCCCCATGAAACTGAGAGTCCGAAGATCCCCAATGTACCTGAGAGTCCAGAGATCCCCAATACATCCTAGAATCCAGAGATCCCCAGTGTACCCAAGAGTCCAGAGATCCCCAGTGTATCCAAGAATCCAGAGATCCCCCGTGTACCTGAGAGTCCAGAGATCCCCAAAGTGCCCAAGGGTCCGGAGATCCCCATTGTACCTCAAGGCCCGGAGATCCTCAATGTATCCGAAAGCCCAGAGATCCCCAATATACCTGAGAGCCCAGGGATCCCCAATGTACCCGAGAGCCCGAAGATCCCCAATGTACCCGTGAACCTGGAGATCCCCAATGTATCCAAGAATCCAGAGATCCCCAGTGTACCCGTGATTCCAGAGATCCCCAACGTATCTGAGAACACAGAGATCCCCAATGTACCCGAGCGTCCAGAAATCCCCCAAGTATCTGAGAGCCCAGAGATCCCCAATGTACCCGAGAGTCCTGAAATCCCCAAAGTATCTGAGAGCCCAGAGATCCCCAAAGTTTTTGAGAGCCCAGAGATCCACAATGTTCCTGAGGGTTCACAGATCACCAATGTACCCGAGAGTTTAGAGATCCCCAAAGTACCCGAGAGTCCAGAGATGCCCAAAGTATATGAGAGTTCAGAAATCCACAATGTATTTGAGAGCCCAGAGATCCCCAATGTTCCTGAGAGTTCACAGATCCCCAATGTACGAGAGAGTCTATTGATCCCCAAAGAATCTGAGGGCCCAGAGATCCCTTATGTTCCTAAGAGTTCACAGATCCCCAATGTACCCGAGGGTGCAGAGATCCCCAGTGTACCCGAGGGTCCAGAGATCCCCAATGTACCCGATGGTCCAGAGATCCCCAATGTATCCGAGAGCCCAGAGATCTCCAATGTACCCGAGAGCACGGAGATCCCCAATTTATTCGAGAGCCCGAAGACCCCCAATGTCCCCAAGAGGCCGGAGAAGCTCATGTATCTAAGAATCCAGAGATCCCCAATGTACCCGAGAACCCAGAAATCCCCAATGTACCCGAGAGCCCAGAAATCCCCAATGAATGAGTCCAGAGATCCCCAATGTACCCGAGAGTCCAGAGATCCCCAATGTATCCGAGAGTCCAGAGATCCCCAATGCATCTGAGAGCCCAGAGATCCCCAATGTTACTGAGAGTTCAGAGATCCCCAATGTTCCCGAGAGTCCAGAGATCCCCAAAGTATCTGAGAGCCCAGAGATCCCCAATGTTCCTGTGAGGCCAGAGATCCCCAAATTATCTGAGAGCCCAGAGATCCCCAATGAACCCGTGGTTCCAGAGATCCCCAATGTAGTCGAGTGCCCAGAGATCCTCAAAGTAATCGAGAGGCCAGAGATCCCCAATGCATCTGAGTCCAGAAATTCCCAATGTACCTGAGAGTCCAAAGATCCCCAAAGTATCTGAGAGCCAGAGATCCCCAATGTACCCAAGAGTCCAGAGATCCCCAAAGAATCTGAGAGCCCAGAGATCCCCAATGTTCCTGAGAGTTCAGAAATCCCCAATGTACCCAAGGGTCCAGAGATCCACAATGTATCCAAGAATCCAGAGATCCCCAGAGAACCCGAGAGCCTGTAGATCCCCAATGAAACTGAGAGTCCGAAGATCCCCAATGTACCTGAGAGTCCAGAGATCCCCAATACATCCTAGAATCCAGAGATCCCCAGTGTACCCAAGAGTCCAGAGATCCCCAGTGTATCCAAGAATCCAGAGATCCCCCGTGTACCTGAGAGTCCAGGGATCCCCAAAGTGCCCAAGGGTCCCGAGATCCCCAATTTACCTCAGGGCCCCGAGATCCTCAATGTATCCGTAAGCCCAGAGATCCCCAATATACCTGAGAGCCCAGGGATCCCCAATGTACCCGAGAGCCCGAAGATCCCCAATGTACCCGTGAACCCGGAGATCCCCAATGTATCCGAGAATCCAGAGATCCCCAGTGTACCCGTGATTCCAGAGATCCCCAAAGTATCTGAGAACCAGAGATCCCCAATGTACCCAAGAGTCCAGAAATCCCCAAAGTATCTGAGAGCACAGAGATCGCCAAAGTATTTGCGAGCCCAGAGATCCCCAGTGTTCCTGAGGATTCACAGATCGCCAATGTACCCGAGAGTTCAGAGATCCCCAAAGTACCCGAGAGTCCAGAGATGCCCAAAATATATGAGAGTTCAGAAATCCACAATGTATTTGAGAGCCCAGAGATCCCCAATGTTCCTGAGAGTTCACAGATCCCCAATGTACCCAAGAGTCCAGAGATACCCAAAGAATCTGAGGGCCCAGAGATCCCTAATGTTCCTGAGAGTTAACAGATCCCCAATGTACCCGAGGGTGCAGAGATCCCCAGTGTACCCGAGGTTCCAGAGATCCCCAATGTACCCGATGGTCCAGAGATCCCCAATGTATCCGAGAGCCCAGAGATCTCCAATGTATCCGAGAGCCTGGAGATCCCCAATTTATTCGAGAGCCCGAAGATCCACAATGCCCCCAATAGGCCGGAGAAGCTCATGTATCTAAGAATCCAGAGATCCCCAATGTACCCGAGAACCCAGAAATCCCCAATGAATCTGAGTCCAGAGATCCCCAATGTACCCGAAGTCCAGAGATCCCCAAAGTATCTGAGAGCCCAGAGATCCCCAATGTTCCTGTGAGGCCAGAGATCCCCAAATTATCTGAGAGCCCAGAGATCCCCAATGAACCCGTGGTTCCAGAGATCCCCAATGTAGTCGAGTGCCCAGAGATCCTCAAAGTATCCGAGAGTCCAGAGATCCCCAATGCATCTGAGTCCAGAGATTCCCAATGTACCTGAGAGTCCAGAGATCCCCAATGTATCCGAGAGTCCAGAGATCCCCAATGCATCTGAGAGCCCAGAGATCCCCAATGTTACTGAGAGTTCAGAGATCCCCAATGTACCCGAGTGTCCAAAGATCCCCAAAGTATCTGAGAGCCCAGAGATCCCCAATGTACCCAAGAGTCCAGAGATCCCCAAAGTATCTGAGAGCCCAGAGATCCCCAATGTTCCTGAGAGTTCAGAAATCCCCATTGTACCCGAGGTTCCAGAGATCACCAATCTAGCCGAGAGACCAGAGATCCCAAATGTACCCGAGAGCCCGGATATCCGCAATGTACCCGAGTGCCCCGAAGTCCCCAGTGCACCTGAGAGCCCAGGGATCCCCATGTACTTGAGAGCCCGAAGATCCCCAATGTACCCAAGAGCCTGGATATCCACAATGTATCCAAGAATCCAGAGATCCCCAGAGAACCCGAGAGCCTGTAGATCCCCAATGAACCTGAGAGTCCGAAGATCCCCAATGTACCTGAGAGTCCAGAGATCCCCAATACATCCTAGAATCCAGAGATCCAAAGTGTACCCAAGAGTTCAGAAATCCCCAATGTATCCAAGAATCCAGAGATCCCCCGTGTACCTGAGTGTCCAGAGATCCCCAAAGTGCCCAAGGGTCCAGAGATCCCCAATGTACCTCAGGGCCCCGAGATCCTCAATGTATCCGAAAGCCCAGAGATCCCCAATATACCTGAGAGTCCAGGGATCCCCAATGTACCAGAGAGCCCGAAGATCCCCAATGTACCCGTGAACCCGGAGATCCCCAACGTATCCGAGAATCCAGAGATCCCCAGTGTACCTGTGATTCCAGAGATCCCCAAAGTATCTGAGAACACAGTGATCCCCAATGTACCCGAGAGTCCAGAAATCCCCAAAGTATCTGAGAGCCCAGAGATCCCCAATGTACCCAAGAGTCCAGAAATCCCCAAAGTATCTGAGAGCCCAGAGATCCCCAACGTTCCTGAGAGTTCACAGATCCCCAATGTCCCCGAGGGTGCAGAGATCCCCAATGTACCCGATGGTCCAGAGATCCCCAATGTATCCGAGAGCCCAGAGATCTTCAATGTACCCGAGAGCCCGGAGATCCCCAATGTACTCGAATGCCCGAAGATCCCCAATGTCCCCAACATGCCGGAGAAGCTCATGTATCTAAGAATCCAGAGGTCCCCAATGTACCCAAGCACCCAGAAATCCCCAATGTCCCCGAGAGCCCAGAAATCCCCAATGCATCTGAGTCCATAGATCCCCAATGTACCCGAGATTCCAGAGATCCCCAATGTATCCGAGAGTCCAGAGATCCACAATGCATCTGAGAGCCCCGAGATCCAAAATGTTACTGAGAGTTCAGAGATCCCCAAAGTACCCGAGAGTCCAGAGATCCCCAATGTTCCTGTGAGTCCAGAGATCCCCAAAGTATCTGAGAGCCCAGAGATCCCCATGAACCCAAAGTTCCAGAGATCCCCAATGTAGTCGAGAGCCCAGAGATCCCCATTGTATCTGAGAGCCCAGAGATCCCCAATGTTACTGAGAGTTCAGAGATCCCCAATGTACCCGAGAGTCCAGAGATCCCCAATGCATCTGAGTCCAGAGATCCCCAATGTACCTGAGAGTCCAGAGATCCACAATGTATCCGAGAGTCCAGATTTCACAATGCATCTGAGAGCCCAGAGATCCCCAATGTTACTGAGAGTCCAGAGATCCCCAATGTGCCCGAGGGTACGGAGATCCCCATTGTACCCGAATGTCCAGAGATTCCCCATGTACCCGAGTGTCCAGAGATTCTCAATGTACCTGAGAGTCCGGAGATCCCCAATGTATCCGAGAGTCCAGAGAAACCCCATGTTCCTGAGAGTTCAGTGATCCCCAGTGTAACTGCGAGTCCAGAAATCCCCAAAGTATCTGAGAGCCCAGATATCCTCAATATACCCGAGGGTCCAGAGATCCCCAATGTACCCCGGAGTCCAGAGTTCCCCAATGTTCCTGAGAGTTCAGAGATCCCCAATGTACCCGAGAGTCCAGATATCCCCAATGTACCCGAGAGTCAGGAGATCCCCAATGTATGTGAGAGCCCAGATATCCCCAATGTCCATGATAGCCCCGAAAACCCCAATGTACCTAACGGTCCAGAGATCCCCAATGTACCCGAGGGTCCATAGATCCCCAATGTAGCCGAGAGCCCGAAGATCCCCTATGTACCCAAGAGACCGGAGATCCTCAATGTTCCCGAGAGCCCAGAAATCGCCAATGCACCCGAGAGCACAGAAATCCCCAATGTACCCGAGAGTCCAGAGATCCCGAATGTATCCAAGAGTCCGGAAATCCCCAATATACCCGAGAGTTCAGAGATCCCCAATGTATCCGAATGTCCAGAGATCACCAATGTATCTGAGAGTTCAGAGATCCCCAATGTACCCGAGAGTCCAGAGATCCCCCATGTTCATGAGATTTCAGAGATCCCCAACTTACCGAGAGTCCAGAGATCCCCAATGTAGCCAAGAACCCAGAGATTCCCAATGTATCTGATCGTCCAGAGATCACCAATGTACCTGAGGGCCGAAATCACCCATGTACCCGAGAGCCCAGGGATCCCCAATTGTACGGAAAGCCCCGGGATCCTCAATGTACCCGAGAGCCCAAAGATCCCCAATGTACCCGAGAGCCTGGAGATCCCCAATGTACCCGAGAGGCTGAATATCCCCCATGTACCCAAGAGCCCAGAGATCCCCGATGTACCCGAGAACCCAAAGATCCCCAATGTACCCGAGAACCCGCAGATCCCCAATGTATCCGAGAATCCAGAGATGCCCAGTGTACCCGAGAGTCCAGATATCCCCAAAGTTTCTGAGAGCCCAGAGATCCCCAATGTACCCGAGAGTCCAGAGATCCCCAAAGTATCTGAGCTCCCGGCGATCCCCAATATACCCGAGAGTCTAGAGATCCCGAAAGTATCTGAGGACCCAGAGATCCCCAATGTTCCTGAGAGTTCACATATCCCCAATGTACCCAAGGTTCCAGAGATCCCCAATGTACCCGAGGGTGCAGAGATCCGCAATGTACCCAAGTGTCCAGAGATCCCCAATGTACTCGAGAGTCCAGAGATCCCCAGTGTATCTGAGAGCTCGGAAATCCCCAGTGTACCTTAGAGCCCGGAGATCCCCAAAGTACCCGAGAGGCTGAAGATCCCCAATGTCCCCAGTAGCCCATCGATCCCCATGTATTTAAGAATCCAGAGATCCCCAATGTACCCGAGAGCCCAGAAATCCCCAATGTACCCAAGTGCCCAGAAATCCCCAATGCATCTGAGTACGGCGATCACCAATGTACCCGAGAGTACAGAGATCCCCAATGTATCTGAGAATCCAGAGATCCGCAGAGTACCCGAGAGCCTGTAGATCCCCAAAGTAGCCGAGAGTCTGAAGATCCCCAATGTACCTGGAGTCTAGAGATCCCCAATGTATCCTAGAATCCAGAGATCCCCAGTGTACCTGAGAGTCCAGAGATCCCCAATGTGACCGAGGGTCCGGAGATCCCCAATGTACTCATGAACCTGGAGATCCACAATGTATCCGAGAATCCAGAGATCCCCAGTGTACCCGTGATTCCAGAGATCCCCAAAGTATCTGAGAACCCAGAGATCCCCAATGTACATGTGAGTCCAGAAATCCCCAAAGTATCTGAGAGCCCAGAGATCCCCAATGTACCCAAGAGTCCAGAAATCCCCAAAGTATCTGGAGCCCAGAGATCCACAATGTTCCTGAGAGTTCAGAGATCCCCAAAGTACCCAAGAGTCCAGAGATCCACAATGTATCCGAGAGTCCAGAGATCCCCAATGCATCTGAGAGCCCAGAGATCCCCAATGTTACTGAGAGTTCAGAGATCACCAATGTTCCCGAGAGTCCAGAGATCCCCAAAGTATCTGAGAGCCCAGAGATCCCCAATGTTCCTGTGAGGCCAGAGATCCCCAAATTATCTGAGAGCCCAGAGATCCCCAATGAGCCCGTGGTTCCAGAGATCCCCAATGTAGTCGAGTGCCCAGAGATTATCAAAGTATCCGAGAGTCCAGAGATCCCCAATGCATCTGAGTCCAGAAATTCCCAATGTACCTGAGAGTCCAGAGATCCCCAATGTATCCGAGAGTCCAGAGATCCCCAATGCATCTGAGAGCCCAGAGATCCCCAATGTCACTGAGAGTTCAGAGATCCCCAATGTACCCGAGAGTCCAAAGATCCCCAAAGTATCTGAGAGCCCAGAGATCCCCAATGTACCCAAGAGTCCAGAGATCCCCAAAGTATCCGAGAGCCCGGAAATCCCCAGTGTATCTGAGAGCCCGGAGATCCCGAAAGTACCCGAGAGGCTGAAGATCCCCAATGTCCCCAATAGCCCGGAGTTCCCCATGTATCTAAGAATCCAGAGATCCCAAATGTACCCGAGAGCCCAGAAATCTCCAATGTACCCAAGTGCCCAGAAATCCCCAATGCATCTGAGTACGGCGATCCCCAATGTACCCGAGAGTCCAGAGATCCCCAATGTATCCAGAATCCAGAGATCCCCAGTCTACCCGAGAGTCTGCAGATCCCCAATGTATCCAAGAATCCAGAGATCCCCAGTGTACCTGAGAGTCCAGAGATACCCAATGTGCTCGAGGGTCCGGAGATCCCCAATGCACCCGAATGTCCAGAGATCCCCCATGTACCCAAGAGTCCAGAGATTCCCAATGCATCTGAGTCAAGAGATCCCCAATGTACCTGAAGTCCAGAGATCCCCAATGCATCTGAGTCCAGAGATTCCCAATGTACCTGAGAGTCCAGAGATCCCCAATGTATCCGAGAGTCCAGAGATCCGCAATGCATCTGAGAGCCCAGAGATCCCCAATGTTACTGAGAGTTCAGAGATCCCCATTGTACCCGAGAGTCCAAAGATCCCCAAAGTATCTGAGAGCCCAGAGATCCCCAATGTACCCAAGAGTCCAGAGATCCCCAAAGTATCTGAGAGCCCAGAGATCCCCAATGTTCCTGAGAGTTCAGAAATCCCCAATGAACCCGAGAGTCCAGAGATCCCCAATGTACCCGAGGTTCCAGAGATCCCCAAAGTAGCCGAGAGACCAGAGATCCCAAATGTATCCGAGAGCCCGGATATCAGCAATGTACCCGAGTGCCCCAAACTCTCCAGTGTACCGGAGAGCCCAGGGATCCCCAATGTACTTGAGAGCCCGAAGATCCCCAATGTACCCAAGAGCCCGGAGTTCCACAATGTATCCAAGAATCCAGAGATCCCCAGAGAACCCGAGAGCCTGTAGATCCCCAATGAACCTGAGAGTCCGAAGATCCCCAATGTACCTGAGAGTCCAGAGATCGCCAATACATCCTAGAATCCAGAGATCCCCAGTGTACCCAAGAGTCCAGAGATCCCCAATGTATCCAAGAATCCAGAGATCCCCCGTGTACCTGAGAGTCCAGAGATCCCCAAAGTGCCCAAGTGTCCGGAGATCCCCAATGTACCTCAGGGCCGGAGATCCTCAATGTATACGAAAGCCCAGAGTTCCCCAATATACCTGAGACCAGGATCCCCAATGTACCCAAGAGCCCGAAGATCCCCAATGTACCCGTGAACCCGGAGATCCCCAATGTATCCGAGAATCCAGAGATCCCCAGTGTACCCGTGATTCCAGAGATCCCCAAAGTATCTGAGAACACAGAGATCCCCAATGTACCCGAGAGCCCAGAGATCCCCAAAGTATTTGAGAGCCCAGAGATCCCCAATGTTCCTGAGGATTCACAGATCGCCAATGTACCCGAGAGTTCAGAGATCCCCAAAGTATCCGAGAGGCCAGAGATCCCCAAAGTATCAGAGAGTCCAGAAATCCCCAAAGTATTTGAGAGCCCAGAGATCCCCAATGTTCCTGAGAGTTCACAGATCGCCAATGTACCCGAGAGTCCAGAGATCCCCAAAGTATCTGAGGGCCCAGAGATCCCTAATGTTCCTGAGAGTTCACAGATCCCCAATGTCCCCGAGGGTGCAGAGATCCCCAGTGTACCCGAGGGTCCAGAGATCCCCAATGTACCCGAAGATCCAGAGATCCCCAATGCATCTGAGAGCCCAGAGATCTTCAATGTACCCGAGAGCCCGGAGATCCCCAATGTACTCGAAAGCCCAAAGATCCCCAATGTCCCCAAGAGGCCGGAGAAGCTCATGTATCTAAGAATCCGGAGATCCCCAATGTACCCGAGCACCCAGAAATCCCCAATGTACCCGAGAGCCCAGAAATCCCCAATGCATCTGAGTCCATAGATCCCCAATGTACCCGATAGTCCAGAGATCCCCAATGTATCCGAGAGTACGGAGATCCACAATGCATCTGAGAGCCCCGAGATCACCAATGTTACTGAGAGTTCAGAGATCCCCAATGTACCCGAGAGTCCAGAGATCCCAAAAGAATCCGAGAGCCCAGAGATCTCCAATGTTCCTGTGAGTCCAGAGATCCCCAAAGTATCTGAGAGCCCAGAGATCCCCATGAACCCAAAGTTCCAGAGATCCCCAATGTAGTCGAGAGCCCAGAGATCCCCAATGTATCTGAGAGCCCAGAGATCCCCAATGTTACTGAGAGTTCAGAGATCCCCAATGTACCCGAGAGTCCAGAGATCCCCAATGCATCTGAGTCCAGAGATCCCCAATGTACCTGAGAGTCCAGAGATCCCCAATGTAGTCGAGAGCCCAGAGATCCCCAATGTATCTGAGAGCCCAGAGATCCCCAATGTTACTGAGAGTTCAGAGATCCCCAATGTACCTGAGAGTCCAGAGATCCCCAATGTATCCGAGAGTCCAGATTTCACAATGCATCTGAGAGCCTAGAGATCCCCAATGTTACTGAGAGTTCAGAGATCCCCAATGTGCGCGAGGGTCCGGAGATCCCCATTGTGCCCGAATGTCCAGAGATCCCCCATGTAGCCGAGAGTCCAGAGATTCTCAATGTACCTGAGATTCCGGAGATCCCCAATGTATCCGAGAGTCCAGAGATCCCCCATGTTCCTGAGAGTTCAGAGATCCCCAATGTAGCCGAGAGTGCAGAGATCCCCAATGTGCTCGAGGTTCCGGAGATCCCCAATGCACCCGAATGTCCAGAGATCCCCCATGTACCCAAGAGTCCAGAGATTCCCAATGTACCTGAGAGTCCGAAGATCCCTAATGTACCTGAGAGTCCAGAGATCCCCAATACATCCTAGAATCCAGAGATCCCCTGTGTACCTGAGAGTCCAGAGGTCCCCAATGTGTCTGAGGGTCCGGAGATCCCCAATGTACCCGAATGTCTAGAGATCCCCCATGTACCCAAGAGTCCAGAGATTCCCAATGTACCTGAGAGTCCGAAGATCCCCAATGTACCCGAGGGTGCGGAGATCCCCAATATACCCGAGGGTCCAGAGATCTCCAATGTCCCCAAGAGGCTGGAGAATCTCATGTATCTAAGAATCCAGATATCTCCATTTACCCGAGAGCCCAGAAATCCCCAATGCATCTGAGTCCAGAGATCCCCAATGTACCCGAGAGCCCAGCGATCCCCAATGTATCCGAGAGACCAGAGATCCCCAATGCATCTGAGAGCCCAGAGATCCCCAATGTTACTGAGAGTTCAGAGATCCCCAATGTACCCGAGAGTCCAGAGATCCCCAAAGATTCCGAGAGCCCAGAGATCCCCAATGTTCCTGTGAGTCCAGAGATCCCCAAATTATCTGAGAGCCCAGAGATCCCCAATGTACCCAAGAGTCCAGAAATCCCCAAAGTATCTGAGAGCCCAGAGATCCCCAAAGTATTTGAGAGCCCAGAGATCCCCAATGTTCCTGAGGGTTCACAGATCGCCAATGTACCCGAGAGTTCAGAGATCCCCAAAGTATCCGAGAGGCCAGAGATCCCCAATGCATCTGAGTCCAGAAATTCCCAATGTACCTGAGAGTCCAGAGATCCCCAATGTATCCGAGAGTCCAGAGATCCCCAATGCATCTGAGAGCCCAGAGATCCCCAATGTCACTGAGAGTTCAGAGATCCCCAATGTACCCGAGAGTCCAAAGATCCCCAAAGTATCTGAGAGCCCAGAGATCCCCAATGTACCCAAGAGTCCAGAGATCCCCAAAGTATACGAGAGCCTGGAAATCCCCAGTGTATCTGAGAGCCCGGAGATCCCCAAAGTACCCGAGAGGCTGAAGATCCCCAATGTCCCCAATAGCCCGGAGTTCCTCATGTATCTAAGATTCCAGAGATCCCAAATGTACCCGAGAGCCCAGAAATCTCCAATGTACCCAAGTGCCCAGAAATCCCCAATGCATCTGAGTACGGCGATCCCCAATGTACCCGAGAGTCCAGAGATCACCAATGTACCCGAGAGTCTGAAGATCCCCAATGTACCTGGGAGTCCAGAGATCCCCAATGTATCCTAGAATCCAGAGATCCCCAGTCTACCCGAGAGTCTGCAGATCCCCAATGTATCCAAGAATCCAGAGATCCCCACTGTACCTGAGAGTCCAGAGATACCCAATGTGCTCGAGGGTCCGGAGATCCCCAATGCACCCGAACATCCAGAGATCCCCCATGTACCCAAGAGTCCAGAGATTCCCAATGCATCTGAGTCACGAGATCCCCAATGTACCTGAAGTCCAGAGATCCCCAATGCATCTGAGTCCAGAGATTCCCAATGTACCTGAGAGTCCAGAGATCCCCAATGTATCCGAGAGTCCAGAGATCCGCAATGCATCTGAGAGCCCAGAGATCCCCAATGTTACTGAGAGTTCAGAGATCCCCATTGTACCCGAGAGTCCAAAGATCCCCAAAATATCTGAGAGCCCAGAGATCCCCAATGTACCCAAGAGTCCAGAGATCCCCAAAGTATCTGAGAGCCCAGAGATCCCCAATGTTCCTGAGAGTTCAGAAATCCCCATTGTACCCGAGGGTCCAGAGATCCCCAATGTACCCGAGGTTCCAGAGATCCCCAATGTAGCCGAGAGACCAGAGATCCCAAATGTATCCGAGAGCCCGGATATCTGCAATGTACCCGAGTGCCCCGAACTCTCCAGTGTACCTGAGAGCCCAGGGATCCCCAATGTACTTGAGAGCCCGAAGATCCCCAATGTACCCAAGAGCCCGGAGATCCACAATGTATCCAAGAATCCAGAGATCCCCAGAGAACCCGAGAGCCTGTAGATCCCCAATGAACCTGAGAGTCCGAAGATCCCCAATGTACCTGAGAGTCCAGAGATCGCCAATACATCCTAGAATCCAGAGATCCCCAGTGTACCCAAGAGTCCAGAGATCCCCAATGTATCCAAGAATCCAGAGATCCCCCGTGTACCTGAGATTCCAGAGATCCCCAAAGTGCCCAAGGGTCCGGAGATCCCCAATGTACCTCAGGGCCCGGAGATCCTCAATGTATCCGAAAGCCCAGAGTTCCCCAATATACCTGAGACCAGGATCCCCAATGTACCCAAGAGCCCGAAGTTCCCCAATGTACCCATGAACCCGGAGATCCCCAATGTATCCGAGAATCCAGAGATCCCCAGTGTACCCGTGATTCCAGAGATCCCCAAAGTATCTGAGAACACAGAGATCCCCAATGTACCCGAGAGTCCAGAAATCCCCAAAGTATCTGAGAGCCCAGAGATCCCCAATGTACCCGAGAGTCCAGAAATCCCCAAAGTATTTGAGAGCCCAGAGATCCCCAATGTTCCTGAGGGTTCACAGATCGCCAATGTACCCGAGAGTTCAGAGATCCCCAAAGTATCCGAGAGGCCAGAGATCCCCAAAGTATCAGAGAGTCCAGAAATCCCCAAAGTATTTGAGAGCCCAGAGATCCCCAATGTTCCTGAGAGTTCACAGATCGCCAATGTACCCGAGAGTCCAGAGATCCCCAAAGTATCTGAGGGCCCAGAGATCCCTAATGTTCCTGAGAGTTCACAGATCCCCAATGTCCCCGAGGGTGCAGAGATCACCAGTGTACCCGAGGGTCCAGAGATCCCCAATGTACCCGATGGTCCAGAGATCCCCAATGTATCCGAGAGCCCAGAGATCTTCAATGTACCCGAGAGCCCGGAGATCCCCAATGTACTCGAAAGCCCGCAGATCCCCAATGTCCCCAAGAGGCCGGAGAAGCTCATGTATCTAAGAATCCGGAGATCCCCAATGTACCCGAGCACCCAGAAATCCCCAATGTACCCGAGAGCCCAGAAATCCCCAATGCATCTGAGTCCATGGATCCCCAAGGTACCCGATAGTCCAGAGATCCCCAATGTATCTGAGAGTACGGAGATCCACAATGCATCTGAGAGCCCCGAGATCACCAATGTTACTGAGAGTTCAGAGATCCCCAATGTACCCGAGAGTCCAGAGATCCCAAAAGAATCCGAGAGCCCAGAGATCTCCAATGTTCCTGAGAGCCCAGAGATCCCCATGAACCCAAAGTTCCAGAGATCCCCAATGTAGTCGAGAGCCCAGAGATCCCCAATGTATCTGAGAACCCAGAGATCCCCAATGTTACTGAGAGTTCAGAGATCCCCAATGTACCCGAGAGTCCAGAGATCCCCAATGCATCTGAGTCCAGAGATCCCCAATGTACCTGAGAGTCCAGAGATCCCCAATGTATCCGAGAGTCCAGATTTCACAATGCATCTGAGAGCCCAGAGATCCCCAATGTTACTGAGAGTTCAGAGATCCCCAATGTGCCCGAGGGTCCGGAGATCCCCAATGTATCCGAGAATCCAGAGATCCCCAGTGTACCCGTGATTCCAGAGATCCCCAAAGTATCTGAGAACACAGAGATCCCCAATGTACCCAAGAGTCCAGAAATTCCCAAAGTATCTGAGAGCCCAGAGATCCCCAATGTACCCGAGAGTCCAGAAATCCCCAAAGTATCTGAGAGCCCAGAGATCCCCAAAGTATTTGAGAGCCCAGAGATCCCCAATGTTCCTGAGGGTTCACAGATCGCCAATGTACCCGAGAGTTCAGAGATCCCCAAAGTATCCGAGAGGCCAGAGATCCCCAAAGTATCAGAGAGTCCAGAAATCCCCAAAGTATTTGAGAGCCCAGAGATCCCTAATGTTCCTGAGAGTTCACAGATCCCCAATGTCCCCGAGGGTGCAGAGATCCCCAGTGTACCCGAGGGTCCAGAGATCCCCAATGTACCCGATGGTCCAGAGATCCCCAATGTATCCTAGAGCCCAGAGATCCCCAATGTATCCGAGAGTCGAGAGATCCCCCATGTTCCTGAGAGTTCAGAGATCCCCAGTGTACCTGCGAGTCCAGAAATCCCCAATGTATCCGAGAGCCCAGAGATCTTCAATGTACCCGAGAGCCCGGAGATCCCCAATGTACTCGAAAGCCCAAAGATCCCCAATGTCCCCAAGAGGCCGGAGAAGCTCATGTATCTAAGAATCCAGAGATCCCCAATGTACCCGAGCACCCAGAAATCCCCAATGTACCCGAGAGCCCAGAAATCCCAAATGCATCTGAGTCCAGAGATCCCCAATGTACCCAATAGTCCAGAGATCCCCAATGTATCCGAGAGTACGGAGATCCACAATGCATCTGAGAGCCCCGAGATCACCAATGTTACTGAGAGTTCAGAGATCCCCAATGTACCCGAGAGTCCAGAGATCCCAAAAGAATCCGAGAGCCCAGAGATCTCCAATGTTCCTGTGAGTCCAGAGATCCCCAATGTATCTGAGAGCCCAGAGATCCCCATGAACCCAAAGTTCCAGAGATCCCCAATGTAGTCGAGAGCCCAAAGATCCCCAATGTATCTGAGAGCCCAGAGATCCCCAATGCATCTGAGTCCAGAGATCCCCAATGTACCCGAGAGTCCAGAGATCCCCAATGTATCCGAGAGTCCAGATTTCACAATGCATGTGTGAGCCCAGAGATCCCCAATGTTACTGAGAGTTCAGAGATCACCAATGTGCCCGAGGGTCCGGAGATCCCCATTGTACCCGAATGTCCAGAGATCCCCCATGTACCCGAGAGTCCACAGATTCTCAATGTACCTGAGAGTCCGGAGATCCCCAATGTATCCAAGAGTCCAGAGATCCCCATGTTCCTGAGAGTTCAGAGATCCGCAATGTAGCCGAGAGTGCAGAGATCCCCAATGCATCTGAGTCCAGAGATCCCCAATGTACCTGAGGGTCCAGAGATCCCCAATGTGCCTGAGGGTCCGGAGATCCCCATTGTACCTGAATGTCCAGAGATCCCCCATGTACCCGAGAGTCCAGAGATTCTCAATGTACCTGAGAGTCCGGAGATCCCCAATGTATCTGAGAGTCCAGAGATCCCCCATGTTCCTGAGAGTTCAGAGATCCCCAATGTACCTGCGAGTCCAGAAATCCCCAAAGTATCTGAGAGCCCAGAGATCCTCAATATACCCGAGAGTCCAGAGATCCCCAATGTACCCGGGAGTCCAGCATTCCCCAATGTTCCTGAGAGTTCAGAGATCCCCAATGTACCCGAGAGTCCAGATATCCCCAATGTACCCGAGAGTCAGGAGATCCCCAATGTATGTGAGAGCCCAGATATCCCCAATGTCCCTGAGAGCCCAGAGATCCCCAATGTACCCGAGAGTCTGGAGATCCCCAAAGTATGTGAGAGCCCAGATATCCCCAATGTCCCTGATAGCCCCGAAATCCCCAATGTACCTAACGGTCCAGAGATCCCCAATGTACCCGAGGGACCAGAGATCCCCAATGTACCCGAGGGCCCGAAGATCCCCAATGTACCCAAGAGACCGTAGATCCCCAATGTTCCCGGGAGCCCAGAAATCGCCAATGCACCCGAGAGCACAGAAATCCCCAATGTACCCGAGAGTCCAGAGATCCCCAATGTATCCGAGAGTCCGGAAATCCCCAATATACCCGAGAGTTCAGAGATCCCCAGTGTATCCGAACGTCCAGAGATCACCAATGTATCTGAGAGTTCAGAGATCCCCAATGTTCCCGAGAGTCCAGAGATCCCCAATGTAGCCGAGAACCCGTAGATTCCCAATGTATCTGATCGTCCAGAGATCACCAATGGACCTGAGGGCCGAAATCACCCATGTACCCGAGAGCCCAGGGATCCCCAATTGTACGGAAAGCCCCGGGATCCTCAATGTACCCGAGAGCCCAGAGATCCCCAATGTACCCGAGAGCCCGGAGATCCCCAATGTACCCGAGAGGCCGAATATCCCCCATGCACCCGAGAGCCCAGAGATCCCCAATGTACCCGAGAACCCAAAGATCCCCAATGTACCCGAGAACCCGGAGATCCCCAATGTATCTGAGAATCCAGAGATGCCCAGTTTACCCGAGAGTCCAGATATCCCCAAAGTTTCTGAGAGCCCAGAGATCCCAAATGTACCCGAGTGTCCAGAGATCGCCAAAGTATCTGAGCTCCCGGAGATCCCCAATATACCTGAGAGTCTAGAGACCCCGAAAGTATCTGAGGACCCAGAGATCCCCAATGTTCCTGAGAACTCGAGAGTCCAGAGATCCCCAGTGTATCCGAGAGCCCGGAAATCCCCAGTGTACCAGAGAGCCCGGAGATCCCCAAAGTGCCCGAGAGGCTGAAGATCCCCAATGTCCTCAGTAGCCCGGAGATCCCCATGTATTTAAGAGTCCAGAGATCCCCAATGTACCCGAGAGGCCAGAAATCCCCAATGTACCCAAGTGCCCAGAAATCCCCAATGCATCTGAGTACGGCGATCCCCAATGTACCGAGAGTGCAGAGATCCCCAATGTATCCGAGAATCCAGAGATCCGCCGAGTGCCCGAGAGCCTGTAGATCCACAATTTACCCGAGAGTCTGAAGATCCCCAATGTACCTGGGAGTCCAGAGATCCCCCATGTATCCTAGAATCCAGAGATCCCCAGTCTACCCGAGAGTCCGCAGATCCCCAATGTATCCTAGAATCCAGAGATCCCCAGTGTACCTGAGAGTCCAGAGATCCCCAATGTGCCCGAGGGTCCGGAGATCCCCAATGTACCCGCATGTCCAGAGATCCCCCATGTACCCTAAAGTCCAGAGATCCCCAATGTATCCGTGAACCTGGAGATCCACAATGTATCCGAGAATCCAGAGATCCCCAATGTACCTGTGAGTCCAGAAATTCCCAAAGTATCTGAGAGCCCAGAGATCCCCAATGTACCCAAGAGTCCAGAAATCCCCAAAGTATCTGAGAGCCCAGAGATCCACAATGTTCCTGAGAGTTCAGAGATCCCCAAAGTACCCGAGAGTCCAGAGATCCCCAAAGTATCTGAGAGTCCAGAGATCCCCAAAAGGATCTGAGAGCCCAGAGAACCCCAATGTTCCTGAGAGTTCAGAGATCCCCAATGTACCCGAGGGTCCAGAGATCCCCAAAGTATGTGAGAGCCCAGATATCCCCAATGTCCCTGAGAGCCCAGAGATCCCCAATGAACCTGTGGGTCCAGAGATCCCCAATGTACCTGAGGGTCCAGAGATACACAATGTACCCGTTAGCCCAGAGATCCCCAATGTGCCCAGGAGTCCGGAGATCCCCAATGTTCCCGTGAGACTGGAGATCCCCAATGTACCCGAGAGCCCAGAGATACCCAATGTACCCAATAGCCCGAAGATCCCCAATGAACCCAAGAGACCGGAGATCCCCAATCTACCCGAGAGCACAGAAATCCCCAAGGTACCCGAGAGACAATGATCCCCAATGTATCCGAGATGCCAGAGATCCCCAATGTATCCGAGTGTCCAGAGATCCCCAATGTACCTGAAAACCCAGAGATCCCCAATGTACCCGAGAGCCCAGGGATCCTCAATGTACCCGAGAGCCTGAAGATCCCCAAAGTACCCGCGAACCCGGAGATCCCCAATGTATCCGAGAATCCAGAGATCCCCAGTGTACCCGTGATTCCAGAGATCCCCAAAGCATCTGAGAGCCCAGAGATCCCCAATGTACCTGAGAGTCCAGAAATCCCCTAGGTATCTGAGAGCCCAGAGATCACCAATGTACCCGAGAGTCCAGAAATCCCCAAAGTATGTGAGAGCCCAGAGATCCCCAATGTTCCTGAGAGTTCAAAGATCCCCAATGTACCCGAGAGTCCAGAGATCCCCAAAGTATATGAGAGTTCAGAAATCCACAATGTATTTGAGAGCCCAGAGATCCCCAATGTTCCTGAGAGTTCACAGATCCCCAATGTATCCGAGAGTCCTGAGATCCTCAAAGAATCTGAGGGCCCAGAGATCCCTAATGTTCCTGAGAGTTCACAGATCCCCAATGTACCCGAGGGTGCGGAGATCCCCAGTGTACCCGAGGATCCAGAGATCCCCAATGTACCCGATGGTCCAGAGATCCCCAATGTATCCGAGAGCCCAGAGATCTCCAATGTACCCGAGTGCCCGGAGATCCCCAATTTATTCGAGAGGCCGAAGATCCCCAATGCCTCCAAGAGGCCGGAGAACCTCATGTATCTAAGAATTCAGAGATCCCCAATGTACCCGAGAACCCAGAAATCCCCAATGTTCCCGAGAGCCCAGAAATCCCCAATGAATCTGAGTCCAGAGATCCCCAATGTACCCGAGAGTCCAGAGATCCCCAATGTATCCGAGAGTCCAGAGATCCCCAATGCATCTGAGAGCCCAGAGATCCCCAATGTTACTGAGAGTTCAGAGATCCCCAATGTTCCCGAGAGTCCAGAGATCCCCAAAGTATCAGAGAGCCCAGAGATCCCCAATGTTCCTGTGAGTCCAGAGATCCCCAAATTATCTGAGAGCCCAGAGATCCCCAATGAACCCGTGGTTCCAGAGATCCCCAATGTAGTCGAGTGCCCAGAGATCCTCAAAGTATCCGAGAGTCCAGAGATCCCCAATGCATCTGAGTCCAGAAATTCCCAATGTACCTGAGAGTCCAGAGATCCCCAATGTATCCGAGAGTCCAGAGATCCCCAATGCATCTGAGAGCCCAGAGATCCCCAATGTTACTGAGAGTTCAGAGATCCCCAATGTACCCGAGAGTCCAAAGATCCCCAAAGTATCTGAGAGCCCAGAGATCCCCAATGTACCCAAGAGTCCAGAGATCCCCAAAGTATCCGAGGGCCAGGAAATCCCCAGTGTACCTGAGAGCCCAGAGATCCCCAAACTACCCGAGAGGCTGAAGATCCCCAATGTCCCCAATAGCCCAGAGATCCCCATGTATCTAAGAATCCAGAGATCCCCAATGTACCCGAGAGCCCAGAAATCTCCAATGTACCCAAGTGCCCAGAAATCCCCAATGCATCTGAGTACGATGATCCCCAATGTACCCGGGAGTCCAGAGATCCCCAATGTATCCGAGAATCCAGAGATCCACAGAGTACCCGAGAGCCCGTAGATCCCCAATGTACCCGAGAGTCCGAAGATCCCCAATGTACCTGGGAGTCCAGAGATCCCCAATGCATCCTAGAATCCAGAGATCCCCAGTCTACCCGAGAGTCCACAGATCCCCAATGTATCCAAGAATCCAGAGATCCCCAGTGTACCTGTGAGTCCAGAGATCCCCAATGTGCCCGAGGGTCCGGAGATCCCCAATGCACCCGAATGTCCAGAGATCCCCCATGTACCCAAGAGTCCAGAGATTCCCAATGTACCTGAGAGTCCGAAGATCCCTAATGTACCTGAGAGTCCAGAGATCCCCAATACATCCTAGAATCCAGAGATCCCCTGTGTACCTGAGAGTCCAGAGGTCCCCAATGTGTCTGAGAGTCCGGAGATCCCCAATGTACCCGAATGTCTAGAGATCCCCCAGGTACCCAAGAGTCCAGAGATTCCCAATGTACCTGAGAGTCCGAAGATCCCCAATGTACCCGAGGGTGCGGAGATCCCCAATATACCCGAGGGTCCAGAGATCCCCAATGTACCCGATAGTCTAGAGATCCCCAATGTATCCAAGAACCAAGAGATCTCCAATGTACCCGAGAGCCCGGAGATCCCCAATGTACTCGAAAGCCCAAAGATCCCCAATGTCCCCAAGAGGCTGGAGAAGCTCATGTATCTAAGAATCCAGATATCCCCAATTTACCCGAGAGCCCAGAAATCCCCAATGCATCTGAGTCTAGAGATCCCCAATGTACCCGAGAGCCCAGCGATCCCCAATGTATCCGAGAGACCAGAGATCCCCAATGCATCTGAGAGCCCAGAGATCCCCAATGTTACTGAGAGTTCAGAGATCCCCAATGTACCCGAGAGTCCAGAGATCCCCAAAGAATCCGAGAGCCCAGAGATCCCCAATGTTCCTGTGAGTCCAGAGATCCCCAAATTATCTGAGAGCCCAGAGATCCCCATTAACACTAGGATACAGAGATCCCCAATGTAGTCGAGAGCCCAGAGATCCACAATATATCTGAGAGCCCAGAGATCCCCAATGTACCCAAGAGTCCCGAGATCCCCCAAGTATCTGAGAGCCCAGAGATCCCCAATGTTCCTGAGAGTTCAGAAATCCCCAATGTACCCGAGGGTCCAGAGGTCCCCAATGTACCCGAGTTTCCAAAGATCCCCAATGTAGCCGAGAGTCCAGAGATCCCAAATGTATCCGAGAGCCCGGATATCCGCAATGTACCCGAGTGCCCTGAACTCCCCAATGTTCCTGAGAGCCCTGGGATCCCCACTGTACCTTAGAGCCCGAAGAACCCCAATGTACCCAAGAGTCCGGAGATCCACAATGTATCCAAGAATCCAGAGATCACCAGAGTACCCGAGAGCCTGTAGATCCCCAATGAACCTGAGAGTCTGAAGATCCCCAATGTACCTGAGAGTCCAGAGATCCCCAATAAATCCTAGAATCCTGAGATCACCACTGTACCCAAGAGTCCGGAGATCCACAATTTATCCAAGAATCCAGAGATCCCCAGTGTACCTGCGAGTCCAGAAATCCCCAATGTATCCGAGAGTCCCAAGATCCCCAAAGTATCTGAGAGCCCAGAGATCCCCAGTGTACGCGAGAGCCCAGAGATTCCCAATATATCTGAGAGTCCAGAGATCTCCCATGTTCCTGGGAGTTCAGAGATCACCAATGTGCCCGAGGGTCTGGATATCCCCAATGTACCCGAATGTCCAGAGATCCCCCATGTACCCGAGAGTCCAGAGATTCTCAATGTACCTGAGAGTCCGGAGATCCCCAATGTATCCGAGAGTCCAGAGATCCCCTATGTTCCTGAGAATTCAGAGATACCCAGTGTACCTGAGAGTCCAGAAATCCCCAAAGTATCTGAGAGCCCAGAGATCCTCAAAGTACCCGAGAGTCCAGAGAACCCCAATGTACCAATGTACCCGGGAGTCCAGAGTTCCCCAATTTTCCTGAGAGTTCAGAGATCCCCAATGTACCCGAGAGTCCAGAGATCCCCAATGTACCTGAGAGTCAGGAGATCCCAAAAGTATGTGAGTGCTCAGATATCCCCAATGTCCCTGAGAGCCCAGAGATCCCCAATGTACCCGAGATTCCAGAGTTCCCCAATGTATCCGGGAGTCCAGAGTTCCCCAATGTTTCTGAGAGTTCAGAGATCCCCAATGTACCCAAGAGACCGGAGATCCCCAATGTTCCCGAGAGGCAAGAAATCGCCAATGCACCCGAGAGCCCAGAAATCCCCAATGTACCTGAGAGTCCAGAGTTCCCCAATGTATCCAAGAGTCCGGTAATCCCCAATATACCCGAGAGTCCAGAGAACCCCAATGTATCCGAGTGTCCAGAGATCACCAATGCATCTGAGAGTTCAGAGATACCCCATGTTCCTGAGAGTTCAGAGTTGCCCAGTGTACCCGAGAGTCCAGAGATCCCCCATGTTCATGAGATTTCAGAGATCCCCAACGTACCCAAGAGTCCAGAGATCCCAAATGTAGCCGAGAACCCAGAGATCCCCAATGTATCTGATAGTCCAGAGATCACTAATGTATCTGAAGGCCCGAAATCACCAATGTACCTGAGAGCCCAGTGATCCCCAATTGTACCGACAGCCCAGGGATCCCCAATGTACCCGAGAGCCCAGAGATCCCCAATGTACCCGAGAGCCCGGAGATCCCCAATGTACCAGAGAGCCCGAAGATCCCCCATGTACCCGAGAGCCCAGATATCCCCAATGTACCCGAGAGATCAAAGTTCCCCAATGTACCCGAGCACCCAGAGATCCCCAATGTATCCAAGAATCCAGAGATCCCCATTGTTTCTGAGAGCCCAGAGATCCCCAATATACTCGAGAGTCCAGAAATCCCCAAAGTATCTGAGAGCCTGGAGATCCTCAATGTTCCTGAGAGTTCAGAGATCCCCAATGTACCCGAGAGTCCAGAGATCCCCAAAGTATCTGAGCGCCCGGAGATCCCCAATGTACCCGGGAGTCCAGAGATCCCCAAAGTATCATGAGGACCCAGAGATTCCCAATGTTCCTGAGAGTTCACAGATCCCCAATGTACCCGAGGGTCCAGAGATCCCCAATGTACCCGAGGGTGCTGAGATCCCCAATGTATCCGAGAGCCCGGAAATCCCCAGTGTACCAGAGAGCCCGGAGATCCCCAATGTACCCGAGATGCCGAAGAACCCCAATGTAACCAATAGCCTGGAGATCCCCATGTATCTAAGAATCCAGTGATTCCCAATGTACCCGAGAGCCCAGAAATCCCCATTGTACCCAAGTGCCCAGAAATCCCCAATGCATCTGAGTACGGAGATCCCCAATGTACCCGAGAGTCCACAGATCCCCAATGTATCCAAGAATCCAGAGATCCGCAGAGTACCCGAGAGCCCGTAGATCCCCAATGTACCCGAGAGTCCGAAGATCCCCAATGTACCTGGGAGTCCAGAGATCCCCAATGTATCCTAGAATCCAGAGATCCCCTGTCTACCCGAGTGTCCGCAGGTCCCCAATGTATCCAAGAATCCAGCGATCCCCAGTGTACCTGAGAGTCCAGAGATCCCCAATGTGCCCGAGGGTCCGGAGATCCCCAAAGTACCCGAATGTCCAGAGATCCCCCATGTACCCAAGAGTCCAGAGATTCCCAATGTACCTGAGAGTCCGAAGATCCCCAATGTACCTGAGAGTCCAGAGATCCCCAATACATCCTAGAATCCAGAGATCCCCAGTGTACCCAAGAGTCCAGAGATCCCCCATGTTCCTGAGATTTCAGAGATCCCCAATGTACCCGAGAGTCCAGAGATCCCCAATGTATCCGAGATCCCAGAGATCCCCAATGTATCTGAGAGTCCAGAGATCACCAAAGTACCTGAGGGCCCGAAATCACCAATGTACCCGAGAGCCCAGGGATCCCCAATTGTACCGAGAGCGCCGGGATCCCCAATGTACCCGAGAGCCCAGAGATCCCCAATGCACCCGAGAGCCCGGAGATCCCCAATGTACCCGAGAGTCTGAAGATCCCCCATGTACCCGAGAGCCCTGAGATCCCTAATGTACCCGAGAGCCCAAAGATCCCCAATGTATCCAAGAACCCTGAGATCCCCAATCTATCCGAGAATCCAGAGATCCCCAAAATATCTGAGAGCCCAGAGATCCCCAATGTACCCGAGAATCCAGAGATCCCCAGTGTACCCGGGAGTACAGAGTTCCCCAATGATCCAGACAGTTCAGAGATCCCCAATGTACCTGAGAGTCCGCAGATCCCCAATGTAGCCCAGAGTCCAGCGATACTCCATGTTCCCGAGAGGTCAGAGATCCTCAGTGTACCCAAGAGTCCAGAGATCTCCAAAGTGTCTGAGAGCCCAGAGATCCCCAATGTACCCGAGAGTCCAGAGATCCCCAATGTACCCGGGAGCCAGAGTTCCACAATGTTCCTGAGAGTTCAGGGATCCCCAATGTACCTGAGAGTCCAGAGATCCCCAATGTATCCGAGTGTCCAGAGATCCCCAATGTAACCGAGAGCCCGGAGATCCCCAATGTAACCGAGAGCACGAAGATCCCCCATGTACCCGAGAGCGCAGAGATCCCCAATGTAACCTAGAGCCCAAAGATCCCCAATGTACCCGAGAACCTGGAGATCCCCAATGTATCCGAGAATCCAGAGATCCTCAGTGTACCCGAGAGTCTAGAGATCGCCAAAGTATCTGAGAGCCCAGAGATCCCCAATGTACCCGAGAGTCCAGAGTTCCCCAATGTTCCTGATAGTTCAGGGATCCCCAATGTACCTGAGAGTCCAGAGATCCCCAATGTATCCGAGTGTCCAGAGATCCTGAATGTATCTGAGAGTTCAGATATCCCAAATGTTCCTGAGAATTCAGAGGTCCCCAATGTACCTGAGAGTGCAGAGATCCTCCATGTTCCTGTGATTTCAGAGATCCCCAACGTACCCAAGAGTCCAGAGATCCCAAATGTAGCTGAGATCCCAGAGATCCCCAATGTATCTGAGAGTCCAGAGACCACCAATGTACCTGAGGGCCCAAAATCACCAATGTACCCGAGAGCCCAGGGATCCCCAATTGTACCGAGAGCCCCGGGATTCCCAATGTACCCAAGAGCCAAGAGATCCCCAATGTACCCGAGAGCCCGGAGATCCCCAATGTACCTGAGAGCACGAAGATCCCCCATGTACCCAAGAGTGCAGAGATCCCCAATGTAACCGAGAGACCAGAGATCCCCAATGTATCCGAGAATCCAGAGATCCACAGTGTACCCTAGAATCCAGAGATCCCCAAAGTATCTGAGAGCCCAGATATCCCCATTGTACCCGAGAGCCCAGAAATCCCTAATGCACCTGCGTCCGGAGATCCCCAATATACCCGAGAGTCCAAAGATCCCCAATGTATCTGAGAGTACAGAGATCCCCAATGAATCTGAGAGCCCAGAGATCCTCCATGTTCCTGAGCATTCAGAGATCCCCAATATACCCGAGAGTCCAGAGATCCCCAAACTATCTGAGAGTCCCGAGATGCCCAACGTATCCGACAGTCCAGTAATCACCAATGTACCTGAGGGCCCAAAATCACCAATGTACTCGAGAGCCCAGGGATCACCAATTGTACCGAGAGCCCCAGGATCCCCAATGTACCCGAGAGCCCAGAGATTCCCAATGTACCCGAGAGCCCGGAGATCCCCAATGTACCCGAGAGCATGAAGATCCCTCATGTACCCAAGAGCTCAGAGATCCCCAATGTAACCGAGAGCCCAAAGATCCCCAATGTACCTGAGAACCCAGAGAACCCAATGTATCCGAGAATCCAGAGATCCCCAGTGTACCCGAGAGTCCAGAGATCCCCAAAGTATCTGAGAGCCCAGAAATCCCCATTGTACCCGAGAGCCCAGAAATCCCTAATGCACCTGCGTCCGGAGATCCCCAATGTACCCGAGAGTCCAAAGATCCCCAATGTATCTGTGAGTACAGAGATCCCCAATGCATCTGACAGCCCAGAGATCCCCAAAGTTCCTGAGCGTTCAGAGATCCCCAATACACCCGAGGGTCCAGAGATCCCCAAAATATCTGAGAGCCCAGAGATCCCCAACGTATCCGACAGTCCAGTGATCACCAATCTACCTGAGGGCCCGAAATCCCCAATGTACCCGAGAGCCCAGGGATCCCCAACTGTACCGAGAGCCCCGCGATCCCCAATGTACCCGAGAGCCCGGAGATCCCCAATGTACCCGAGAGTCCAGAGATCCCCAATGACCCCGGGAGTCCAGAGTTCCTCAGTGTTCCTCAGAGTTCAGAGATCCCCAATGTACCCGAGAGTCCAGATATCCCCAATGTACCCGAGAGTCAGGAAATCCCCAAAGTTTGTGAGAGCCCAGATATCCCCAATGTCCCTGAGAGTCCAGAGATCCCCAATGTAGCCGAGAGTCCGGAGATCCCCAAAGTATGTGAGAGCCCAGATATCCCCAATGTCCCTGACAGCCCCGAGATCCCCAATGTACCTAAGGGTCCAGAGATCCCCAATGTACCCACGGGTCCAGAGATCCCCAATGTAGCTGAGAGCCCAGAGATCCCCAATGTACCCGAGAGCCCAGATATCCCCAATATACCCAAGAGCCGGGAGATCCCCAATGTACCGGAGAACACGGAGATCCCAAATGTACCCGAGAGCCAGCAGATCCCCAATGTACCCAAGAGACCTGAGATCCCCAATGTACCCGAGAGCCCAGAAATCGCCAATGCACCCGAGAGCCCAGAAATCCCCAATACACCCGAGAGTCCAGAGATCCCCAATGTAAATGAGATCCCAGAGATCCCCAATGTATCTGAGAGTTCAGAGATCCCCAATGTTCCTGAGAGTTCAGAGACCCCCAATGTACCCGAGGGTCCAGAGATCCCCCATGTTCCTGAGAGTTCAAAGATCCCCAACGTACCCGAGAGTCCAGAGATCCCCAATGTAAATGAGATCCCAGAGATCCCCAATGTATCTGAGAGTCCAGAGATAACCAATGTACCTGAGGGCCCGAAATCACCAATGTACCCGAGAGCCCAGTGATCCCCAATTGTACCGAGAGCCCTGGGATCCCCAATGTACCCGAGAGCCCAGAGATCCCCAATGTACCCGACAGCCCGGAGATTACCAATGTACCCGAGAGCCCGAAGATCCCCCATGTACCCGAGATCCCAGAGATCCCCAATGTATCCGAAAATACAGAGATCCCCAGTGTACACGAGAGTCCAGAGATCCCCAAGGTATCTGAGAGCCCAGAGAACCCCAATGTACTCGAGAGTGCAGAAATCCCCAACGTATCTGAGAGCCCGGAGATTCCCAATGTTCCTGATAGTTCAGAGATCCCCAATGTACCCGAGAGTCAGGAAATCCCCAAAGTTTGTGAGAGCCCAGATATCCCCAATGTCCCTGAGAGTCCAGAGATCCCCAATGTAGCCGAGAGTCCGGAGATCCCCAAAGTATGTGAGAGCCCAGATATCCCCAATGTCCCTGACAGCCCCAAGATCCCCAATGTACCTAAGGGTCCAGAGATCCCCAATGTACCCGCGGGTCCAGAGATCCCCAATGTAGCTGAGAGCCCAGAGATCCCCAATGTACCCGAGAGCCCAGATATCCCCAATATACCCAAGAGCCGGGAGATCCCCAATGTACCGGAGAGCACGGAGATCCCAAATGTACCCGAGAGCCAGAAGATCCCCAATGTACCCAAGAGACCTGAGATCCCCAATGTACCCGAGAGCCCAGAAATCGCCAATGCACCCGAGAGCCCAGAAATCCCCAATACACCCGAGAGTCCAGAGATCCCCAATGTATCCGAGTGTCCAGAGATCCCAAATGTATCTGAGAGTTCAGAGATCCCCAATGTTCCTGAGAGTTCAGAGATCCCCAATGTACCCGAGGGTCCAGAGAGCCCCCATGTTCCTGAGAGTTCAAAGATCCCCAACGTACCCGAGAGTCCAGAGATCCCCAATGTAGCTGAGATCCCAGAGATCCCCAATGTATCTGAGAGTTCAGAGATCCCCAATGTTCCTGAGAGTTCAGAGATCCCCAATGTACCCGAGGGTCCAGAGATCCCCCATGTTCCTGAGAGTTCAAAGATCCCCAACGTACCCAAGAGTCCAGAGATCCCCAATGTAAATGAGATCCCAGAGATCCCCAATGTATCTGAGAGTCCAGAGATAACCAATGTACCTGAGGGCCCGAAATCACCAATGTACCCGAGAGCCCAGTGATCCCCAATTGTACCGAGAGCCCCGGGATCCCCAATGTACCCGAGAGCCCAGAGATCCCCAATGTACCCGAGAGCCCGGAGATTACCAATGTACCCGAGAGCCCGAAGATCCCCCATGTACCCGAGATCCCAGAGATCCCCAATGTATCCGAGAATACAGAGATCCCCAGTGTACCCGAGAGTCCAGAGATCCCCAAGGTATCTGAGAGCCCAGAGAACCCCAATGTACTCGAGAGTGCAGAAATCCCCAACGTATCTGAGAGCCCGGAGATTCCCAATGTTCCTGATAGTTCAGAGATCCCCAATGTACCCGAGAGTCCAGAGATCCCCAAACTATCTGAGCGCCCAGAAATCCCCAATTATCCTGAGAGTGCAAAGATCCCCAAGGTACCCGAGTGTCCAGAGATCCCCAAAGTATCCGAGAGCCCAATGATCCCCAAATGTTCCTGAGCATTCAGAGATCCCCAATATACCCAAGAGTCCAGAGATCCCCAAAGAATCTGAGAGCCCCGAGATCCGCAATGTACCCGAGAGCCCAGACATCCCCAATGTACCCGAGAGCCCGGAAATCCCCAATGAATCCGAGGGCTTGAAGATCCGCAATGTACCCGAAAGCCCAGGGATCCCTTATGTACCCGAGAGCCCGAAGATCCCCAATATACCCGAGAACCCAGAGATACCCAATGTATCCATGAATCCAGAGATCCCCATAGTACGTGTGAGTCCAGAGATCCCCAAAGTATCTGAGAGCCCAGAGATCCCCAATGTACCCGAGAGTTCAGAAATCCCCAAAGTATCTGAGAGCCCAGAGATCCCCAATGTTCCTGAGAGTTCACCGATCCCCAATGTATCCTAGAGTCCAGAGATCCCCAATGTGTCCGAGAATCCAGTGATCTGCAGAGTACCCGAGAGCCCCTAGGTCCCCAGTGTACCCGACAGTCCGAAGATCCCCAATGTACCTGGGAGTCTAGAGAACCCCAATGTATCCTAGAAACCAAAGATCCCCAGTCTACCCGAGAGTCCGCAGATCCCCAATGTATCCAAGAATCCAGAGATCCCCAGTGTACCTGAGAGTCCAGAGATCCTCAATGTACCCGAGAGTCCAGAGATCCCCAATGTCCCCGGGAGTCCAGAGTTCCTCAGTGTTCCTCAGAGTTCAGAGATCCCCAATGTACCCGAGAGTCCAGATATCCCCAATGTACCCGAGAGTCAGGAAATCCCCAAATTATGTGAGAGCCCAGATATCCCCAATGTCCCTGAGAGTCCAGAGATCCCCAATGTAGCCGAGAGTCTGGAGATCCCCAAAGTATGTGAGAGCCCAGATATCCCCAATGTCCCTGACAGCCCCGAGATCCTCAATGTACCTAAGGGTCCAGAGATCCCCAATGTACCCGAGGGTCCACAGATTCCCAAAGTAGCTGAGAGCCCAGAGATCCCCAATGTACCCGAGAGGCCAGAGATCCCCAATGTACCCGAGAGCCTGGAGATCCCCAATGTACCTGAGAGCACGGAGATCCCAAATATACCCGAGAGCCAGAAGATCCCCAATGTACCCAAGAGACCTGAGATCCCCAATGTACCCGAGAGCCCAGAAATCGCCAATGCACCCGAGAGCCCAGAAATCCCCAATAGACGCGAGAGTCCAGAGATCCCCAATGTATCCAAGTGTCCAGAGATCCCCAATGTATCTGAGATCCCTGAGATCCCCAATGTATCTGAGAGTCCAGAGGTCACCAATGTACCCGAGAGCCCGGAGATCACCAATGTACCCGAGAGCCCGAAGATCCCCCATGTAGCCGAGAACCCAGAGATCCCCAATGTACCCGAGAATACAGAGATCCCCAGTGTACCCGAGAGTCCAGAGATCCCCAAGGTATCTGAGAGCCCAGAGATCCCCAATGTACTCGAGAGTGCAGAAATCCCCAACGTATCTGAGAGCCCGGAGATTCCCAATGTTCCTGGTAGTTCAGAGATCCCCAATGTACCCGAGAGTCCAGAGATACCCAAGTATCTGAACGCCCGGAGATCCCCAATTTACCCGAGAATCCAGAGATCCCCAAACTATCTGAGGGCCCAGAAATTCCCAATTTTCCTGAGAGTTCAGAGATCCCCAATGTACCCGAGGGTCCAGAGATCCCCAATGTACCCGAGAGCCTGGAGATCCCCAATGTACCCGAGATCACGGAGATCCCAAATGTACCCGAGAGCCAGAAGATCCCCAATGTACCCAAGAGACCTGAGATCCCCAATGTACCCGAGAGCCCAGAAATCACCAATGTACCCGAGAGCCCAGTGATCCCCAATTGTACCGAGAGCCCCGGGATCCCAAATATACCCGAGAGCCCAGAGATCCCCAATGTACCCGAGAGCCCGGAGATCACCAATGTACCCGAGAGCCTGAAGATCCCCCATGTACCCGAGAACCCAGAGATCCCCAATGTACCCGAGAATACAGAGATCCCCAGTGTACCCAAGAGTCCAGAGATCCCCAAGGTATCTGAGAGCCCAGAGATCCCCAATGTACTCGTAAGTGCAGAAATCCCCGACGTATCTGAGAGCCCGGAGATTCCCCATGTTCCTGATAGTTCAGAAATCCCCAATGTTCCGAGAGTCCAGAGATCCCCCAAGTATCTGAGCGCCCGGAGATCCCCAATGTACCCGAGAATCCAGAGATCCCCAAACGATCTGAGGGCCCAGAAATCCCCAATTTTCCTCAGAGTTCAAAGATCCCCAAGGTACCCGAGTGTCCAGAGATCCCCAAAGTATCCGAGAGCCCAATGATCCCCAACTGTCCCTGAGCATTCAGAGATCCCCAATATACCCAAGAGTCCAGAGATCCCCAAAGAATCTGAGAGCCCCGAGATCCGCAATGTACCCGAGAGCCCAGACATCCCCAATGTACCCAAGAGCCCGGAAATCCCCAATGAATCCGAGAGCTCGAAGATCCGCAATGTACCCGAAAGCCCAGGGATCCCTTATGTACCCGAGAGCCCGAAGATCCCCAATATACCCGAGAACCCAGAGATACCCAATGTATCCATGAATCGTACGTGTATCCATAGTACGTGTGAGTCCAGAGATCCCCAAAGTATCTGAGAGCCCAGAGATCCCCAATGTACCCGAGAGTTCAGAAATCCCCAAAGTATCTGAGAGCCCAGAGATCCCCAATGTTCCTGAGAGTTCACCGATCCCCAATGTACCCAAGAGTCCAGAGATCCCCAATGTGTCCGAGAATCCAGAGATTCGCAGAGTACCCGAGAGCCCCTAGGTCCCCAGTGTACCCGACAGTCTGAAGATCCCCAATGTACCTGGGAGTCTAGAGAGCCCAAATGTATCCTAGAAACCAAAGATCCCCAGTCTACCCGAGAGTCCGCAGATCCCCAATGTATCCAAGAATCCAGAGATCCCCAGTGTACCTGAGAGTCCAGAGATCCCCAATGTGCCCGAGGGTCCAGAGAACCCCATGTATCCGAGAGTCCAGAAATTCCCAAAATATCTGATAGCCCAGAGATCCCCAATGTACCCGAGAGTCCAGAGATCCACAATGTACCCCGGAGTGCAGAGTTCCCGAATGTTGCTGATAGTTCAGAGATCCCCAATGTATCCGAGAATGCAGAGATCCCCAGTGTACCCGAGAATCCAGAGATCCCCAAAGTATCTGAGAGCCCAGGTATCCCCATTGTACCCGAGAGCCCAGAAATCCCTAATGCACCTGCGTCCGGAGATCCCCAATATACCCGAGAGTCCAAAGATCCCCAATGTATCTGAGAGTACAGAGATCCCCAATGAATCTGAGAGCCCAGAGATCCTCCATGTTCCTGAGCATTCAGAGATCCCAATATACCCGAGAGTCCAGAGATCCCCAAACTATCTGAGAGTCCCGAGATGCCCAACGTATCCGACAGTCCCGTAATCACCAATGTACCTGAGGGCCCAAAATCACCAATGTACTCGAGAGCCCAGGGATCACCAATTGTACCGAGAGCCCCAGGATCCCCAATGTACCCGAGAGCCCAGAGATTCCCAATGTACCCGAGAGCCCGGAGATCCCCAATGTACCCGAGAGCATGAAGGTCCCTCATGTACCCAAGAGCTCAGAGATCCCCAATGTAACCGAGAGCCCAAAGATCCCCAATGTACCTGAGAACCCAGAGAACCCAATGTATCCGAGAATCCAGAAATCCCCATTGTACCCGAGAGCCCAGAAATCCCTAATGCACCTGCATCCGGAGATCCCCAATGTACCCGAGAGTCCAAAGATCCCCAATGTATCTGTGAGTACAGAGATCCCCAATGCATCTGACAGCCCAGAGATCCCCAAAGTTCCTGAGCGTTCAGAGATCCCCAATACACCCGAGGGTCCAGAGATCCCCAAAATATCTGAGAGCCCAGAGATCCCCAACGTATCCGACAGTCCAGTGATCACCAATCTACCTGAGGGCCCGAAATCCCCAATGTACCCGAGAGCCCAGGGATCCCCAACTGTACCGAGAGCCCCGCGATCCCCAATGTACCCGAGAGCCCGGAGATCCCCAATGTACCCGAGAGTCCAGAGATCCCCAATGACCCCGGGAGTCCAGAGTTCCTCAGTGTTCCTCAGAGTTCAGAGATCCCCAATGTACCCGAGAGTCCAGATATCCCCAATGTACCCGAGAGTCAGGAAATCCCCAAAGTTTGTGAGAGCCCAGATATCCCCAATGTCCCTGAGAGTCCAGAGATCCCCAATGTAGCCGAGAGTCCGGAGATCCCCAAAGTATGTGAGAGCCCAGATATCCCCAATGTCCCTGACAGCCCCGAGATCCCCAATGTACCTAAGGGTCCAGAGATCCCCAATGTACCCGCGGGTCCAGAGATCCCCAATGCAGCTGAGAGCCCAGAGATCCCCAATGTACCCGAGAGCCCAGATATCCCCAATGTACCCAAGAGCCGGGAGATCCCCAATGTACCGGAGAGCACGGAGATCCCAAATGTACCCGAGAGCCAGAAGATCCCCAATGTACCCAAGAGACCTGAGATCCCCAATGTACCTGAGAGCCCAGAAATCGCCAATGCACCCGAGAGCCCAGAAATCCCCAATACACCCGAGAGTCCAGAGATCCCCAATGTATCCGAGTGTCCAGAGATCCCCAATGTATCTGAGAGTTCAGAGATCCCCAATGTTCCTGAGAGTTCAGAGATCCCCAATGTACCCGAGGGTCCAGAGATCCCCCGTGTTCCTGAGAGTTCAAAGATCCCCAACGTACCCGAGAGTCCAGAGATCCCCAATGTAGCTGAGATCCCAGAGATCCCCAATGTATCTGAAGTCCAGAGATCACCAATGTACCTGAGGGCCCGAAATCACCAATGTACCCGAGAGCCCAGTGATCCCCAATTGTACCGAGAGCCCCGGGATCCCCACTGTACCCGAGAGCCCAGAGATCCCCAATGTACCCGAGAGCCCGGAGATCACCAATGTACCCGAGAGCCCGAAGATCCCCCATGTACCCGAGAACCCAGAGATCCCCAATGTATCCGAGAATACAGAGATCCCCAGTGTACCCGAGAGTCCAGAGATCCCCAAGGTATCTGAGAGCCCAGAGAACCCCAATGTACTCGAGAGTGCAGAAATCCCCAACGTATCTTAGAGCCCGGAGATTCCCAATGTTCCTGATAGTTCAGAGATCCCCAATGTACCCGAGAGTCCAGAGATCCCCAAACTATCTGAGCGCCCAGAAATCCCCAATTATCCTGAGAGTGCAAAGATCCCCAAGGTACCCGAGTGTCCAGAGATCCCCAAAGAATCTTAGAGCCTCGAGATCTGCAATGTACCCGAGAGCCCAGACATCCCCAATGTACCCGAGAGCCCGGAAATCCCCAATGAATCCGAGGGCTCGAAGATCCGCAATGTACCCGATAGCCCAGGGATCCCTTATGTACCCGAGAGCCCGAAGATCCCCAATATACCCGAGAACCCAGAGATACCCAAAGTATCCATGAATCCAGAGATCCCCATAGTACGTGTGAGTCCAGAGATCCCCAAAGTATCTGAGAGCCTAGAGATCCCCAATGTACCCGAGAGTTCAGAAATCCCCAAAGTATCTGAGAGCCCAGAGATCCCCAATGTTCCTGAGAGTTCACCGATCCCCAATGTATCCTAGAGTCCAGAGATCCCCAATGTGTCCGAGAATCCAGTGATCTGCAGAGTACCCGAGAGCCCCTAGGTCCCCAGTGTACCCGACAGTCCGAAGATCCCCAATGTACCTGGGAGTCTAGAGAACCCCAATGTATCCTAGAAACCAAAGATCCCCAGTCTACCCGAGAGTCCGCAGATCCCCAATGTATCCAAGAATCCAGAGATCCCCAGTGTACCTGAGAGTCCAGAGATCCTCAATGTACCCGAGAGTCCAGAGATCCCCAATGTCCCCGGGAGTCCAGAGTTCCTCAGTGTTCCTCAGAGTTCAGAGATCCCCAATGTACCCGAGGGTCCAGATATCCCCAATGTACCCGAGAGTCAGGAAATCCCCAAAGTACGTGAGAGACCAGATATCCCCAATGTCCCTGAGAGTCCAGAGATCCCCAATGTAGCCGAGAGTCTGGAGATCCCCAAAGTATGTGAGAGCCCAGATATCCCCAATGTCCCTGACAGCCCCGAGATCCTCAATGTACCTAAGGGTCCAGAGATCCCCAATGTACCCGAGGGTCCACAGATTCCCAAAGTAGCTGAGAGCCCAGAGATCCCCAATGTACCCGAGAGGCCAGAGATCCCCAATGTACCCGAGAGCCTGGAGATCCCCAATGTACCTGAGAGCACGGAGATCCCAAATATACCCGAGAGCCAGAAGATCCCCAATGTACCCAAGAGACCTGAGATCCCCAATGTACCCGAGAGCCCAGAAATCGCCAATGCACCCGAGAGCCCAGAAATCCCCAATAGACGCGAGAGTCCAGAGATCCCCAATGTATCCGAGTGTCCAGAGATCCCCAATGTATCTGAGATCCCTGAGATCCCCAATGTATCTGAGAGTCCAGAGGTCACCAATGTACCCGAGAGCCCGGAGATCACCAATGTACCCGAGAGCCCGAAGATCCCCCATGTAGCCGAGAACCCAGAGATCCCCAATGTACCCGAGAATACAGAGATCCCCAGTGTACCCGAGAGTCCAGAGATCCCCAAGGTATCTGAGAGCCCAGAGATCCCCAATGTACTCGAGAGTGCAGAAATCCCCAACGTATCTGAGAGCCCGGAGATTCCCAATGTTCCTGGTAGTTCAGAGATCCCCAATGTACCCGAGAGTCCAGAGATCCCCCAAGTATCTGAACGCCCGGAGATCCCCAATTTACCCGAGAATCCAGAGATCCCCAAACTATCTGAGGGCCCAGAAATTCCCAATTTTCCTGAGAGTTCACAGATCCCCAATGTACCCGAGGGTCCAGAGATCCACAATGTAGCTGAGAGCCCAGAGATCCCCAATGTACCCGGGAGCCCAGAGATCCCCAATGTACCCGAGAGCCTGGAGATCCCCAATGTACCCGAGATCATGGAGATCCCAAATGTACCCGAGAGCCAGAAGATCCCCAATGTACCCAAGAGACCTGAGATCCCCAATGTACCCGAGAGCCCAGAAATCGCCAATGCACCCGAGAGCCCAGAAATCCCCAATACACCAGAGAGTCCAGAGATCCCCAATGTATCCGAGTGTCCAGAGATCCCAAATGTGTCTGAGAGTTCAGAGATCCCCAATGTTCCTGAGAGTTCAGAGATCCCCAACGTACCCGAGAGTCCAGAGATCCCCAATGTAGCTGAGATCCCAGAGATCCCCAATGTATCTGAGAGTCCAGAGATCACCAATGTACCTGAGGGCCCGAAATCACCAATGTACCCGAGAGCCCAGTGATCCCCAATTGTACCGAGAGCCCCGGGATCCCAAATATACCCAAGAGCCCAGAGATCCCCAATGTACCCGTGAGCCCGGACATCACCAATGTACCCGAGAGCCTGAAGATCCCCCATGTACCCGAGAACCCAGAGATCCCCAATGTACCCGAGAATACAGAGATCCCCAGTGTACCCAAGAGTCCAGAGATCCCCAAGGTATCTGAGAGCCCAGAGATCCCCAATGTACTCGTATGTGCAGAAATCCCCGACGTATCTGAGAGCCCGGAGATTCCCCATGTTCCTGATAGTTCAGAAATCCCCAATGTTCCGAGAGTCCAGAGATCCCCCAAGTATCTGAGCGCCCGGAGATCCCCAATGTACCCGAGAATCCAGAGATCCCCAAACGATCTGAGAGCCCAGAAATCCCCAATTTTCCTCAGAGTTCAAAGATCCCCAAGGTACCCGAGTGTCCAGAAATCCCCAAAGTATCCGAGAGCCCAATGATCCCCAAATGTCCCTGAGCATTCAGAGATCCCCAATATACCCAAGAGTCCAGAGATCCCCAAAGAATCTGAGAGCCCCGAGATCCGCAATGTACCCGAGAGCCCAGACATCCCCAATGTACCCGAGAGCCCGGAAATCCCCAATGAATCCGAGAGCTCGAAGATCCGCAATGTACCCGAAAGCCCAGGGATCCCTCATGTACCCGAGAGCCCGAAGATCCCCAATATACCCGAGAACCCAGAGATACCCAATGTATCCATGAATCCAGAGATCCCCATAGTACGTGTGAGTCCAGAGATCCCCAAAGTATCTGAGAGCCCAGAGATCCCCAATGTACCCGAGAGTTCAGAAATCCCCAAAGTATCTGAGAGCCCAGAGATCCCCAATGTTCCTGAGAGTTCACCGAACCCCAATGTACCCAAGAGTCCAGAGATCCCCAATGTGTCCGAGAATCCAGAGATTCGCAGAGTACCCGAGAGCCCCTAGGTCCCCAGTGTACCCGACAGTCTGAAGATCCCCAATGTATCTGGGAGTCTAGAGAGCCCAAATGTATCCTAGAAACCAAAGATCCCCAGTCTACCCGAGAGTCTGCAGATCCCCAATGTATCCAAGAATCCAGAGATCCCCAGTGTACCTGAGAGTCCAGAGATCCCCAATGTGCCCGAGGGTCCAGAGAACCCCATGTATCCGAGAGTCCAGAGATTCCCAAAATATCTGATAGCCCAGAGATCCCCAATGTACCTGAGAGTCCAGAGATCCACAATGTACCCCGGAGTGCAGAGTTCCCGAATGTTGCTGATAGTTCAGAGATCCCCAATGTATCCGAGAATGCAGAGATCCCCAGTGTACCCGGGAATCCAGAGATCCCCAAACGATCTGAGGGCCCAGAAATCCCCAATTTTCCTGAGAGTTCAAAGATCCCCAAGGTACCCGAGTGTCCAGAGATCCCCAAAGTATCTGAGAGCCCAATGATCCCCAAATGTCCCTGAGCATTCAGAGATCCCCAATATACCCAAGAGTCCAGAGATCCCCAAAGAATCTGAGAGCCCCGAGATCCGCAATGTACCCGAGAGCCCAGACATCCCCAATGTACCTGAGAGCCCGGAAATCCCCAATGAATCCGAGAGCTCGAAGATCCGCAATGTACCCGAAAGCCCAGGGATCCCTTATGTACCCGAGAGCCCGAAGATCCCCAATGTACCCGAGAACCCAGAGATACCCAATGTATCCATGAATCCAGAGATCCCCATAGTACGTGTGAGTCCAGAGATCCCCAAAGTATCTGAGAGCTCAGAGATCCCCAATGTACCTGAGAGTTCAGAAATCCCCAAAGTATCTGAGAGCCCAGAGATCCCCAATGTTCCTGAGAGTTCACCGATCCCCAATGTACCCAAGAGTCCAGAGATCCCCAATGTGTCCGAGAATCCAGAGATTCGCAGAGTACCCGAGAGCCCCTAGGTCCCCAGTGTACCCGACAGTCTGAAGATCCCCAATGTACCTGGGAGTCTAGAGAGCCCCAATGTATCCTAGAAACCAAAGATCCCCAGTCTACCCGAGAGTCCGCAGATCCCCAATGTATCCAAGAATCCAGAGATCCCCAGTGTACCTGAGAGTCCAGAGATCCCCAATGTGCCCGAGGGTCCAGAGATCCCCAATGTACCCGAATGTCCAGAGAACCCCATGTATCCGAGAGTCCAGAGGTTCCCAAAATATCTGATAGCCCAGAGATCCCCAATGTACCCGAGAGTCCAGAGATCCACAATGTACCCCGGAGTGCAGAGTTCCCGAATGTTGCTGATAGTTCAGAGATCCCCAATGTATCCGAGAATCCAGAGATCCCCAGTGTACCCGAGAATCCAGAGATCCCCAAAGTATCTGAGAGCCCAGGTATCCCCATTGTACCCGAGAGCCCAGAAATCCCAAATGCATCTGAGTCTTGAGGTCCCCAATGTACCCGAGAGTCCAAAGATCCCCAATGTATCTGTGAGTACAGAGATCCCCAAAGTATCTGAGAGCCCAGAGATCCCCAATGTTCCTGAGAGTTCACCGATCCCCAATGTACCCAAGAGTCCAGAGATCCCCAATGTGTCCGAGAATCCAGAGATTCGCAGAGTACCCGAGAGCCCCTAGGTCCCCAGTGTACCCGACAGTCTGAAGATCCCCAATGTACCTGGGAGTCTAGAGAGCCCCAATGTATCCTAGAAACCAAAGATCCCCAGTCTACCCGAGAGTCCGCAGATCCCCAATGTATCCAAGAATCCAGAGATCCCCAGTGTACCTGAGAGTCCAGAGATCCCCAATGTGCCCGAGGGTCCAGAGATCCCCAATGTACCCGAATGTCCAGAGAACCCCATGTATCCGAGAGTCCAGAGGTTCCCAAAATATCTGATAGCCCAGAGATCCCCAATGTACCCGAGAGTCCAGAGATCCACAATGTACCCCGGAGTGCAGAGTTCCCGAATGTTGCTGATAGTTCAGAGATCCCCAATGTATCCGAGAATCCAGAGATCCCCAGTGTACCCGAGAATCCAGAGATCCCCAAAGTATCTGAGAGCCCAGGTATCCCCATTGTACCCGAGAGCCCAGAAATCCCAAATGCATCTGTGTCTTGAGGTCCCCAATGTACCCGAGAGTCCAAAGATCCCCAATGTATCTGTGAGTACAGAGATCCCCAATGCATCTGACAGCCCAGAGATCCCCAAAGTTCCTGAGCGTTCAGAGATCCCCAATACACCCGAGGGTCCAGAGATCCCCAAAATATCTGAGAGCCCAGAGATCCCCAACGTATCCGACAGTCCAGTGATCACCAATCTACCTGAGGGCCCGAAGATCCCCCATGTACCCGAGAGCCCGGAGATCCCCAATGTACCTGAGAATACAGAGATCCCCAGTGTACCCGAGAGTCCAGAGATCCCCAAGCTATCTGAGAGCCCACAGATCCCCAATGTACTCGAGAGTGCAGAAATCCCCAACGTATCTGAGAGCCCGGAGATTCCCCATGTTCCTGATAGTTCAGAAATCCCCAATGTTCCGAGAGTCCAGAGATCCCCCAAGTATCTGAGCGCCCGGAGATCCACAATGTACCCGAGAATCCAGAGATCCCCAAACGATCTGAGGGCCCAGAAATCCCCAATTTTCCTCAGAGTTCAAAGATCCCCAAGGTACCCGAGTGTCCAGAGATCCCCAAAGTATCCGAGAGCCCAATGATCCCCAAATGTCCCTGAGCATTCAGAGATCCCCAATATACCCAAGAGTCCAGAGATCCCCAAAGAATCTGAGAGCCCCGAGATCCGCAATGAACCCGAGAGCCCGGACATCCCCAATGTACCCAAGAGCCCGGAAATCCCCAATGAATCCGAGAGCTCGAAGATCCGCAATGTACCCGATAGCCCAGGGATCCCTTATGTACCCGAGTGCTGGAAGATCCCCAATATACCCGAGAACCCAGAGATACGCAATGTATCCATGAATCCAGAGATCCCCATAGTACGTGTGAGTCCAGAGATCCCCAAAGTATCTGAGAGCCCAGAGATCCCCAATGTACCCGAGAGTTCAGAAATCCCCAAAGTATCTGAGAGCCCAGAGATCCCCAATGTTCCTGAGAGTTCACCGATCCCCAATGTACCCAAGAGTCCAGAGATCCCCAATGTGTCCGAGAATCCAGTGATCTGCAGAGTACCCGAGAGCCCCTAGGACCCCAGTGTACCCGACAGTCCGAAGATCCCCAATGTACCTGGGAGTCTAGAGAACCCCAATGTATCCTAGAAACCAGAGATCGCCAGTCTACCCGAGAGTCCACAGATCCCCAATGTATCCAAGAATCCAGAGATCCCCAGTGTACCTGAGAGTCCAGAGATCCCTAATGTGCCCGAGGGTCCAGAGATCACCAATGTACCCGAATGTCCAGAGAACCCCATGTATCCGAGAGTCCAGAGATTCCCAAAATATCTGATAGCCCAGAGATCCCCAATGTACCCGAGAGGCCAGAGATCCCCAATGTACCCGAGAGACAGGAGATCCCCAAAGTATGTGAGACCCCACATATCCTCAATGTCCCTGAGAGCCCAGAGATCCCCAATGTACCCGAGAGTCCGGAGATCCCCAAAGTATGTGAGAGCACAGATATCCCCAATGTCCCTGACAGCCCAGAGATCCCCAATGTACCTAAGTGTCCAGAGATCCCCAATGTACCCGAGGTTCCAGAGATCCCCAATGTACCTGAGAGCCCAGAGATCCCCAATGTACCTGAGAGCCCGGAGATCCCCAATGTACCCGAGAGTGGAGAGATCCCCCATGTTCCTGAGATTTCAGAGATCCCCAATGTACCCGAGAGTCCAGAGATCCCCAATGTAGCCGTGATCCCAGAGCTCATCAATGTATCTGAGAGTCCAGAGATCACCAATGTACCTGAGGGCCCAAAATCACCGATGTACCCCAGAGCCCAAGGATCCCAAATTGTACCGAGAGCCCTGGGATCCCCAATGTACCCGAGAGCCCGGAGATCCCCAATGTACCCGAGAGCCCGGAGATCCCCAATGTACCCGAGATCCCGGAGATCCCCAATGTACCCGATAGTCCAAAGATCCTCCATGTACCCGAGAGCGCAGAGATCCCCAATGTTACCGAGAGCCCAAAGATCCCCAATGCACCCGAGAACCCGTAGATCCCCAATGTATCCGAGAATCCAGAGATCCCCAGTGTACCCGAGAGTCCAGAGATCCCCAAAGTATCTGAGAGCCCAGAGATCCCCAATGTACCCGAGAGACGGAGATCCCCAAAGTATGTGAGAGCCCAGATATCGCCAATGTCCCTGACAGCCCAGAGATCCCCAATGTACCTAAGGGTCCAGAGATCCCCAATATACCCGAGGGTCCAGAGATCCCCAATGTACCTGAGAGCCCAGAGATCCCCAATGTTACTGAGAGTTCAGAGATCCCCAATGAACCCGAGAGTCCAGAGATCCCCAAAGTATCCGAGAGCCCAGAGATCCCCAATGTTCCTGTGAGTCCAGAGATCCCCAAAGTATCTGAGAGCCCAGGGATCCCCATTAACCCGAGGTTCCAGAGATCCCCAATGTAGTCGAGAGCCCAGAGATCCTCAATGTATCCGAGAGTCCAGAGATCCCCAATGCATCTGAATCCAGAGATCCCCAATGTACCTGATAGTCCAGAGATCCCCAATGTATTCGAGAGTCCAGATTTAACAATGCATCTGAGAGCCCAGAGATCCCCAATGTTACTGAGAGTTCAGTGATCCCCAATGTGCCCGAGGTTCCTGAGATCCCCATTGTACCCAAATGTCCAGAGATCCCCCATGTACCGAGAGTCCAGAGGTTCTCAATGTACCTGAGAGTCCGGAGATCCCCAATGTATCCGAGAGTCCAGAGATCCCGCATGTTCCTGAGAGTTCAGAGATCCCCAGTGTACCTGCGAGTCCAGAAATCCCCAAAGTATCTGAGAGCCCAGAGATCCTCAATGTACCCGAGAGTCCAGAGATCCCCAATGTACCCGGGAGTCCAGAGTTCCCCAATGTTCCTGAGAGTTCAGAGATCCCCAATGTACCCGAGAGTCCAGATATCCCCAATGTACCCGAGAGTCAGGAGATCCCCAATATATGTGAGAGCCCAGATATCCCCAATGTCACTGAGAGCCCAAAGATCCCCAATGTACCCCAGAGTCCGGAGATCCCCAAAGTATGTGAGAGCCCAGATATCCCCAATGTCCCTGATAGCCCCGAAGTCCCCAATGTACCTAACGGCCCAGAGATCCCCAATATACCCGAGGGTCCAGAGATCCCCAATGTACACGAGAGCATGAAGGTCCCCAATGTACCCAAGAGACCGGAGATCCCCAATGTTCCGGAGAGCCCAGAAATCGCCAGTGCACCCGAGAGCACAGAAATCCCCAATGTACCCGAGAGTCCAGAGATCCCCAATGTATCCGAGAGTCCGGAAATCCCTAATATACCCGAGAGTTCAGAGATCCCCAATGTATCCGAAAGTCCAGAGATCACCAATGTATCTGAGAGTTCAGAGATCCCCAATGTACCCAATAGTCCAGAGATCCCCCATGTTCATGAGATTTCAGAGATCCCCAACATACCCGAGAGTCCAGAGATCCCCAATGTAGCCGAGAACCCAGAAATCACCAATGTACCTGAGGGCCGAAATCACCCATGCACCCGAGAGCCCAGGGATCCCCAGTTGTACCGAAAGCCCTGGGATCCTCAATGTACCCGAGAGCCCAGAGATCCCCCATGTACCCGAGAGCCCGGAGATCCCCAATGTACCCGAGAGGCCGAATATCCCCCATGTACCCGAGAGCCCAGAGATCCCCAATATACCTGAGAGCCCAAAGATCCCCAATGTACCCGAGAACCCGGAGATCCCCAATGTATCTGAGAATCCAGAGATGCCCAGTGTACCCGAGAGTCCAGATATCCCCAAAGTTTCTGAGAGCCCAGAGATCCCCAATGTACCCGAGAGTCCAGAAATCCCCAAAGTATCTGAGAGCATGGAGATCCCCAATGTTCCTGAGAGTTCAGAGTTCCCCAATGTACTCGAGAGTCCAGAGATCCCCAAAGTATCTGAGCTTCCGGAGATCCCCAATATACCCGAGATTCCAGAGATCCCGAAAGTATCTGTTGACCCAGAGATCCCCAATGTTCCTGAGAGTTCACACATCCCCAATGTACCCGAGAGTCCAGAGATCCCCAATGTATCCGAGAGTCCGGAAATCCCCAATATACCCGAGAGTTCAGAGATCCCCAATGTATCCGAACGTCCAGAGATCACCAAAGTATCTGAGAGTTCAGAGATCCCCAATGTACCCAATAGTCCAGAGATCCCCCATGTTCATGAGATTTCAGAGATCCCCAACGTACCCGAGAATCCAGAGATCCCCAATGTAGCCGAGAACCCAGAGATCACCAATGTACCTGAGGGCCGAAATCACCCAAGCACCCGAGAGCCCAGGGATCCCCAGTTGTACCGAAAGCCCTGGGATCCTCAATGTACCCGAGAGCCCAGAGATCCCCCATGTACCCGAGAGCCCGGAGATCCCCAATGTACCCAAGAGGCCGAATATCCCCCATGTACACGAGAGCCCAGAGATCCCCAATATACCTGAGAGCCCAAAGATCCCCAATGTACCCGAGAACCCGGAGATCCCCAATGTATCTGAGAATCCAGAGATGCCCAGTGTACCCGAGAGTCCAGATATCCCCAAAGTTTCTGAGAGCCCAGAGATCCCCAATGTACCCGAGAGTCCAGAAATCCCCAAAGTATCTGAGAGCCTGGAGATCCCCAATGTTCCTGAGAGTTCAGAGATCCCCAATGTACTCGAGAGTCCAGAGATCCCCAAAGTATCTGAGCTCCCGGAGATCCCCTATATACCCGAGATTCCAGAGATCCCGAAAGTATCTGTTGACCCAGAGATCCCCAATGTTCCTGAGAGTTCACACATCCCCAATGTACCCGAGAGCCCAGAGATCCCCAATGTACCCGAGGGTGCAGAGATCCGCAATGTACCCGAGGGTCCAGAGATCCCCCATGTACTCGAGAGTCCAGAGATACCCAATGTATCCGAGAGCCCGGAAATCCCCAGTGTACCTGAGAGCCCGGAGATCCCCAAAGTACCTGAGAGGCTGAAGATCCCCAATGTCCCCAATAGCCCGGAGATCCCCATGTATCTAAGCATCCAGAGATCCCCAATGTAGCTGAGAGCCCAGAAATCCCCAATGTACCCAAGTGCCCAGAAATCCCCAATGCATCTGAGTACGGCGATCCCCAATGTACCCGAGAGTCCAGATATCCCCAAAGTACCCTAGAGTCAGGAAATCCCCAAGGTCTGTGAGAGCCCACATATCCCCAATGTCCCTGAAATTCCAGAGATCCCCAATGTAGCCGAGAGTCTGGAGATCCTCAAAGTATGTGAGAGCCCAGATATCCCCAATGTCCCTGACAGCCCCGAGATCCCCAATGTACCTAAGGGTCCAGGGATCCCCAGTGTACCCGAGGTTCCAGAGATCCCCAATGTAGCTGAGAGCCCAGAGATCCCCAAAGTACCCGAGAGCCCAGAGATCCCCAATGTACCCGAGAGCCTGGAGATCCCCAATGTACCCAAGAGCACGGAGATCCCAAATGTACCCGAGAGCCAGAAGATCCCCAATGTACCCAAGAGACCTGAGATCCCCAATGTACCCGAGAGCCCAGAAATCGCCAAAGCACCCGAGAGCCCAGAAATCCCCAATACACCCGAGAGTCCAGAGATCCCCAATGTATCCGAGTGTCCAGAGATCCCCAATGTATCTGAGAGTTCAGAGATCCCCAATGTTCCTGAGAGTTCAGAGATCCCCAGTGTACCCGAGGGTCCAGAGATCCCCCATGTTTCTGAGAGTTCAGAGATCCCCAACGTACCCGAGAGTCCAGAGATCCCCAATGTAGCTGAGATCCCAGAGTTCCCCAATGTATCTGAGAGTCCAGAGATCACCAATGTACCTGAGGGCCCGAAATCACCAATGTACCCGAGAGCCCCGTGACCCCCAATTGTACCGAGAGCCCCGGGATCCCCAATGTACCCGAGAGCCCAGAGATCCCCAATGTACCCGAGAGTCCAGAGATCCCCAAGGTATCTGAGAGCCCAGAGATCCTCAATGTACTCGAGAGTGCAGAAATCCCCAACGTATCTGAGAGCCCGGAGATTCCTAATGTTCCTGATAGTTCAGAGATCCCCAATGTACCCGAGAGTCCAGAGATCCCCCAAGTATCTGAGCGCTCGGAGATCCCCAATGTACCCGAGAATCCAGAGATCCCCAAACTATCTGAGGGCCCAGAAATCCCCAATTCTCCTGAGAGTTCAAAGATCCCCAAGGTACCCGAGTGTCCAGAGATCCCCAATGTATCCGAGAGCCCAATGATCCCAAAATGTTCCTGAGCATTCAGAGATCCCCAATATACCCAAGAGTCCAGAGATCCCCAAAGAATCTGAGAGCCCCGAGATCCGCAATGTACTCAAGAGCCCAGAGATCCCCAATGTACCTGAGAGCCTGGAAATCCCCAATGAATCCGAGAGCTCGAAGATCCGCAATGTACCCGATAGCCCAGGGATCCCTTAGGTACCCGAGAGCCCGAAGATCCCCAATATACCCGAGAACCCAGAGATACCCAATGTATCCATGAATCCAGAGATCCCCATAGTACGTGTGAGTCCAGAGATCCCCAAAGTATCTGAGAGCCCAGAGATCCCCAATGTACCCGAGAGTTCAGAAATCCCCAAAGTATCTGAGAGCCCAGAAATCCCCAATGTTCCTGAGAGTTCACAGATCCCCAATGTACCCAAGAGTCCAGAGATCCCCAATGTGTCCGAGAATCCAGAGATCCGCAGAGTACCCGAGAGCCCCTAGGTCCCCAGTGTAGCCGACAGTCTGAAGATCCCCAATGTACCTGGGAGTCTAGAGAGCCCCAATGTATCCTAGAAACCAAAGATCCCCAGTCTACCCGAGAGTCCGCAGATCCCCAATGTATCCAAGAATCCAGAGATCCCCAGTGTACCTGAGAGTCCAGAGATCCCCAATGTGCCCGAGGGTCCAGAGATCCCCAATGTACCCGAATGTCCAGAGAACCCCATGTATCCGAGAGTCCAGAGATTCCCAAAATATCTGATAGCCCAGAGATCCCCAATGTACCCGAGAGTCCAGAGATCCACAATGTACCCCGGAGTGCAGAGTTCCCGAATGTTGCTGATGGTTCAGAGATCCCCAATGTACCCGAGAGTCCAGAGATCCCCAATGTACCCGAGAGTCCGGAGATCCCCAAAGTATGTGGGAGCCCAGATATCCCCAATGTCCCTGAAAGCCCAGAGAACCCCAAAGTACCTAAGGGTCCAGAGATCCCCAATGTACCCGAGGTTCCAGAGATCCCCAATGTACCTGAGAGCCCAGAGATCCCCAATGTACCTGAGAGCCCGGAGATCCCCAATGTACCCGAGAGTGGAGAGATCCCCCATGTTCCTGAGATTTCAGAGATCCCCAACGTACCCGAGAGTCCAGAGATCCCCAATGTAGCCGAGATCCCAGAGATCATCAATGTATCTGAGAGCCCAAAGATCCCCAATGTACCCGAGAACCCCTAGATCTCCAATGTATCCGAGAATCCAGAGATCCCCAGTGTACCCGAGAGTCCAGAGATCTCCAAAGTATCTGAGAGCCCAGAGATCCCCAATGTACCCGAGAGTCTGGAGATCCCCAAAGTATGTGAGAGCCCAGAGATCCCCAATGTACCCGAGAGTCTGGAGATCCCCAAAGTATGTGAGAGCCCAGATATCCCCAATGTCCCTGACAGCCCAGAGATCCCCAAGGTACCTAAGGGTCCAGAGATCCCCAATATACCCGAGGTTCCAGAGATCCCCAATGTACCTGAGAGCCCAGAGATCCCCAATGTTACTGAGAGTTCAGAGATCCCCAATGTACCCGAGAGTCCAGAGATCCCTAAAGAATCTGAGAGCCCAGAGATCCCCAATGTTCCTGTGAGTCCAGAGATCCCCAAAGTATCTGAGAGCCTAGAGATCCCCAATGCACCCGAGAGCACAGAAATCCCCAATGTACCCGAGAGTCCAGAGATCCCCAATGTATCCGAGAGTCCGGAAATCCCCAATATACCCGAGAGTTCAGAGATCCCCCATGTTCATGAGATTTCAGAGATCCCCAACGTACCCGAGAGTCTAGTGATCCCCAACGTAGCTGAGAACCCAGAGATCACCAATGTACCTGAGGGCCGAAATCACCCATGCACCCGTGAGCCCAGGGTTCCCCAGTTGTACCGAAAGCCCCGGGGTCCTCAATGTACCCGAGAGCCCAGATATCCCCAATGTACCCGAGAGCCCGGAGATCCCCAATGTATCCGAGAGGCCGAATATCCCCCATATACCCGAGAGCCCAGAGATCCCCAATATACCTGAGAGCCCAAAGATCCCCAATATACCCGAGAATCCAGAGATCCCCAATGTATCCGAAAATCCAGAGATGCCCAGTGTACCCGAGAGTCCAGATATCCCCAAAGCTTCTGACAGCCCAGAGATCCCCAATGTACCCGAGAGTCCAGAAATCCCCAAAGTATCTGAGAGCCTGGAGATCCCCAATGTTCCTGAGAGTTCAGAGATACCCAATGTACCCGAGAGTCCAGAGATCCCCAAAGTATCTGAGCTCCCGGAGATCCCCAATATACCCGAGATTCCAGAGATCCCGAAAGTATCTGAGGACACAGAGATCCCCAATGTTCCTGAGTGTTCACAGATCCCCAATGTACCCGAGGGTCCAGAGATCCCCAATGTACCCGAGAGCCCGGAAATCCCCAATGAATCCGAGAGCTCGAAGATCCGCAATGTACCCGATAGCCCAGGGATCCCTTAGGTACCCGAGAGCCCGAAGATCCCTAATATACCCGAGAACCCAGAGATACCCAATGTATCCATGAATCCAGAGATCCCCATAGTACGTGTGAGTCCAGAGATCCCCAAAGTATCTGAGAGCCCAGAGATCCCCAATGTACCCGAGAGTTCAGAAATCCCCAAAGTATCTGAGAGCCCAGAAATCCCCAATGTTCCTGAGAGTTCACAGATCCCCAATGTACCCAAGAGTCCAGAGATCCCCAATGTGTCCGAGAATCCAGAGATCCGCAGAGTACCCGAGAGCCCCTAGGTCCCCAGTGTAGCCGACAGTCTGAAGATCCCCAATGTACCTGGGAGTCTAGAGAGCCCCAATGTATCCTAGAAACCAAAGATCCCCAGTCTACCCGAGAGTCCAGAGATCCCCAATGTACCCGAATGTCCAGAGAACCCCATGTATCCGAGAGTCCAGAGATTCCCAAAATATCTGATAGCCCAGAGATCCCCAATGTACCCGAGAGTCCAGAGATCCACAATGTACCCCGGAGTGCAGAGTTCCCGAATGTTGCTGATGGTTCAGAGATCCCCAATGTACCCGAGAGTCCAGAGATCCCCAATGTACCCGAGAGTCCGGAGATCCCCAAAGTATGTGGGAGCCCAGATATCCCCAATGTCCCTGAAAGCCCAGAGAACCCCAAAGTACCTAAGGGTCCAGAGATCCCCAATGTACCCGAGGTTCCAGAGATCCCCAATGTACCTGAGAGCCCAGAGATCCCCAATGTACCTGAGAGCCCGGAGATCCCCAATGTACCCGAGAGTGGAGAGATCCCCCATGTTCCTGAGATTTCAGAGATCCCCAACGTACCCGAGAGTCCAGAGATCCCCAATGTAGCCGAGATCCCAGAGATCATCAATGTATCTGAGAGCCCAAAGATCCCCAATGTACCCGAGAACCCCTAGATCCCCAATATATCCGAGAATCCAGAGATCCCCAGTGTACCCGAGAGTCCAGAGATCTCCAAAGTATCTGAGAGCCCAGAGATCCCCAATGTACCCGAGAGTCCGGAGATCCCCAAAGTATGTGAGAGCCCAGAGATCCCCAATGTACCCGAGAGTCCGGAGATCCCCAAAGTATGTGAGAGCCCAGATATCCCCAATGTCCCTGACAGCCCAGAGATCCCCAATGTTCCTAAGGGTCCAGAGATCCCCAATATACCCGAGGTTCCAGAGATCCCCAATGTACCTGAGAGCCCAGAGATCCCCAATGTTACTGAGAGTTCAGAGATCCCCAATGTACCCGAGAGTCCAGAGATCCCTAAAGAATCTGAGAGCCCAGAGATCCCCAATGTTCCTGTGAGTCCAGAGATCCCCAAAGTATCTGAGAGCCTAGATATCCCCATGAACCTGAGGTTCCAGAGATCCCCAATGTAGTCGAGAGCCCAGAGATCCTCAATGTATCCGAGAGTCCAGAGATCCCCAATGCACCCGAGAGCACAGAAATCCCAAATGTACCCGAGAGTCCAGAGATCCCCAATGTATCCGAGAGTCCGGAAATCCCCAATATACTCGAGAGTTCAGAGATCCCCCATGTTCATGAGATTTCAGAGATCCCCAACGTACCCGAGAGTCTAGAGATCCCCAATGTAGCTGAGAACCCAGAGATCACCAATGTATCTGAGGGCCGAAATCACCCATGCACCCGTGAGCCCAGGGATCCCCAGTTGTACCGAAAGCCCCGGGGTCCTCAATGTACCCGAGAGCCCAGATATCCCCCATATACCCGAGAGCCCAGAGATCCCCAATATACCTGAGAGCCCAAAGATCCCCAATATACCCGAGAATCCAGAGATCCCCAATGTATCCGAAAATCCAGAGATGCCCAGTGTACCCGAGAGACCAGATAATCCCAAAGCTTCTGACAGCCCAGAGATCCCCAATGTACCCGAGAGTCCAGAAATCCCCAAAGTATCTGAGAGCCTGGAGATCCCCAATGTTCCTGAGAGTTCAGAGATCCCCAATGTACCCGAGAGTCCAGAGATCCCCAAAGTATCTGAGCTTCCGGAGATCCCCAATATACCCGAGATTCCAGAGATCCCGAAAGTATCTGAGAACACAGAGATCCCCAATGTTCCTGAGTGTTCACAGATCCCCAATGTACCCGAGGGTCCAGAGATCCCCAATGTACCCGAGGGTGCAGAGATCCGCAATGTACCCGAGGGTCCAGAGATCCCCAATGTACTCGAGAGTCCAGAGATACCCAATGTATCCGAGAACCCGGACAGCCCCAGTGTACCTGAGAGCCCGGAGATCCCCAAAGTACCCGAGAGGCTGAAGATCCCCAATGTCCCCAATAGCCCTGAGATCCCCATGTATCTAAGAATCCAAAGATCCCCAATGTACCTGAGAGCCCAGAAATCCCCAATGTACCCAAGTGCCCAGAAATCCCCAATGCATCTGAGTACGGCGATCCCCAGTGTACCCGAGAGTCCAGAGATCCCCAATGTATCCGAGAATCCAGAGATCCGCAGAGTGCCCGAGAGCCCGTAGATGCCCAATGTACCCGAGAGTCCGAAGATCCCCAATGTACATGGGAGTCCAGAGATCCCCAATGTATCCTAGAATCCAGAGATCCCCAGTCTACCAGAGAGTCGGCAAATCCCCAATGTATCCATGAATCTAGAGATCACCAGTGTACCTGAGTGTCCAGAAATCCCCAATGTGCCCGAGGGTCCGGAGATCCCCGATGTACCCGAATGTCCAGAGATCCCCCATGTACCCAAGAGTCCAGAGATTCCCAATGTACCTGAGAGTCCGAAGATCCCTAATGTACCTGAGAGTCCAGAGATCCCCAATACATCCTAGAATCCAGAGATCCCCTGTGTACCTGAGAGTCCAGAGGTCCCCAATGTGTCCGAGGGTCCAGAGATCCCCAATGTACCCGAATGTCCAAAGATCCCCCATGTACCCAAGAGTCCAGAGATTCCCAATGTACCTGAGAGTCCGAAGATCCCCAATGTACCCGAGGGTGCGGAGATCCCCAATATACCCAAGGGTCCATAGATCCCCAATGTACCCGATGGTCCAGAGATCCCCAATGTATCTGAGAACGAAGAGATCTCCAATGTACCCGCTAGCCCGGAGATCCCCAATGTACTCGAAAGCCCAAAGATCCCCAATGTCCCCAAGAGGCCGGAGAAGCTCATGTATCTAAGAATCCAGATATCCCCAATTTACCTGAGAGCCCAGAAATCCCCAATGCATCTGAGTCCAGAGATCCCCAATGTACCCGAGAGCCCAGCGATCCCCAATGTATCCGAGAGACCAGAGATCCCCAATGCATCTGAGAGCCCAGAGATCCCCAATGTTACTGAGAGTTCAGAGATCCCCAATGTACCCGAGAGTCCAGAGATCCCCAAAGAATCCGAGAGCCCAGAGATCCCCAATGTTCCTGTGAGTCCAGAGATCCCCAAAGTATCTGAGAGCCCAGAGATCCCCATGAACCCAAGGTTCGACAGATCCCCAATGTAGTCGAGAGCCCAGAGATCCTCAATATATCCGAGAGTCCTGAGATCCCCAATGCATCTGAGTCAAGAGATCCCCATTGTACCTGAGAGTCCAGAGATCAACAATGTATCCGAGAGTCCAGATATCCCCAATGCATTGGAGAGCCCAGGGATCCCCAATGTTACTGAGCGTTCAGAGATCCCCAATGTACCCAAGAGTCCAGAGATCCCCAAAGTATCTGAGAGCCCAGAGATCCCCAATGTACCCAAGAGTACAGAGATCCCCAAAGTATCTGAGAGCCCAGAGATCCCCAATGTTCCTGAGAGTTCAGAAATCCCCAATGTACCCGAGGGTCCAGAGGTCCCCAATGTACCCGAGTTTCTAGAGATCCCCAATGTAGCCGTGAGCCCAGAGATCCTAAATGTACCCGAGAGCCCGGATATCCGCAAAGTACCCGCGTGCCCTGAACTCCCCAATTTACCTGAGAGCCCTGGGATCCCCAATGTACGTTAGAGCCCGAAGAACCCCAATGTACCCAAGAGCCCGGAGATACACAATGTATCCAAGAATCCAGAGATCATCAGAGTACCCGAGAGCGTGTAGATCCCCAATGAACCTGAGAGTCTGAAGATCCCCAATGTACCTGAGAGTCCAGAGATCCCCAATACATCCTAGAATCCAGAGATCACCAGTGTACCCAAGAGTCCGGAGATCCCCAATTTATCCAAGAATCCAGAGATCTCCAGTGTACCTGCGAGTCCAGAGATCCCCAATGCATCCGAGAGTCCCAAGATCCCCAATGCATCTGAGAGCCCAGAGATCCCCAGTGTACCCGAGAGCCCAGAGATCCCCAATATATCTGAGAGTCCAGAGATCCCCCATTTTCCTGGGAGTTCAGAGATCACCAATGTGCCCGAGGGTCTGGAGATCCCCAATGTACCCGAATGTCCAGAGAACCCCATGTACCCGAGTGTCCAGAGATTCTCAATGTACCTGAGAGTCCGGTATCCCCAATGAATCCAAGAGTCCAGAGATCCCCCATGTTCCTGAGAATTCAGAGATACCCAGTGTACCTGAGAGTCCTGAAATCCCCAAAGTATCTGAGAGCTCAGAGATCCTCAAAGTACCCGAGAGTCCAGAGAACTCCAATGTACCCAGGAGTCCAGAGTTCCCCAATGTTTCTGAGAGTTCAGAGATCCCCAATGTACCCGAGAGTCCAGAGAACCCCAATGTATCCGGGAGTCCAGAGTTCCCCAATGTTCCTGAGAGTTCAGAGATCCCCAATGTACCCACGAGACCGGAGATCCCCAATGTTCCCGAGAGCCAAGAAATCGTCAATGCACCCGAGAGCCCAGAAATACCCAATGTACCCGAGAGTCCAGAGTTCCCCAATGTATCCAAGAATCCGGTAATCCCCAATATACCCGAGAGTCCAGAGAACCCCAATGTATCCGAGTGTCCAGAGATCACCAATGTATCTGAGAGTTCAGAGATACCCAATGTTCCTTAGAGTTCAGATATCCCCAATGTACCTGAGAGTCCAGAGATCCCCCATGTTCCTGAGATTTCAGAGATCCCCAGCATACCCGAGAGTCCAGAGATCCCCAATGTAGCCGAGAACCCAGGGATCCCCAATGTAGCTGATAGTCCAGAGATCACCAATGTACCTGAAGTCCCGAAATCACCAATGTACCTGAGAGACCAGTGATCCCCAACTGTACCGACAGCCCAGGGATCCCCAATGTACCCGAGAGCCCAGAGATCCCCAATGTACCCGAGAGCATGGAGATCCCCAATACCCGAGAGCCCGAAGATCCCTCATGTACCCGAGAGCCCAGAGATCCCCAATGTACCCAAGTGCCCAGAAATCCCCAATGCATCTGAGTACGGAAATCCCCAATGTACCCGAGAGTCCAGCGATCCCCAATGTACCCGAGAGCCCAGAAATCCCCAATGTACCCAAGTGCCCAGAAATCCCCAATGCATCTGAGTACGGAAATCCCCAATGTACCCGAGAGTCCAGAGATCCCCAATGTATCCAAGAATCCAGAGATCCGCAGAGTACCCGAGAGCCCGTAGATCCCCAATGTACCCGAGAGTCCGAAGATCCCCAATGTACCTGGGAGTCCAGAGATCCCCAATGTATCCTAGAATCCAGAGATCCCCAGTGTACCTGAGAGTCCAGAGATCCCCAATGAGCCCGAGGGTCCGGAGATCCCCAACGTACCCGAATGTCCAGAGATCCCCCATGTACCCAAGGGTCCAGAGATTCCCAATGTACCTGAGAGTCCGAAGATCCCCAATGTACCTGAGAGTCCAGAGATCCCCAATACATCCTAGAATCCAGAGATCCCCATTGTACCCAAGAGTCCAGAGATCCCCCATGTTCCTGAGATTTCTGATATCCCCAATGTACCCGAGAGTCCAGAGATCCACAATGTATCCGAGATCCCAGAGATACCCAATGCACCTGAGAGTCCAGAGATCACCAATGTACCTGAGGGCCCGAAATCACCAATGTACCCGAGAGCCCAGGGATCCCCAATTGTACCGAGAACGCGGAGATCACCAATGTATCCGAAAGTCCAGAGATCCCCAAAGTATTTTAGAGCCCAGAGATCCCCAATGTACCCGAGAGTCCAGAGATCCCCAGTGTACCCGGGAGTACAGAGTTCCCCAATGTTCCAGACAGTTCAGAGATCCCCAATGTACCTGAGAGTCCGCAGATACCCAATGTAGCCGAGAGTCCAGCGATCCTCCATGTTCCCAAGAGTTCAGAGATCCTCAGTGTGCCCGAGAGTCCAGAGATCTCCAAAGTATCTGAGAGCCCAGAGATCCCCAATGTACCCGAGAGTCCAGAGATCCCCAATGTACCCGGGAGTCCATAGATCCTCAATGTTCCTGAGACTTCAGGGATTCCCAATGTACCTGAGAGTCCAGAGATCCCCAATGTATCCGAGTGTCCAGAGATCCCCAATGTATCTGAAAGTTCAGATATCCCCAATGTTCCTGAGAATTCAGAGGTCCCCAATGTACCTGAGAGTGCAGAGATCCTCCATGTTCCTGTGATTTCAGAGATCCCCAACGTACCCAAGAGTCCAGAGATCCCCAATGTAGCCGAGATCCCAGACCAATGTATCTGAGAGTCCAGAGATCACCAATGAACCTGAGGGCCCAAAATCACCAATGTACCCGAGAGCCGAGGGATCCCCAATTGTACCGAGAGCCCCGGGGTCCCCAATGTGCTCGAGAGCCCAGAGATCCCCAATGTACCCGAGAGCCCAGAGATCCCCAATGTATCCGAGAATCCAGCGATCCCCAATGTACCCGAGAGTCCAGAGATCCCCAAAGTATCTGAGAGCCCAGATATCCCCATTGTACCCGAGAGCCCAGAAATCCCTAATGCATCTGCCTCCGGAGATCCCCAATATACCCGAGAGTCCAAAGATCCCCAATGTATCTGAGAGCCCAGAGATCCTCCGTGTTCCTGAGCATTCAGAGATCCCCAATATACCCGAGAGTCCAGAGAGCCCCAAAGTATCTGAGAGCCCAGAGATCCCCAACGTATCCGACAGTCCAGTGATCACCAATGTACCTGAGGGCCCAAAATCACCAATGTACTCGAGAGCCCAGGGATCACCAATTGTACTGAGAGTCCCGGGATCCCCAATGTACCCGAGAGCATGAAGATCCCTCATGTACCCAACAGCGCTGAGATCCCCAATGTAACTGAGAGCCAAAGATCCCCAATGTACCTGAGAACCCGGAGATCCCCAATGTATCCGAGAATCCAGAGATCCCCAGTGTACCCGAGACTCCAGAGATCCCCAAAGTATCTGAGAGCCCACAAATCCCCATTGTACCCGAGAGCCCAGAAATCCCAAATGCATCTGAGTCTTGAGATCCCCAATGTACCCGAGAGTCCAAAGATCCCCAATGTATCTGTGAGTACAGAGATCCCCAATGTATCTGACAGCCCAGAGGTCCCCATTGTTCCTGAGCGTTCAGAGATCCCCAATACACCCGAGAGTCCAGAGATCCCCAAAGTATCTGAGAGCCCAGAGATCCCCAACGTATCCGACAGTCCAGTGATCCCCAATGTACCTGAGGGCCCGAAATCCCCAATGTACCCGAGAGCCCAGGGATCCCCAATTGTACCGAGATCCCCACGATCCCCAATGTACCCGAGAGCCCGGAGATCCCCAATGTACCAGAGAGCCCAGAAATCCCCATTGTACCCGAGAGTCCAGAAATCCCCAAAGTATCTGAGAGCCCGGAGATCCCCAATGTTCCTGATAGTTCAGAGATCCCCAATGTACCCGAGAGTCCAGAGATCCCCAAAGTATCTGAGCACCTGGAGATCCCCAATGTACCCGAGAATCCAGAGATCCCCAAACTATCTGAGGGCCCAGAGATCCCCAATTTTCCTGAGAGTTCACAGATCCCCAAGGTACCCGAGTGTCCAGAGATTCCCAATGTATCCGAGAGCCCAAAGATTCCCAAATGTTCCTGAGCATTCAGAGATCCCCAATGTACCCGAGAGTCCAGCGATCCCCAAAGTATCTGAGAGCCCGGAGATCCCCAATGTTCTTGAGAGTTCACAGACCCCAATGTATCCAAGAATCCAGAGATCCCCAGTGTACCCGAGAGTCCAGAGATCCGCAAAGTATCTGAGAGCCCAGAGATCCCCTTTGTACCCGAGAGCCCAGCAATCCCCAATGTATCCGAGAGACTAGAGATCCCCAATGCATCTGAGAGCCCAGAGATCCCCAATGTTACTGAGAGTTCAGAGATCCCCAATGTACCCGAGAGTCCAGAGATCCCCAAAGAATCCGAGAGCCCAGAGATCCCCAATGTTCCTGTGAGTCCAGAGATCCTCAAAGTATCTGAGAGCCCAGAGATCCCCATGAACCCAAGGTTCCAGAGATCCCCAATGTAGTCGAGAGCCCAGAGATCCTCACTATATCCGAGAGTCCTGAGATCCCCAATGGATCTGAGTCAAGAGATCCCCATTGTACCTGAGAGTCCAGAGATCCACATTGTATCCGAGAGTCCAAATATCCCCAATTCATTTGAGAGCCCAGGGACCCCAATGTTACTGAGCGTTCAGAGTTCCCCAATACACCCAAGAGTCCAGAGATCCCTAAAGTATCTGAAAGCCCAGAGATCCCCAATGTACCCAAGAGTCCAGAGATCCCCAAAGTATCTGAGATCCCAGAGATCCCCAATGTTCCTGAGAGTTCATAAATCCCCAATGTACCCGAGGATCCAGAGGTCCCCAATGTACCCGAGTTTCCACAGATCCCCAATGTAGCCGTGAGCCCAGAGATCCCAAATGTACCCGAGAGCCCGGATATCCTCAATGTACCCACTAGTCCAGAGATCCCCAATGTACCCGGGAGTCCAGAGTTCCTCAATGTTCCTGAGACTTCAGGGATTCCCAATGTACCTGAGAGTCCAGAGATCCCCAATGTATCCGAGTGTCCAGAGATCCCCAATGTATCTGAAAGTTCAGATATCCCCAATGTTCCTGAGAATTCAGAGGTCCCCAATGTACCTGAGAGTGCAGAGATCCTCCATGTTCCTGTGATTTCAGATATCCCCAACGTACCCAAGAGTCCAGAGATCCCCAATGTAGCCGAGATCCCAGAGATCCCCAATGTATATGAGAGTCCAGAGATCACCAATGTACCTGAGGGCCCAAAATCACCAAAGTACCCGAGAGCCCAGGGATCCCCAATTGTACCGAGAGCCCCGGGATCCCCAATGTACCCGAGAGCCCAGAGATCCCCAATGTACCCGAGAGCCCGGAGATCCCCAATGTACCCGAGAGCACGAAGTTCCCCCATGTACCCAAGAGCGCAGAGATCCCCATTGTAACCGATAGCCCAAAGATCCCCAATGTACTCGAGAACCCGGAGATCCCCAATGTATCCAAGAATCCAGAGATCCTCAATGTACCCGAGAGTCCAGAGATCTCCAAAGTATCTGAGAGCCCACAGATCCCCAATGTACCCGGGAGTCCAGAGTTCCCCAATGTTCCTGAGACTTCAGGGATCCCCAATGTACCTGAGAGTCCAGAGATCCCCAATGTACCCGAGAGTCCAGAGATTCTCAATGTACCTGAGAGTCCCGAGATCCCCAATGTATCCGAGAGTCCAGAGATCCCCCATGTTCCTGAGAATTCAGAGATACCCAGTGTACCTGAGAGTCCTGAAATCCCCAAAGTATCTGAGAGCCCAGAGATCCTCTAAGTACCCGAGAGTCCAGAGAACTCCAATGTACCCGGGAGTCCAGAGTTCCCCAATGTTACTGAGAGTTCAGAGATCCCCAATGTACCCGAGAGTCCAGAGATCCCTAAAGAATCTGAGAGCCCAGAGATCCCCAATGTTCCTGTGAGTCCAGAGATCCCCAAAGTATCTGAGAGCCTAGATATCCCCATGAACCTGAGGTTCCAGAGATCCCCAATGTAGTCGAGAGCCCAGAGATCCTCAATGTATCCGAGAGTCCAGAGATCCCCAATGCACCCGAGAGCACAGAAATCCCAAATGTACCCGAGAGTCCAGAGATCCCCAATGTATCCGAGAGTCCGGAAATCCCCAATATACCCGAGAGTTCAGAGATCCCCCATGTTCATGAGATTTCAGAGATCCCCAACGTACCCGAGAGTCTAGAGATCCCCAATGTAGCTGAGAACCCAGAGATCACCAATGTATCTGAGGGCCGAAATCACCCATGCACCCGTGAGCCCAGGGATCCCCAGTTGTACCGAAAGCCCCGGGGTCCTCAATGTACCCGAGAGCCCAGATATCCCCAATGTACCCGAGAGCCCGGAGATCCCCAATGTACCCGAGAGGCCGAATATCCCCCATATACCCGAGAGCCCAGAGATCCCCAATATACCTGAGAGCCCAAAGATCCCCAATGTATCCAAGAATCCAGAGATCCTCAATGTACCCGAGAGTCCAGAGATCTCCAAAGTATCTGAGAGCCCACAGATCCCCAATGTACCCGGGAGTCCAGAGTTCCCCAATGTTCCTGAGACTTCAGGGATCCCCAATGTACCTGAGAGTCCAGAGATCCCCAATGTACCCGAGAGTCCAGAGATTCTCAATGTACCTGAGAGTCCCGAGATCCCCAATGTATCCGAGAGTCCAGAGATCCCCCATGTTCCTGAGAATTCAGAGATACCCAGTGTACCTGAGAGTCCTGAAATCCCCAAAGTATCTGAGAGCCCAGAGATCCTCTAAGTACCCGAGAGTCCAGAGAACTCCAATGTACCCGGGAGTCCAGAGTTCCCCAATGTTTCTGAGAGTTCAGAGATCCACAATGTACCCGAGAGTCCAGAGATCCCCAATGTACATGAAAGTCAGGAGATCCCAAAAGTATGTGAGAGCCCAGAGATCCCCAATGTACCCGAGAGTCCAGAGAACCCCAATGTATCCGGGAGTCCAGAGTTCCCCAATGTTCCTGAGAGTTCAGAGATCCCCAATGTACCCAAGAGACCGGAGATCCCCAATGTTCCCGAGAGCCAAGAAATCGTCAATGCACCCGAGAGCCCAGAAATACCCAATGTACCCGAGAGTCCAGAGTTCCCCAATGTATCCAAGAATCCGGTAATCCCCAATATACCCGAGAGTCCAGAGAACCCCAATGTATCCGAGTGTCCAGAGATCACCAATGTATCTGAGAGTTCAGAGATACCCAATATTCCTTAGAGTTCAGAGATCCCCAATGTTCCTGAGATTTCAGAGATTCCCAGCATACCCGAGAGTCCAGAGATCCCCAATGTAGCCGAAAACCCAGGGATCCCCAATGTAGCTGATAGTCCAGAGATCACCAATGTAGCTGAAGGCCCGAAATCAACAATGTACCTGAGAGCCCAGTGATCCCCAACTGTACCGACAGCCCAGGGATCCCCAATGTACCCGAGAGCCCAGAGATCCCCAATGTACCCGAGAGCCTGGAGATCCCCAATGTACCCGAGAGCCCGAAGATCCCTCATGTACCCGAGAGCCCAGAGATCCCCAATGTACCCGAGAGATTAAAGATCCCCAATGTACCCGAGAACCCGGAGATCCCCAATGTATCCGAGAATCCAGAGATCCCCAAAGTTTCTGAGAGCCTAGAGATCCCCAAAATACCCGAGAGTCCAGAAATCCCAAAAGTATCTGAGAGACTGGAGATCCCCCATGTTCCTGAGAGTTCAGAGATCCGCAATGTACCCGAGAGTCCAGAGATCCCCAAAGTATCTGAGCGCCCGGAGATCCCCAATGTACCCGGGAGTCCAGAGATCCGCAAAGTATCTGAGGACCCAGAAATTCCAAATGTTCCTGAGAGTTCACAGATCCCCAATGTACCCGAGGGTCCAGAGATCCCCAATGTACCCGAGGGTGCTGAGGTCCCCAGTGTACCCGAGAGTCCAGATATCCCCAATGTATCCGAGAGCCCGGAAATCCCCAGTGTACCAGAGAGCCCGGAGATCCCCAATGTACCCGAGATGCTGAAGGACCCCAATGTAACCAATAGCCCGGAGATCCCCATGTATCTAAGAATCCAAAGATTCCCAATGTACCCGAGAGCCCAGAAATCCCCAATGTACCCAAGTGCCCAGAAATCCCCAATGCATCTGAGTACGGAAATCCCCAATGTACCCGAGAGTCCAGAGATCCCCAATGTATCCAAGAATCCAGAGATCCGCAGAGTACCCGAGAGCCCGTCGATCCCCAATGTACCCGAGAGTCCGAAGATCCCCAATGTACCTGGGAGTCCAGAGATCCCCAATGTATCCTAGAATCCAGAGATCCCCAGTCTACCTGAGTGTCCACAGGTCCCCAATGTATCCAAGAATCCAGAGATCCCCAGTGTACCTGAGAGTCCAGAGATCCCCAATGTGCCCGAGGGTCCGGAGATCCCCAACGTACCCGAATGTCCAGAGATCCCCCATGTACCCAAGAGTGCAGAGATTCCCAATGTACCTGAGAGTCCGAAGATCCCCAATGTACCTGAGAGTCCAGAGATCCCCAATACATCCTAGAATCCAGAGATCCCCAGTGTACCCAAGAGTCCAGAGATCCCCCATGTTCCTGAGATTTCAGATATCCCCAATGTACCCGAGAGTCCAGAGATCCACAATGTATCCGAGATCCCAGAGATACCCAATGTATCTGAGAGTCCAGAGATCACCAATGTACCTGAGGGCCCGAAATCACCAATGTACCCGAGAGCCCAGGGATCCCCAATTGTACCGAGAACCCGGAGATCACCAATGTATCCGAAAGTCCAGAGATCCCCAAAGTATTTTAGAGCCCAGAGATCCCCAATGTACCCGAGAGTCCAGAGATCCCCAGTGTACCCGGGAGTACAGAGTTCCCCAATGTTCCAGACAGTTCAGAGATCCCCAATGTAGCTGAGAGTCCGCAGATCCCCAATGTAGCCGAGAGTCCAGCGATCCTCCATGTTCCCGAGAGTTCAGAGATCCCCAATGTACCCGGGAGTCCAGAGATCCCTAATGTACCCGGGAGTCCAGAGTTCCTCAATGTTCCTGAGACTTCAGGGATTCCCAATGTACCTGAGAGTCCAGAGATCCCCAATGTATCCGAGTGTCCAGAGATCCCCAATGTATCTGAAAGTTCAGATATCCCCAATGTTCCTGAGAATTCAGAGGTCCCCAATGTACCTGAGAGTGCAGAGATCCTCTATGTACCTGTGATTTCAGAGATCCCCAACGTACCCAAGAGTCCAGAGATCCCCAATGTAGCCGTGATCCCAGAGATCCCCAACGTATCTGAGAGTCCAGAGATCACCAATGTACCTGAGGGCCCAAAATCACCAATGTATGCGAGAGCCCAGGGATCCCCAATTGTACCGAGAGCCCCGGGATCCCCAATGTACCCGAGAGCCCAGAGATCCCCAATGTACCCGAGAGCCCGGAGATCCCCAATGTACCCGAGAGCACGAAGATCCCACATGTACCCAAGAGCGCAGAGATCCCCAATGTAACCGAGAGCCCAAAGATCCCCAATGTACCTGAGAACCCGGAGATCCCCAATGTATCCGAGAATCCAGAGATCCTCAATGTACCCAAGAGTCCAGAGATCTCCAAAGTATCTGAGAGCCCAGAGATCCCCAATGTATCCGAGAGTCCAGAGATCCCCAATGTACCCGGGAGTCCAGAGTTCCCCAATGTTCCTGAGATTTCAGGGATCCCCAATGTACCTGAGAGTCCAGAGATCCCCAATGTATCCAAGTGTCCAGAGATCCCCAAAGTATCTGAGAGTCCAGATATCCCCAATGTTCCTGAGAATTCAGAGGTCCCCAATGTACCTGAGAATGCAGAGATCCTCCATGTTCCTGTGATTTCAGAGATCCCCAACGTACCCGAGAGTCCAGAGATCCCCAATGTAGCCGAGATCCCAGAGATCCCCAATGTATCTGAGAGACAAGAGATCACCAATGTACCTGAGGGCCCAAAATCACCAATGTACCCGAGAGCCGAGGATCCCCAATTGTACCGAGAGCCCCGGGGTCCCCAATGTACCCGAGAGCCCAGAGATCTCCAATGTACCCGAGAGCCCGGAGATCCCCAATGTATCCGAGAATCCAGCGATCCCCAATGTACCCGAGAGTCCAGAGATCCCCAAAGTATCTGAGAGCCCAGATATCCCCATTGTACCCGAGAGCCCAGAAATCCCTAATGCATCTGCCTCTGGAGATCCCCAATATACCCGAGAGTCCAAAGATCCCAAATGTATCTGAGAGTACAGAGATCCCCAATGAATCTGAGAGCCCAGAGATCCTCCGTGTTCCTGAGCATTCAGAGATCCCCAATATACCCGAGAGTCCAGAGAGCCCCAAAGTATCTGAGAGCCCAGAGATCCCCAACGTATCCGACAGTCCAGTGATCACCAATGTACCTGAGGGCCCAAAATCACCAATGTACTCGAGAGCCCAGGGATCACCAATTGTACCGAGAGCCCCGGGATCCCCAATGTACCCAAGAGAATGAAGATCCCCCATGTACCCAAGAGCGCTGAGATCCCCAATGTAACCGAGAGCCCAAAGATCCCCAATGTACCTGAGAACCCGGAGATCCCCAATGTATCCGAGAATCCAAAGATCCCCAGTGTACCTGAGACTCCAGAGATCCCCAAAGTATCTGAGAGCCCAGAAATCCCCATTGTACCCGAGAGCCCAGAAATCCCAAATGCATCTGAGTCTTGAGATCCCCAATGTACCCGAGAGTCCAAAGATCCCCAATGTATCTGTGAGTACAGAGATCCCCAATGTTTCTGACAGCCCAGAGATCCCCATTGTTCCTGAGCGTTCAGAGATCCCCAATACACCCGAGAGTCCAGAGATCCCCAAAGTATCTGAGAGCTTGGAGATCCCCAACGTGTCCGACAGTCCAGTGATCACCAATCTACCTGAGGGCCCGAAATCCCCAATGTACCTGAGAGCCCAGGGATCCCCAATTGTACCGAGAGCCCCACGATCCCCAATGTACCCGAGAGCCCGGAGATCCCCAATGTACCAGAGAGCCCAGAAATCCCCATTGTACCCGAGAGTCCAGAAATCCCCAAAGTATCTGAGAGCCCGGAGATCCCCAATGTTCCTGATAGTTCAGAGATCCCCAATGTACCCGAGAGTCCAGAGATCCCCAAAGTATCTGAGCACCTGGAGATCCCCAATGTACCCGAGAATCCAGAGATCCCCAAACTATCTGAGGGCCCAGAGATCCCCAATTTTCCTGAGAGTTCACAGATCCCCAAGGTACCCGAGTGTCCAGAGATTCCCAATGTATCCGAGAGCCCAAAGATTCCCAAATGTTCCTGAGCATTCAGAGATCCCCAATGTACCCGAGAGTCCAGCGATCCCCAAAGTATCTGAGAGCCCGGAGATCCCCAATGTTCTTGAGAGTTCACAGACCCAATGTATCCAAGAATCCAGAGATCCCCAATGTACCAGAGAGCCCAGAAATCCCCATTGTACCCGAGAGCCCAGAAATCCCCAATGCATCTGAGTTCGGAGATCCCCAATGTACCCGAGAGTCAATAGAATCCCAATGTATCTGAGAGTACAGAGATCCCCAATGCCTCTGAGAGTCCAGAGATCCCCAATCTACCCGTGATTCCAGAGATCCTCAAAGTATCTGAGAGCCCAGAGATCCCCAATGTACCCGAGAGTCCAGAGATCCCCAATGTCCCCGGGAGTCCAGAGTTCCCCAATGTTCCTCAGAGTTCAGAGATCCCCAATGTACCTGAGAGTCCAGATATCCCCAATGTACCCGAGAGTCAGGAAATCCCCAAAGTATGTGAGAGCCCAGATATCCCCAATGTCCCTGAGTGTCCAGAGATCTCCAATGTAGCTGAGAGTCCGGAGATCCCCAAAGTATGCGAGAGCCCAGATATCCCCAATGTCCCTGACAGCCCCGAGATCCCCAATGTACCTAAGGGTCCAGAGATCCCCAATGTACCGAGGGTCCAGAGATCCCCAATGTGCCTGAGAGCACAGAGATCCCCAATGTACCTGAGAGCCCAGAGATCCCCAATGTACCCGAGAGCCTGGAGATCCCCAATGTACCCGAGAGCACGGAGATCCCAAATGTACCCGAGAGCCAGAAGATCCCACATCCGAAGATCCCCAATGTACCTGGGAGTCTAGAGAGCCCCAGTGTATCCTAGAATCCAGAGATCCCCAGTCTACCTGAGAGTCCGCAGATCCCCAATGTATCCAAGAATCCAGAGATCCCCAGTGTACCTGAGAGTCCAGAGACCCCCAATGTGCCCGAGGGTCCAGAGATCCCCAATGTACCCGAATGTCCAGAGAACCCCATGTATCCGAGAATCCAGAGATTCCCAAACTATCTGATAGCCCAGAGATCCCCAATGTACCCGAGAGTCCAGAGATCCCCAATGTACCCTGGAGTCCAGAGTTCCCCAATGTTGCTCTTAGTTCAGAGATCCCCAATGTACCTGAGAGTCCAGAGATCCCCAATGTACCCGAGAGACAGGAGATCCCCAAAGTATGTGAGACCCCACATATCCTCAATGTCCCTGAGAGCCCAGAGATTCCCAATGTACCCGAGAGTCCGGAGATCCCCAAAGATTGTGAGAGCCCAGATATCCCCAATTTCCCTGACAGCCCTGAGATCCCCAATGTACATAAGGGTCCAGAGATTCCCAATGTACCCGAGGTTCCAGAGATCCCCAATGTACCTGAGAGCCCAGCGATCCCCAATGTACCTGAGAACCTGGAGATCCCCAATGTACCCGAGAGTGGAGAGATCCCCAATGTACCTGAGATTTCAGAGATCCCCAACGTACCCGAGAGTCCAGAGATCCCCAATGTAGCTGAGATCCCAGAGATCATCAATGTATCTGAGAGTCCAGAGATCACCAATGTACCTGAGGGCCCAAAATCACCAATGTACCCCAGAGCCCAAGAATCCCCAATTGTACCGAGAGCCCCGGGATCCCCAATGTACCCGAGAGCCCAAAGATCCCCCATGTACCCGAGAGCGCCGAGATCCCCAATGTTACCGAGAGCCCAAAGATCCCCAATGTACCCGAGAACCCGTAGATCCCCAATGTACCTGAGAATCCGGAGATCCCCAGTGTACCCGAGAGTCCAGGGATCCCCAAAATGTCTGAGAGCCCAGAGATCCCCAATGTACCCGAGAGTCCAGAGATCCCCAATGTACCTAAGGGTGCAGAGATCCCCAGTATACCCGAGGGTCCAGAGATCCCCAATGTACCCGAGAGTCCAGAGATCCCCAATGTATCCGAGAATCCATAGATCAGCAGAGTAGCCGAGAGCCTGTAGATCCCCATTGTACCCAAGGGTCAAAGATCCCCAATGTACCTGGGAGTCCAGAGATTCCCAATGTATCCTAGAATCCAGAGATCCCCAGTCAGCCAGAGAGTTCGCAGATCCCCAATGTATCCAAGAATCCAGAGATCCCCAGTGTACCTGAGAGTCCAGAGTTCCCCAATGTATCTTAGAGTCCCGAGATTCCCAGTGTACCCGAGAGCTCAGTTATCCCCAATGTATATGAGATCCAAGAGAACCCCAATGTCTCAGAGAGCCACGAGATCACCAATGTTCCTGAGAGTCCAGAGATCCCCAATGTGCCTGAGAGTCCGGAGATCCCCAATGTACATGAATGTCCAGAGATCCTCTATGTACCCGCGAGTGCAGAGATTCCCAATGTACCTGAGAGTCCGGAGATCCCCAATGTACCAGAGAGTGGAGAGATCCCCCATGTTCCTGAGATTTCAGAGATCCCCAATGTACCCAAGAGTCCAGAGATCCCCAATGTAGCCGAGATCCCAGAGATCCCCAATGTATCTGAGAGTCCAGAGATCACCAATGTACCTGAGGGCCCAAAATCACCAATGTACCCGAGAGCCCAGGGATCCCCATTTGTATTGAGAGCCCCGGGATCCCCAATGTACACGAGAGCCCAGAGATCCCCAATGTACCCGAGAGCCAAAAGATCCCCCATGTACCCGAGAGCGCAGAGATCCCCAATGTTACCGAGAGCCCAAAGATCCCCAATGTGCCCGAGAACCCGTAGATCCCCAATGTATCCGAGAATCCAGAGATCCCCAGTGTACCCGAGAGTCCAGAGATCCCCAAAGTATCTGAGAGCCCAGAGATCCCCAATGTACCCGAGTGTCCAGAAATCCCCAATGTACACGGGATTCCATAGATCCCCAAAGTATCTGAGCACCCGGAGATCCCCAATGTACCCGAGAGTCAGAGATCCCCAATGTACATGAGGGCCCGGAATCACCAATGTACCCGAGAGCCCAGGGATCCCCAATTGTACCGAGAGCTCCGGGAGCACCAATGTACCCGACAGCCCAGTGATCCCCAATGTACCCGAGAGGCCAAAGATCCCCCATGTAACCGAGAGCCCAGAGATCCCCAATGTACCTGAGAACCCAAAGATGCCCAATTTGCCCGAGATCCCAGAGAACCCCAATGTATCCAAGAAGCCAGAGATCCCCAGTGTACCCGAGAGTCCAGAGATCCCCAAAGTATCTGAGAGCCCAGAGATCCCCAATGTTCCTGAGAGTTCACAGATCCCCAATGTACCCGAGGATGCAGAGATCCCCAATGTACCCAAGGGTCCAGAGGTCCCCAATGTACCCGAGGGTCCAGAGATCCCCAAAGTATCCAAGAGCCCAGAGATCCCCAATGTACCAGAGAGCCCGGAGATCCCCAATGTACCCGAGAGCCCAAAGATCCCCAAATTCCCCAATAGTCCGGAGATCCCCGTGCATCTAAGAATCCAGATATCCCCAATGTACCCGAGAGCCCAGAAATCCCCAATGTACCCGAGAGTCAGGAGATCCCCAAAGTATGTGAGAGCCCAGATATCCCCAATGTCCGTGAGAGCCCAGAGATCCCCAATGTAGCCGAGAGTCTGGAGATCCCCAAAGTATGTGAGAGCCTAGATATCCCCAATGTCCCTGACAGCCCCAAAATCCCCAATGTACCCGAGAGCCCAGGGATCCCCAATTGTACCAAGAGCCCCGCGATCCCCAATGTACCCGAGAGCCCAGACCTCCCCAATAACCCGAGAGCCCGGAGATCCCCAATGTACCTGAGAGCCCGAAGATCTGCAATGGACACGAGAGCCCAGGGATCCCCATTGTACCCGAGAGCCCGAAGATCCCCAATGTACCCGAGAACCCCGAGATCCCCATGTATCTAAGAATCCAGAGATCCACAATGTACGCGAGAGCACAGAAATCCCCAATAAACCCAAGTGCCCAGAAATCCCTAATGCATCTGAGTACGGAGATCCCCAGTGTATCCGAGAATACATAGATCCGCCGAGTACCTGAGAGCCCTTAGATCCCCAATGTACCCGAGAGTCCGAAGATCCCCAATGTACCTGGGAGTCCAGAGATCCCCAATGTATCCTAGAATCCAGTGATCCTCAGTCTACCTGAGAGTCCACAGATCCCCAATGTATCCAAGAATACAGAGATCCCCACAGTACCTGAGAGTCCAGAGATCCCCAAAGTGCTCGAGGGTCCGGAGATCCCCAATGTACCCGAGTGTCCAGAGATCCCCCTTGTACCCGAGAGTCCAGAGATTCGCAATGTACCTGAGAGTCCGGAGATCCCCAATGTATCCGAGAGTTCAGAGATCCCCCATGTTCCTGAGAGTTCAGAGATCCCCAATGTACCCGAGAACCCGTAGATCCCCAATGTATCTGAGAATCCAGAGATCCCCAGTGTACCTGAGTGTCCAGAGATCCCCAAAGTATCTGAGAGCCCAGAGATCCCCAATGTACCCGAGTGTCCAGAAATCCCCAAAGCATCTGAGAGCCCAGAGATCCCCAATGTTCCTGAGCATTCAGATATCCCCAATGTACCCGGGATTCCATAGATCCCCAAAGTATCTGAGCACCCTGAGATCCCCAATGTACCCGAGTGTCCAGACATCCCCAAGGGATCTGAGGGCCCAGAGATCCCCAATGTTCCTGAGAGTTCACAGATCCCCAATATACCCGAGGGTCCAGAGATCCCCAATGTACCTGAGGGTCCAGAGATCCCCAATGTATCCGAGAGCCCAGAGATCCCCAATGTACCCGAGAGCCCAGAGATCTCCAATGTACCAGACAGCCCAGAAATCCCCATTGCACCCGGGTGCCCAGAAATCCCCAATGCATCTGAGTCCGGAGGTCCCCAGTGTACCCGAGAGTCCAAAGATCTCCAATGTACCAGAGAGCCCAGAAATCCCCATTGTACCCGAGAGCCCAGAAATCCCCAATGCATCTGAGTCCGGAGATCCCCAATGTTAGCGAGAGTCCAAAGATCCCCAATGTATCTGAGAGTCCAGAGATCCCCAAAGTATCTGAGAGCCCAGAGATCCCCAACGTATCCGACAGTCCAGTGATCACCAATGCACCTGAGGGCCCGAAATCCCCAATATACCCGAGAGCCCAGGGATCCCCAATTGTACTGAGAGCCCCGCGATCCCCAATGTACCCGTGAGCCCAGACATCCCCAATGTACCCGAGAGCCCGGAGATCCCCAATGTATCCAAGAGCCCTAGGCTCCGCAATGGACCCGAGAGGCCAGGGATCCCCAATGTACCTGAGAGCCTGAAGATCCCCAATGTACCCGAGAACCCGGAGATCCCCAATGTATCCGTGAATCCAGAGATCCCCATTGTACCTGAGAGTCCAGAGATCTCCAAAGTATGTGAGAGCCCAAAGATCCCCAATTTAACTGAAGTCCAGAAATCCCCAAAGTATCTGAGAGCCCAGAGATCCCCAATGTTCCTGAGTGTTCACAGATCCGCAATTTACCCGAGGGTCCAGAGATACCCAATGTACCCGAGGGTCCAGAGGTCCCCAATGTACCCGAGGGTCCAGAGATCCCCAAAGTATCCGAGAGCCCAGAGATCCCCAATGTACCAAGAGAGCTCAGAGATCCCCAATGTACCCGAGAGCCCGAAGGTCCCCAATGTCCCCAATAGCCCGGATATCCCCATGTATCAAAGAATCCAGATATCCCCAATGTACCCGAGAGCCCAGAAATCCCCAATGTAGCCAAGTGCCCAAAAATCCCCAATGCATCTGAGTACAGAGATCCCCAATGTACCCGAGAGTCCAGAGATCCCCAAAGTATCCGAGAATCCAGAGATCTGCAGAGGACCCGAGAGCCCGTAGATCCCCAATGTACCCGAGAGTCAGAAGATCCCCAATGTACCTGGGAGTCCAGAGATCCCAAATGCATCCTAGAATCCAGACATCCCCAGTCTACCCGAGAGTCCGCAGATCCCCAATATATCCAAGAATCCTGAGAATCTCAGTGTTCCCGAGAGTCCAGAGATCCCCAAAGTATCTGAGAGCCCAGAGATCCCCAATGTACCCGAGAGTCCAGAGATCCCCAATGTTCCTGAGAGTTCAGAGATCCCCAAAGTATCCAAGAGCCCAGAGATCCCCAATGTACCAGTGAGCCCAGAGATCCCCACTGTACCCGAGAGCCCAAAGATCCCCAATGTCCCCAATAGCCCGGAGATCCCCGTGCATCTAAGAATCCAGATATCCCCAATGTACTCGAGAGCCCAGAAAACCCCAATGTACCCAAGTGCCCCAAAATCCCCAATGCATCTGAAGACAGAGATCCCCAATATACCCGAGAGTCCAGAGATCCCCTATGTATCCGAGAATCCAGAGATCCGCAGAGCACCCGAGAGACCGTAGATCCCCAATGTACCCGAGAGTCAGAAGATCCCCAATGTACCTGGGAGTGTAGAGATCCCCAATATATCCAAGAATCCAGAGATCCTCAGTGTACCCTAGAGTCCAGAAATCCCCAAAGTATCTGAGAGCCCAGAGATCCCCAATTTACCCGAGAGTCCAGAGATCCCTAATGTACCAAGGAGTCCAGAGTTCCCCAATGTTCCTGAGAGTTCAGAGATCCCCATTGTACCCGAGAGTCCAGAGATCCCCAATGTACCCAAGAGTCAGGAGATCCCCAAAGTATGTGAGAGCCCAGATATCCCCAATGTCCGTGGGAGCCCAGAGATCCCCAATGTAGCCGAGAGTCTGGAGATCCCCAAAGTATGTGAGAGCCCAGATATCCCCAATGTCCCTGACAGCCCCGAGATCCCCAATGTACCTAAGGGTCCAGAGATCCCTAATGTATCCGAGAGCCCAGAGATCCCCAATGTACCCGACAGCCCAGAGATCCCCATTGTACCCGACAGCCCAGAAATCTATATTGCATCTGAGTCCAGAGATCCCCAATGTACCCGAGAGTCCAATGATCCCCAATGTATCTGAGAGTACAGAGATCCCCAATGCATCTGAGAGCCCAGAGATCCCCAATGTTCCTGAGAGTCGGGAGATCCCCAATGTACCCGAGATTGGAGAGATCCCCCATATTCCTGAGATTTCAGAGATCCGCAATGTACCCGAGAGTCCAGAGATCCCCAATGTAGCCGAGATCCCTGAGATCCCCAATGTATCTGAGAGTCCAGAGATCACCAATGTACCTGAGGGCCCAAAATCACCAATGTACCCGAGAGCCCAGGGATCCCCAATTGTACCAAGAGCCCCGGGATCCCCAATGTAACCGAGAGCCCAGAGATCCCCAATGTACCCGAAAGCCCAGAGATCCCCAGTGTACCCGAGAGCCCGGAGATCCCCAATGTACCCGAGAGCCCAAAGATCCCCCATGTACCCGAGAGCGCAGAGATCCCCAATGTTACCGAGAGCCCAAAGATCCCCAATGTACCCGAGAACTCGTAGATCCCCAATGTATCCGAGAATCCAGAGATACCCAGTGTACCCGAGAGTCCAGAGATCCCCAAAATATCTGAGAGCCCAGAGATCCCCAATGTACCCGAGTGTCCAGAAATCCCCAAAGTATCTGAGAGCCCAGAGATCCCCAATTTTCCTGAGCATTCAGAGATCCCCAATGTACCCGGGATTCCATAGATCCCCAAAGTATCTGAGCACCCAGAGATCCCCAATGTACCCGAGTGTCCAGACATCTCCAAGGGATCTGAGGGCCCAGACATCCCCAATTTTCCTGAGAGTTCACAGATCCCCAATGTACCCGAGACCCCGGAGATCCCCAATGTATCCGTGAATCCAGATATCCCCCTTGTACCTGAGAGTCCAGAGATCTCCAAAGTATCTGAGAGCCCAAAGATCCCCAATGTAACTGAGAGTCCAGAAATCCCCAAAGTATCTGAGAGCCCAGAGATCCCCAATGTTCCTGAGTATTCACAGATCCCCAATTTACCCGAAGGTCCAGAGATCCCCAATGTACCCGAGGGTCCAGAGGTCCCCAATGTACCCGAGGGTCCAGAGATCCCCAAAGTATCCGAGAGCCCAGAGATCCCCAATGTACCAAGAGAGCCCGGAGATCCCCAATGTACCCGAGAGCCCGAAGATCCCCAATGTCCCCAATAGCCCGGAGATCCCCATGTATCAAAGAATCCAGATATCCCCAATGCACCCAAGAGCCCAGAAATCCCAAATGTAGCCAAGTGCCCAAAAATCCCCAATGCATCTGAGTACAGAGATCCCCAATGTACCCGAGAGTCCAGAGATCCCCACAGTATCCAAGAGCCCAGAGATCCCCAATGTACCAGAGAGCCCATAGATCCCCAATGTACCCGAGAGCCCAAAGATCCCCAATGTCCCCAGTAGCCCGGAGATCCCCGTGCATCTAAGAATCCAGATATCCCCAATGTACTCGAGAGCCCAGAAAACCCCAATGTACCCAAGTGCCCAAAAATCCCCAATGCATCTGAAGACAGAGATCCCCAAAATACCCGAGAGTCCAGAGATCCCCAATGTACCCGAGTGTCTAGAAATCCCCAAAGTATCTGAGAGCCCAGAGATTCCCAATGATCCTGAGTGTTCAGAGATCCCCAATGTACCCGAGATTCCAGAGATCCCCAAAGTATCTGAGCACCCGGACATCCCCAATGTACCCGAGTGTCCAGACATCCCCAAGGGATCTGAGGGCCCAGACATCCCCAATGTTCCTGAGAGTTCACAGATCCCCAATGTACCCGAGGGTCCAGAGATCCCCAATGTACCTGAGGGTCCAGAGATCCCCAATGTATCCGAGAGCCCAGAGATCCCCAATGTACCCGAGAGCCCAGAGATCTCCAATGTACCAGGGAGCCCAGAAATCCCCATTGTACCCAAGAGCCCAGAAATCCCCAATGCATCTGAGTCCGGAGGTCCCCAGTGTACCCGAGAGTCCAAAGATCTCCAATGTACCAGAGAGCCCAGAAATCCCCATTGTACCCGAGAGCCCAGAAATCCGCAATGCATCTCAGTCCGGAGATCCCCAATGTACCCGAGAGTCCAAAGATCCCCAATGTATCTGAGAGTCCAGAGATCCCCAAAGTATCTGAGAGCCCAGAGATCCCCAACGTATCCGACAGTCCAGTGATCACCAATGTACCTGAGGGCCCGAAATCCCCAATATTCCCAAGAGCCCAGAGATCCCCAATTGTACCGAGAGCTCCGCGATCCCCAATGTACCCGAGAGTCCAGCCATCCCCAATGTACCCGAGAGCCCGGAGATCCCCAATGTACCCAAGAGCCCGAAGCTCCGCAATGGACCCGAGAGGCCAGGGATCCCCAATGTACCCGAGAGCCTGAAGATCCCCAATGTACCCGAGAACCCGGAGATCCCCAATGTATCCGTGAATCCAGAGATCCCCATTGTACCTGAGAGTCCAGAGATCTCCAAAGTATCTGAGAGCCCAGAGATCCCCAATTTTCCTGAGAGTTCACAGATCCCCAATTTACCCGTGGGTCCAGAGATCCCCAATGTACCCGTGAGCGCAGAGATCCCCAATGTTACCGAGAGCCCAAAGATCCCCAATGTACCCGAGAACCCGTAGATCCTAATGTATCCGAGAATCCAGAGATCCCAAGTGTACCCGAGAGTCCAAAGATCGCCAAAATATCTGAGAGCCCAGAGATGCCCAATGTACCCGAGTGTCCAGAAATCCCCAAAGTATCTGAGAGCCCAGAGATTCCCAATGATCCTGAGTGTTCAGAGATCCGCAATGTACCCGAGATTCCAGAGATCCACAAAGTAGCTGAGCACCCAGACATCCCCAATGTACCCGAGTGTCCAGACATCCCCAAGGGATCTGAGGGCCCAGACATCCCCAATGTTCCTGAGAGTTCACAGATCCCCAATGTATCCGAGAGCCCAGAGATCTCCAATGTACCAGAGAGCCCAGAAATCCCCATTGTACCCAAGAGCCCAGAAATCCCCAATGCATCTGAGTCCGGAGGTCCCCAGTGTACCCGAGAGTCCAGAGATCTGCAATGTACCGGAGAGCCCAGACATCCCCAATGCATCTGAGTCCGGAGATCCCCAATGTACCCGAGAGTCCAAAGATCCCCAATGTATCTGAGAGTCCAGAGATCCCCAAAGTATCTGAGAGCCCAGAGATCCCCAAAGTATCCGACAGTCCAGTGATCACCAATGTACCTGAGGGCCCGAAATCCCCAATATACCCGAGAGCCCAGGGATCCCCAATTGTACCGAGAGCCCCGCGATACCCAATGTACCTGAGAGCCCAGACATCCCCAATGTACCCGTGAGCCCGGAGATCCCCAATGTACCCGAGAGCCCGAAGCTCCGCAATGGACCCGAGAGGCCAGGGATCCCCAATGTACCTGAGAGCCTGAAGATCCCAAATGTACCCGAGAACCCGGAGATCCCCAATGTACCCGAGAGCCCGAAGCTCCGCAATGGACCCGAGAGGCCAGGGATCCCCAATGTACCCGAGAGCCTGAAGATCCCCAATGTACCCGAGAACCCGGAGATCCCCAATGTATCCGTGAATCCAGAGATCCCCATTGTACCTGAGAGTCCAGAGATCTCCAAAGTATCTGAGAGCCCAAAGATCCCCCATGTAACTGAGAGTCCAGAAATCCCCAAAGTATTCGAGAGCCCAGAGATCCCCAATGTTCCTGAGAGTTCACAGATCCCCAATTTACCCGAGGGTCCAAAGATCCCCAATGTACCCGAGGATCCAAAGGTCCCCAATGTACCAAGAGAGCCTGGAGATCCCGAATGTACCCGAGAGCCAAAAGATCCCCAATGTCCCCAATAACCCGGAGATCCCCATGTATCAAAGAATCCAGATATCCCCAATGTACCCGAGAGCCCAGAAATCCCCAATGTAGCCAAGTGCCCAAAAATCCCCAATGCATCTGAGCACAGAGATCCCCAATGTACCCGAGAGTCCAGAGATCCCCAATGTATCTGACAATCCAGAGATCCGCAGAGCACCCGAGAGCCTGTAGATCCCCAATGTACCCGAGAGTCAGAAGATCCCCAATGTACCTGGGAGTCCAGAGATCCCCAATGCATTCTAGAATCCAGAGATCCCCAGTCTACCTGAGAGTCCACAGATCCCCAATATATCCAAGAATCCAGAGATCCTCAGTGTTCCCGAGAGTCCAGAGATCCCCAAAGTATCTGAGAGCCCAGAGATCACAATGTACCCGAGAGTCCAGAGATCCCCAATGTACTCGAGCGTCCAGAGTTCCCCAATGTTCCGGAGAGTTCAGAGATCCCCAATATACCTGAGAGTCCAGAGATCGCAAATGTATCCGAGCGTCCAGAGATCCCCAATGTATCTCAGAGTTCAGAGATCCCCAATGTTCCTGAGAGTTCAGAGATCCCCAATGTACCCGAGAGTCCAGAGATCCCCATTGTACATGAGGGCCCGAAATCCCCAATGTACCCGAGAACCCAGGGATCCCCAATTGTACGGAGAGCTCCGGGAGCCCCAATGTACCCGACAGCCCAGAGATCCCCAATGTACCCGAGAGGCCAAAGATCCCCCATAAAACCGAGAGCCCAGAGATCCCCAATGTACCTGAGAACCCAAAGATCCCCAATGTACCCGAGATCCCAGAGAACCCCAATGTATCCAAGAATCCAGAGATCCCCAGTGTACCCGAGAGTCCAGAGATCCCCAAAGTATCTGAGAGCCCAGAGATCCCCAATGATCCTGAGAGTTCACAGATCCCCAATGTACCCGAGGATCCAGGGATCCCCAATGTACCCAAGGGTCCAGAGGTCCCCAAAGTACCCGAGGGTCCAGAGATCCCCAAAGTATCCAAGAGCCCAGAGATCCCCAATGTACCAGAGAGCCCGGAGATCCCCAATGTACCCGAGTGCCCAAAGATCCCCAATGTCCCCAATAGCCCGGAGATCCCCGTGCATCTAAGAATCCAGATATCCCCAATGCACCCGAGAGCCCAGAAATCCCCAATGTACCCAAGTGCCCAAAAATCCCCAATGCACCTGAATACAGAGATCCCCAATATTCCGGAGAGTCCAGAAATCCCCAATGTATCCGAGAATCCAGAGATCCGCAGAGCACCCGAGATCCCATAGATCCCCAATGTATCCGAGAGTCAGAAGATCCCCAATGTACCTGGGAGTCTAGAGATCCCCAATGCATCCTAGAATCCAGAGATACCCAGTCTACATGAGAGTCTGCAGAACCTCAACATATCCAAGAATCCAAAGATCCTCGGTGTACCCGAGAGGCCAGAAAACCCCAAAGTATCTGAGAGCCCAGAGATCCCCAATGTACCCGAGAGTCCAGAGATCCCTAATGTACCCGGGAATCCCGAGTTCCCTAATATTCCTGAGAGTTCACAGATCCCCATTGTACCCGAGAGTCCAGAGATCCCCAATGTACCCGAGAGTCAGGAGATCCCCAAAGTATGTGAGAACCCAGATATCCCCAATGTCCGTGAGAGCCCAGAGATCCCCAATGTACCCGAGAGCCCGGAGATTCCCATTGTACCCGACAGCCCCGAAATCTCCAATGCATCTGAGTCCGGAGATCCCCAATGTACCCGAGAGTTCAATGATCCCCAATGTATCTGAGAGTACAGAGATCCCCAATGCATCTGAGAGCCCAGAGATCCCCAATGTTCCTGAGCATTCAGAGTTCCCCAATATATCCGAGAGTCCAGAGATCCCAAAGTATCTGGGAGCCCAGAGATCCCCAATGTATCCGACAGTCCAGTGATCACCAATGTACCTGAGGGCCCGAAATCCCCAATGTACCCGAGAGCCCAGGGATCCCCAATTGTACCAAGAGCCCCGCAATCCCCAATGTACCCGAGAGCCCAGACCTCCCCAATAACCCGAGAGCCCGGAGATCCCCAATGTACCCGAGAGCCCGAAGATCTGCAATGGACACGAGCGCCCAGGGATCCCCATTGTACCCGAGAGCCCGAAGATCCCCAATGTACCCGAGAACCCCGAGATCCCCATGTATCTAAGAATCCAGAGATCCACAATGTACCCGAGAGCCCAGAAATCCCCAATGAACCCAAGTGCCCAGAAATCCCTAATGCATCTGAGTACGGAGATCCCCAGTGTATCCGAGAATACATAGATCCGCCGAGTACCTGAGAGCCCTTAGATCCCCAATGTACCCGAGAGTCCGAAGATCCCCAATGTACCTGGGAGTCCAGAAATCCCCAATGTATCCTAGAATCCAGTGATCCCCAGTCTACCTGAGAGTCCACAGATCCCCAATGTATCCAAGAATCCAGAGATCCCCACAGTACCTGAGAGTCCAGAGATCCCCAATGTGCCCGAGGGTCCGGAGATCCCCAATGTACCTGTGTGTCCAGAGATCACCCTTGTACCCGAGAGTCCAGAGATTCGCAATGTACCTGAGAGTCCGGAGATCCCCAATGTATCCGAGAGTTCAGAGATCCCCCATGTTCCTGAGAGTTCAGAGATCCCCAATGTACCCGAGAGCCAAGAGATCCCCAATGTACCCGAGAGCCCAGAGATCCCCAATGTACCCGAGAGCCCAAAGATCCCCCATGTACCCGAGAGCGCAGAGATCCCCAATGTTACCGAGAGCCCAAAGATCCCCATTGTGCCCGAGAACCCGTAGATCCCCAATGTATCCGAGAATCCAGAGATCCCCAGTGTACCCGAGAGTCCAGAGATCCCCAAAGTATCTGAGAGCCCAGAGATCCCCAATGTTCCTGAGTGTTCACAGATCCCCAATTTACCCGAGTGTCCAGAGATCCCCAATGTACCCGAGGTTCCAGCGGTCCCCAATGTACCCCAGGGTCCAGAGATCCCCAAAGTGTCCGAGAGCCCAGAGATCCCCAATGTACCAAGAGAGCCCAGAGATCCCCAATGTACCCGAGAGCCCGAAGGTCCCCAATGTCCCCAATAGCCCGGAGATCCCCATGTATCAAAGAATCCAATTATCCCCAATGTACCCGAGAGCCCAGAAATCCCCAATGTAGCCAAGTGCCCAAAAATCCCCAATGCATCTGAGTGCAGAGATCCCCAATGTACCCGAGAGTCCAGAGATCCCCAAAGTATCCGAGAATCCAGAGATCCGCAGAGCACCCTAGATCCCGTAGATCCCCAATGCACCCGAGAGTCAGAAGATCCCCAATGTACCTGGGAGTCCAGAGATCCCAAATGCATCCTAGAATTCAGACATCCTCAGTCTACCCGAGAGTCCGCAGATCCACAATATATCCAAGAATCCAGAGATGCTCAGTGTTCCCGAGAGTCCAGAGATCCCCAAAGTATCTGAGAGCCCAGAGATCCCCAATGTACCGGAGAGTCCAGAGATCCCCAATGTTCCTGAGAGTTCAGAGATCCCCAATGTACCTGAGAGTCCAGAGATCCCCAATGTATCCGAGCATCCAGAGAACCCCAATGTATCTCAGAGTTCAGAGATCCCCAATGTTCCTGAGAGTTCAGAGATCCCCAATGTACCCAAGAGTCCAGAGATCCCCAATGTGGCCGAGATCCCAGAGATCCCCAATGTATCTGAGAGTCCAGAGATCACCAATGTACCTGAGTGCCCGATATCACCAATGTAACCGAGAGCCCAGGGATCCCCAATTGTACCGAGAGCTCCGGGAGCCCCAATGTACCCGACAGCCCAGAGATCCCCAACGTACCCGAGAGCCCGGAGATCCCCAATGCACCCACGAGGCCAAAGAACCCCCATGTACCCGAGAGCCCAGAGATCCCCAATGTAGCCGAGAGTCTGGAGATCCCCAAAGTATGTGAGAGCCCAGATATCCCCAATATCCCCTACAGCCCCGAGATCCCCAATGTACCTAAGGGTCCAGAGATCCCCAATGTACCCGAGGGTCCAGAGATCCCCAATGTATCCGAGTGCCCAGAGATCCCCAATGTACCCAAGAGCCCAGAGATCCCCATTGTACCCGACAGCCCAGAAATCTCCAATGCATCTGAGTCCGGAGATCCCCAATGTACCCGAGAGTCCAATGATCCCCAATGTATCTGAGAATACAGAGATCCCCAATGCATCTGAGAGCCCAGAGATCCCCAATGTTCCTGAGAGTCGGGAGATCCCCAATGTACCCGAGAGTGGAGAGATCCCCCATGTTCCTGAGATTTCAGAGATCCCCAACGTACCCGAGAGTTCAGAGATCCCCAATGTAGCCGAGATCCCAGAGATCCCCAATGTATCTGAGAGTCCAGAGATCACCAATGTACCTGAGGGCCCAAAATCACCAATGTACCCGAGAGCCCAGGGATCCCCAATTGTACCGAGAGCCCCGGGATCCCCAATGTACCCGAGAGCCTAGAGATCCCCAATGTACCCGAGAGCCCGGAGATCCCCAATGTACCCGAGAGCCCGGAGATCCCCAATGTACCCGAGAGCCCAAAGATCCCCCATGTGCCCGAGAGGGCAGAGATCCCAATGTTACCGAGAGCCCAAAGATCCCCAATGTACCCGAGAACCTGTAGATCCTAATGTATCCAAGAATCCAGAGATCCCAAGTGTACCCAAGAGTCCAGAGATCCCCAAAGTATCTGCGAGCCCAGAGATCCCCAATGTACCCGAATGTCCAGAAATCCCCAAAGTATCTGAGAGCCCAGAGATTCCCAATGATCCTGAGTGTTCAGAGATCCCCAATGTACCCGAGATTCCAGAGATCCCCAAAGTATCTGAGCACCCGGACATCCCCAACGTACCCAAGAGCCCGGAGATCCCCAAAGCACCCAAGAGGCCAAAGAACCCCCCATGTACCCGAGATTCCAGAGATCCCCAATGTACCTGAGAATCCAAAGATCCCCAATATACCTGAGATCCCAGAGAACCCCAATGTATCCAAGAATCCAGAGATCCCCAGTGTACCCAAGAGTCCAGAGATCCCAAAAGTATCTGAGAGCCCAGAGATCCCCAATGTTCCTGACAGTTCACAGATCCCCAATGTACCCGAGGGTCCAGAGATCCCCAATGTACCCGAGGGTCCAGAGGTCCCCAATGTACCCGAGGGTCCAGAGATCCCCAAAGTATCCAAGAGCCCAGAGATCCCCAATGTACCAGTGAGCCCGGAGATCCCCACTGTACCCGAGAGCCCAAAGATCCCCAATGTCCCCAATAGCCCGGAGATCCCCGTGCATCTAAGAATCCAGATATCCCCAATGTACTCGAGAGCCCAGAAAACCCCAATGTACCCAAGTGCCCAAAAATCCCCAATGCATCTGAAGACAGAGATCCCCAATATACCCGAGAGTCCAGAGATCCCCTATGTATCCGAGAATCCAGAGATCCGCAGAGCACCCGAGAGACCGTAGATCCCCAATGTACCCGAGAGTCAGAAGATCCCCAATGTACCTGGGAGTCTAGAGATCCCCAATATATCCAAGAATCCAGAGATCCTCAGTGTACCCGAGAGTCCAGAAATCCCCAAAGTATCTGAGAGCCCAGAGATCCCCAATTTACCCGAGAGTCCAGAGATCACTAATGTACCCAGGAGTCCAGAGTTCCCCAACGTTCCTGAGAGTTCAGAGATCCCCATTGTACCCGAGAGTCCAGAGATCCCCAATGTACCCGAGAGTCTGGAGATCCCCAAAGTATGTGAGAGCCCAGATATCCCCAATGTCCCTGACAGCCCCGAGATCCCCAATGTACCTAAGGGTCCAGAGATCCCCAATGTACCCGAGCTTCCAGAGATCCCCAATGTATCCGAGAGCCCAGAGATCCCCAATGTACCCGAGAGCCCAGAGATCCCCATTGTACCCGACAGCCCAGAAATCTCCAATGCATCTGAGTCCAGAGATCCCCAATGTACCCGAGAGTCCAATGATCCCCAATGTATCTGAGAGTACAGAGATCCCCAATGCATCTGAGAGCCCAGAGATCCACAATGTTCCTGAGAGTCGGGAGATCCCCAATGTACCCGAGAGTGGAGAGATCCCCCATGTTCCTGAGATTTCAGAGATCCCCAAAGTACCCGAGAGTCCAGAGATCCCGAATGTAGCCAAGATCTGTGAGATCCCCAATGTATCTGAGAGTCCAGAGATCACCAATGTACCTGAGGGCCCAAAATCACCAATGTACCCGAGAGCCCAGGGATTCACAATTGTACCGAGAGCCCCGGGATCCCCAATGTACCCGAGAGCCCAGAGATCCCCAATGTACCCGAGAGCCCGGAGATCCCCAATATACCCGAAAGCCCGGAGATCCCCAATGTACCCGAGAGCCCAAAGATCCCCCATGTAACGAGAGCGCAGAGATCCCCAATGTTACCGAGAGCGCAAAGATCCCCAATGTACCCGAGAACCCGTAGATCCTAATGTATCCGAGAATCCAGAGATCCCAAGTGTACCCGAGAGTCCAGAGATCCCCAAAGTATCTGAGAGCCCAGAGATCCCCAATGTACCCGAGTGTCCAGAAATCCCCAAAGTATCTGAGAGCCCAGAGATTTCCAATGATCCTGAGTGTTCAGAGATCCCCAATGTACCCGAGATTCCAGAGATCCCCAAAGTATCTGAGCACCCAGACATCCCCAATGTACCCGAGTGTCTAGACATCCCCAAGGGATCTGAGGGCCCAGACATCCCCAATGTTCCTGAGAGTTCACAGATCCCCAATGTACCCGAGGGTCCAGAGATCCCCAATGTACCTGAGGGTCCAGAGATCCCCAATGTATCCGAGAGCCCAGAGATCCCCAATGTACCCGAGAGCCCAGAGATCTCCAATGTACCAGAGAGCCCAGAAATCCACATTGTACCCAAGAGCCCAGAAATCCCCAATGCATCTGAGTCCGGAGATCCCCAATGTACCCGAGAGTCCAAAGATCCCCAATGTATCTGAGAGTCCAGAGATCCCCAAAGTATCTGAGAGCCCAGAGATCCCCAACGTATCCGACAGTCCAGTGATCACCAATGTAACTGAGGGCCCGAAATCCCCAATATACCCGAGAGCCCAGGGATCCCCAATTGTACCGAGAGCCCCGCGATCCCCAATGTACCTGAGAGTCCAGAGATCCCCAATGTGGCCGAGATCCCAGAGATCCCCAATGTATCTGAGAGTCCAGAGATCTCCAATGTACCTGAGTGCCCGATATCACCAATGTAACCGAGAGCACAGGGATCCCGAATTGTACCGAGAGCTCCGGGAGCCCCAAAGTACCCGACAGCCCAGAGATCCTCAACGTACCCGAGAGCCCGGAGATCCCCAATGCACCCGAGAGGCCAAAGAACCCCCATTACCCGAGAGCCCAGAGTTCCCCAATGTACCTGAGAATCCAAAGATCCCCAATGTACCCGAGATCCCAGAGAACCCCAATGTATCCAAGAATCCAGAGATCCCCAGTGTACCCAAGAGTCCAGAGATCCCAAAAGTATCTGAGAGCCCAGATATCCCCAATGTTCCTGAGAGTTCACAGATCCCCAATGTACCCGAGGGTCCAGAGATCCCCAATGTACCCGAGGGTCCAGATGTCCCCAATGTACTCGAGAGCCCAGAAAACCCCAATGTACCCAAGTGCCCAAAAATCCCCAATGCATCTGAAGACAGAGATCCCCAATATACCCGAGAGTCCAGAGATCCCCTATGTATCCGAGAATCCAGAGATCCGCAGAGCACCCGAGAGACCGTAGATCCCCAATGTACCCGAGAGTCAGAAGATCCCCAATGTACCTGGGAGTGTAGAGATCCCCAATATATCCAAGAATCCAGAGATCCTCAGTGTACCCGAGAGTCCAGAAATCCCCAAAGTATCTGAGAGCCCAGAGATCCCCAATTTACCCGAGAGTCCAGAGATCCCTAATGTACCCAGGGGTCCAGAGTTCCCCAATGTTCCTGAGAGTTCAGAGATCCCCATTGTACCCGAGAGTCCAGAGATCCCCAATGTACCCGAGAGTCAGGAGATCCCCAAAGTATGTGAGAGCCCAGATATCCACAATGTCCGTGAGAGCCCAGAGATCCCCAATGTAGCTGAGAGTCTGGAGATCCCCAAAGTATGTGAGAGTCCAGATATCCCCAATGTCCCTGACAGCCCCGAGATCCCCAATGTACCTAAGGGTCCAGAGATCCCCAATGTACCCGAGGGTCCAGAGATCCCCAATGTATCCGAGAGCCCAGAGATCCCCAATGTACCCAAGAGCCCAGAGATCCCCATTGTACCCGACAGCCCAGAAATCTCCAAAGCATCTGAGTCCAGAGATCCCCAATGTACCCGAGAGTCCAATGATCCCCAATGTATCTGAGAGTACAGAGATCCCCAATGCATCTGAGAGCCCAGAGATCCCCAATGTTCCTGAGAGTCGGGAGATCCCCAATGTACCCGTGAGTGGAGAGATCCCCCATGTTCCCGAGATTTCAGAGATCCCCAACGTACCCGAGAGTCCAGAGATCCCCAATGTAGCCAAGATCCCTGAGATCCCCAAAGTATCTGAGAGTCCAGAGATCACCAATGTACCTGAGGGCCCAAAATCACCAATGTACCCGAGAGCCCAGGGATCCCCAATTGTACCGAGAGCCCCGGGATCCCCAATGTACCCGAGAGCCCAGAGATCCCCAATGTACACGAGAGCCCAGAGATCCCCAATGTACCCGAAAGCCCGGAGATCCCCAATGTACCCGAGAGCCCAAAGATCCCCCATGTACCCGAGAGCGCAGAGATCCCCAATGTTACCGGGAGCCCAAAGATCCCCAATGTACCCGAGAACCCGTAGATCATAATGTATCCGAGAATCCAGAGATCCCAAGTGTACCCGAGAGTCTAGAGATCCCCAAAGTATCTGAGAGCCCAGAGATCCCCAATGTACCCGAGTGTCCAGAAATCCCCAAAGTATCTGAGAGCCCAGAGATTCCCAATGATCCTGAGTGTTCAGAGATCCCCAATGTACCCGAGATTCCAGAGATTCCCAAAGTATCTGAGCACCCAGACATCCCCAATGTACCCGAGTGTCCAGACATCCCCAAGGGATCTGAGGGCCCAGACATCCCCAATGTTCCTGAGAGTTCACAGATCCCCAAAGTACCCGAGGGTCCAGAGATCCCCAATGTACCTGAGGGTCCAGAGATCCCCAATGTATCCGAGAGCCCAGAGATCCCCAATGTACCCGAGAGCCCAGAGATCTCCAATGTACCAGAGAGCCCAGAAATCCACATTGTACCCGAGAGCCCAGAAATCCCCAATGCATCTGAGTCCGGAGATCCCCAATGTACCCGAGAGTCCAAAGATCCACAATGTATCTGAGAGTCCAGAGATCCCCAAAGTATCTGAGAGCCCAGAGATCCCCAACATATCCGACAGTCCAGTGATCACCAATGTACCTGAGGGCCCGAAATCCCCAATATACCCGAGAGCCCAGGGATCCCCAATTCTACCGAGAGCCCCGCGATCCCCAATGTACCCGAGAGCCCAGCCATCCCCAAAGTACCCGAGAGTCCGGAGATCCCCAATGTACCTGAGAGCCCGAAGCTCCGCAATGGACCCGAGAGGCCAGGGATCCCCAATGTACCCGAGAGCCTGAAGATCCCCAATGTACCTGAGAACCCGGAGAACCCCAATGTATCCATGAATCCAGAGATCCCCATTGTACCTGAGAGTCCAGAGATCACCAAAGTATCTGAGAACCCAAAGATCCCCAATGTAACTGAGAGTCCAGAAATCCCCAAAGTATCCGAGAGCCCAGAGATCCCCAATGTTCCTGAGAGTTCACAGATCCCCAATTTACCCGAGGGTCCAGAGATCTCCAATGTACCCGAGGATCCAAAAGTCCCCAATATACCCGAGGGTCCAGAGATCCCCAAAGTATCCGAGAGCCCAGAGATCCCCAATGTACCAAGAGAGCCCGGAGATCCCGAATGTACCCGAGAGCCAAAAGATCCCCAATGTCCCTAATATCCCGGAGATCCCCATGTATCAAAGAATCCAGATATCCCCAATGTACCCGAGAGCCCAGAAATCCCCAATGTAGCCAAGTGCCCAAAAATCCCCAATGCATCTGAGTACAGAGATCCCCAATGTACCCGTGAGTCCAGAGATCCCCAATGTATCTGAGAATCCAGAGATCCGCAGAGCACCCGAGAGCCTGCAGATCCCCAATGTACCCGAGAGTCAGAAGATCCCCAATGTACCTGGGAGTCCAGAGATCCCCAATGCATTCTAGAATCCAGAGATCCCCAGTCTAACTGAGAGTCCGCAGATCCCCAATATATCCAAGAATCCAGAGATCCTCAGTGTTCCCGAGAGTCCAGAGATCCCCAAAGTATCTGAGAGCCCAGAGATCACAATGTACCCGAGAGTCCAGAGATCCCCAATGTACTCGAGCGTCCAGAGTTCCCCAATGTTCCGGAGAGTTCAGAGATCCCCAATGTACCTGAGAGTCCAGAGATCGCAAATGTATCCGAGCGTCCAGAGCTCCCCAATGTATCTCAGAGTTCAGAGATCCCCAATGATCCTGAGAGTTCAGAGATCCCCAATGTACCCGAGAGTCCAGAGATCCCCAATGTGGCCGAGATCCTAGAGATCCCCAATGAATCTGAGAGTCCAGAGATCACCAATGCACATGAGGGCCCGAAATCACGCATGTACCCAAGAGCCCAGGGATCCCCAATTGTACCGAGAGCTCCGGGAGCCCCAATGTACCCGACAGCCCAGAGATCCCCAATGTACCTGAGAGGCCAAAGATCCCCCATGTAACCGAGAGCCCAGAGATCCCCAATGTACCTGAGAACCCAAAGATCCCCAATGTACCCGAGATCCCAGAGAACCCCAATGTATCCAAGAAGCCGGAGATCCCCAGTGTACCCGAGAGTCCAGAGATCCCCAATGTACCTGAGAGGCCAAAGATCCCCCATGTAACCGAGAGCCCAGAGATCCCCAATGTACCTGAGAACCCAAAGATCCCCAATGTACCCGAGATCCCAGAGAACCCCAATGTATCCAAGAAGCCGGAGATCCCCAGTGTACCCGAGAGTCCAGAGATCCCCAAAGTATCTGAGAGCCCAGAGATCCCCAATGTTCCTGAGAGTTCACAGATCCCCAATGTACCCGAGGATCCAGAGATCCCCAATGTACCCAAGGGTCCAGAGGTCCCCAATGTAGCTGAGAGTCTGGAGATCCCCAAAGTATGTGAGAGCCCAGATATCCCCAATGTCCCTGACAGCCCCGAGATCCCCAATGTACCCGAGGGTCCAGAGATCCTCAATGTATCTGAGAGCCCAGAGATCCCCAATGTACCCGAGAGCCCGGAGATTCCCATTGTACCCGACAGATCAGAAATCCCCAATGCATCTGAGTCCGGAGATCCCCAATGTACCCGAGAGTCCAATGATCCCCACAGTATCTGAGAGTACAGAGATCCCCAATGCATCTGAGAGCCCAGAGATCCCCAATGTTCCTGAGCGTTCAGAGTTCCCCAGTATATCCGAGAGTCCAGAGATCCCAAAGTATCTGGGAGCCCAGAGATCCCCAATGTATCCGACAGTTCAGTGATCACCAATGTACCCGAGAGCCCAGGGATCCCCAATTGTACCAAGAGCCCCGCGATCCCCAATGTACCCGAGAGCCCAGACCTCCCCAATAACCCGAGAGCCCGGAGATCCCCAATGTACCCGAGAGCCCAAAGATCCGCAATGGACACGAGAGCCCAGGGATCCCCATTGTACCCGAGAGGCCAAAGAACCCCCATGTACCCGAGAGCCCAGAGATACCCAATGTACCTAAGAATCCAAAGATCCCCAATGTACCCGAGATCCCAGAGAACCCCAATGTATCCAAGAATCCAGAGATCCCCAGTGTACCCAAGAGTCCAGAGATCCCAAAAGTATCCGAGAGCCCAGAGATCCCCAATGTTCCTGAGAGTTCACAGATCCCCAATGTACCCGAGGGTCCAGAGATCCCCAATGTACCCAAGGGTCCAGAGGTCCCCAACGTACCCGAGGGTCCAGAGATCCCCAAAGTATCCAAGAGCCCAGAGATTCCCAATGTACCAGTGAGCCCGGAGAGCCCCACTGTACCCGAGAGCCCAAAGATCCCTAATGTCCCCAATAGCCCGGAGATCCCCGTGCATCTAAGAATCCAGATATCCCCAATGTACTCGAGAGCCCAGAAAACCCCAATGTACCCAAGTGCCCAAAAATCCCCAATGCATCTGAAGACAGAGATCCCCAATATACCCGAGAGTCCAGAGATCCCCTATGTATCCGAGAATCCAGAGATCCGCAGAGCACCCGAGAGACCATACATCCGCAATCTACCCGAGAGTCAGAAGATCCCCAATGTACCTTGGAGTCTAGAGATCCCCAATATATCCAAGAATCCAGAGATCCTCAGTGTACCCGAGAGTCCAGAAATCCCCAAAGTATCTGAGAGCCCAGAGATCCCCAATTTACCCGAGAGTCCAGAGATCCCAAAAGTACCCAGGAGTCCAGAGTTCCCCAATGTTCCTGAGAGTTCAGAGATACCCATTGTAACCGAGAGACCAGAGATCCCCAATGTACCCGAGAGTCAGGAGATCCCCAAAGTATGTGAGAGCCCAGATATCCCCAATGTCCATGAGAGCCCCGAGATCCCCAATGTACCCGAGGGTCCAGAGATCCCCAATGTATCTGAGAGCCCAGAGATCCCCAATGTACCCGAGAGCCCGGAGATTCCCATTGTACCCGACAGCCCAGAAATCCCCAATGCATCTGAGTCCGGAGATCCCCAATGTACCCGAGAGTCCAATGATCCCCAATGTATCTGAGTGTACAGAGATCCCCAATGCATCTGAGAGCCCAGAGATCCCCAATGTTCCTGAGCATTCAGAGTTCCCCAATATATCCGAGAGTCCAGAGATCCCAAAGTATCTGGGAGCCCAGAGATCCCCAATGTATCCGACAGTCCAGTGATCACCAATGTACCTGAGGGCCCGAAATCCCCAATGTACCCGAGAGCCCAGGGATCCCCAATTGTACCAAGAGCCCCGCGATCCCCAATGTACCCGAGAGCCCAGACCTCCCCAATAACCCGAGAGCCCGGAGATCCCCAATGTACCCGAGAGCCCGAAGATCCACAATGGACACGAGAGCCCAGGGATCCCCATTGTACCCGAGAGCCCGAAGATCCCCAATGTACCCGAGATCCCCATGTATCTAAGAATCCAGAGATCCACAATGTACCCGAGAGCCCAGAAATCCCCAATGAACCCAAGTGCCCAGAAATCCCTAATGCATCTGAGTACGGAGATCCCCAGTGTATCCGAGAATACATAGATCCGCCGAGTACCTGAGAGCCCTTAGATCCCCAATGTACCCGAGAGTCCGAAGATCCCCAATGTACCTGGGAGTCCAGAGATCCCCAATGTATCCTAGAATCCAGTGATCCCCAGTCTACCTGAGAGTCCACAGATCCCCAATGTATCCAAGAATCCAGAGATCCCCACAGTACCTGAGAGTCCAGAGATCCCCAATGTGCCCGAGGGTCCGGAGATCCCCAATGTACCCGAGTGTCCAGAGATCCCCCTTGGACCCGAGAGTCCAGAGATTCGCAATGTACCTGACAGTCCGGAGATCCCCAATGTATCCGAGAGGTCAGAGATCCCCCATGTTCCTGAGAGTTCAGAGATCCCCAATGTACCCAAGAGCCAAGAGATCCCCAATGTACCCGAGAGCCCAGAGATCCCCAATGTACCCGAGAGCCCAAAGAGCCCCCATGAACCCGAGAGCGCAGAGATCCCAATGTTACCGAGAGCCCAAAGATCCCCAATATGCCCGAGAACCCGTAGATCCTAATGTATCCGAGAATCCAGAGATCCCAAGTGTACCCGAGAGTCCAGAGATCCCCAAAGTATCTGAGAGCCCAGAGATCCCCAATGTACCCGAGTGTCCAGAAATCCCCAAAGTATCTGAGAGCCCAGAGATCCCCAATGTTCCTGAGCATTCAGAGATCCACAATGTACCCGGGATTCCATAGATCCCCAAAGTATCTGAGCACCCGGAGATCCCCAATGTACCCGAGTGTCCAGACATCCCCTAGTGATCTGAGGGTCCTGACATCCCCAATGTTCCTGAGAGTTCACAGATCCCCAATGTACCCGAGGGTCCAGAGATCCCCAATGTACCTGAGGGTCCAGAGATCCCCAATGTATCCGAGAGCCCAGAGATCCCCAATGTACCCAAGAGCCCAGAGATCTCCAATGTAGCAGACAGCCCAGAAATCCCCATTGCACTCGAGTGCCCAGAAATCCCCAATGCATCTGAGTCCGGAGGTCCCCAGTGTACCCGAGAGTCCAAAGATCTCCAATGTACCAGAGAGCCCAGAAATCCCCATTGTACCCGAGAGCCCAGAAATCCCCAATGCATCTGAGTCCGGAGATCCCCAATGTTACCGGGAGTCCAAAGATCCCCAATGTATATGAGAGCCCAGAGATCCCCAACGTATCCGACAGTCCAGTGATCACCAATGCACCTGAGGGCCCGAAATTCCCAATATACCCGAGAGCCCAGGGATCCCCAATTGTACCGAGAGCCCCGCAATCCCCAATGTACCCGCGAGCCCAGACATCCCCAATGTACCCGAGAGCCCGGAGATCCCCAATGTACCCGAGAGCCCGAAGCTCCGCATTGGACCCGAGAGGCCAGGGATCCCCAATGTACCTGAGAGCCTGAAGATCCCCAATGTACCCGAGAACCCGGAGATCCCCAATGTATCCGTGAATCCAGAGATCACCATTGTACCTGAGAGTCCAGAGATCTCCAAAGTATCTGAGAGCCCAAAGATCCCCAATGTAACTGAGAGTCCAGAAATCCCCAAAGTATCTGAGAGCCCAGAGATCCCCAATGTTCCTGAGTGTTCACAGATCCCCAATTTACCCGAAGGTCCAGAGATCCCCAATGTACCCGAGGGTCCAGAGGTTCCCAATGTACCCGAGGGTCCAGAGATCCCCAAAGTATCCGAGAGCCCAGAAATCCCCAATGTACCAAGAGAGCCCGGAGATCCCCAATGTACCCGAGAGCCCGAAGGTCCCCAATGTCCCCAATAGCCCGGAGATCCCAATGTATCAAAGAATCCAGATATCCCCAATGCACCCGAGAGCCCAGAAATCCCCAACGTAGCCAAGTGCCCAAAAATCCCCAATGCATCTGAGTACAGAGATCCCCAATGTACCCGAGAGTCCATAGATCCCCAAAGTATCCGAGAATCCAGAGATCCGCAGAGCACCCGAGAGCCCGTAGATCCCCAATGTACCCGAGAGTCAGAAGATCCCCAATGTACCTGGGAGTCCAGAGATCCCAAATGCATCCTAGAATCCAGACATCCCCAGTCTACCCGAGAGACCACAGATCCCCAATTTTTTCCAGAATCCAGAGATTCTCAGTGTTCCGGAGAGTCCAGAGATCCCCAAAGTATCTGAGAGCCCAGAGATCCCCAATGTTCCTGAGAGTTCACAGATCCCCAATGTACCCGAGGATCCAGAGATCGCCAATGAACCCAAGGGTCCAGAGGTCCCCAATGTACCCGAGGGTCCAGAGATCCCCAAAGTATCCAAGAGCCCAGGGATCCCCAATGTACCAGAGAGCCCGGAGATCCCCAATGTACCCGAGAGCCCAAAGATCCCCAATGTCCCCAATAGCCCGGAGATCCCCGTGCATCTAAGAATCCAGATATCCCCAATGTACCCGAGAGCCCAGAAATCCCCAATGTACCCAAGTGCCCAAAAATCCCCAATGCATCTGAATACAGAGATCCCCAATATACCGGAGAGTCCAGAAATCCCCAATGTATCCGAGAATCCAGAGATCCTCAGAGCACCCGAGAGCCCATAGATCCCCAATGTATCCGAGAGTCAGAAGATCCCCAATGTACCCGGGAGTCTAGAGATCCCCAATGCATCCTAGAATCCAGAGATACACAGTCTACCTGAGAGTCCGCAGATCCCCAATATATCCAAGAATCCAAAGATCCTCGGTGTACCCGAGAGGCCAGAAATCCCCAAAGTATCTGAGAGCTCAGAGATCCCCAATGTACCCGAGATCCCAGAGATCCCTAATGTACCCAGGAGCCCCGAGTTCCCCAATGTTCCTGAGAGTTCAGGGATCCCCATTGTACCCGAGAGTCCAGAGATCCCCAATGTACCCGAGAGTCAGGAGATCCCCAAAGTATGTGAGAGCCCAGATATATCCAATGTCCGTGAGAGCCCAGAGATCCCCAATGTAGCCGAGAGTCTGGAGATCCCCAAAGTATGTGAGAGCCCAGATATCCCCAATGTCCCTGACAGCCCCGAGATCCCCAATGTACCCGAGGGTCCAGAGATCCCCAGTGTATCTGAGAGCCCAGAGATCCCCAATGTACCCGAGAGCCCGGAGATTCCCATTGTACCCGACAGCCCAGAAATCCCCAATGCATCTGAGTCCGCAGATCCCCAATGTACCCGAGAGTCCAATGATCCCCAATGTATCTGAGTGTACAGAGATCCCCAATGCATCTGAGAGCCCAGAGATCCCAAATGTTCCTGAGCATTCAGAGTTCCCCAATATATCCGAGAGTCCAGAGATCCCAAAGTATCTGGGAGCCCAGAGATCCCCAATGTATCCGAAAGTCCAGTGATCACCAATGTACCTGAGGGCCCGAAATCCCCAATGTACCCGAGAGCCCAGGGATCCCCAATTGTACCAAGAGCCCCGCGATCCCCAATGTACCCGAGAGCCCAGACCTCCCCAATAACCCAAGAGCCCGGAGATCCCCAATGTACCCGAGAGCCCGAAGATCTGCAATGGACACGAGAGCCCAGGGATCCCCATTGTACCCGAGAGCCCGAAGATCCCCAATGTACCCGAGAACCCCGAGATCCCCATGTATCTAAGAATCCAGAGATACACAATGTACCCGAGAGCCCAGAAATCCCCAATGAACCCAAGTGCCCAGAAATCCCTAATGCATCTGAGTACAGAGATCCCCAGTGTATCCGAGAATACATAGATCCGCCGAGTACCTGAGAGCCCTTAGATCCCCAATGTACCCGAGAGTCTGAAGATCCCCAATGTACCTGGGAGTCCAGAGATCCCCAATGTATCCTAGAATCCAGTGATCCCCAGTCTACCTGAGAGTCCACAGATCCCCAATGTATCCAAGAATCCAGAGATCCCCACAGTACCTGAGAGTCCAGAGATCCCCAATGTGCCCGAGGGTCCGGAGATCCCCAATGTACCCGAGTGTCCAGAGATCCCCCTTGGACCCGAGAGTCCAGAGATTCGCAATGTACCTGAGAGTCCGGAGATCCCCAATGTATCCGAGAGTTCAGAGATCCCCCATGTTCCTGAGAGTTCAGAGATCCCCAATGTACCCGAGAGCCAAGAGATCTCCAATGTACCCGAGAGCCCAGAGATCCCCAATGTACCCGAGAGCCCAAAGAGCCGCCATGAACCCGAGAGCGCAGAGATCCCAATGTTACCGTGAGCCCAAAGATCCCCAATATGCCCGAGAACCCGTAGATCCCCAATGTATCCGAGAATCCAGAGATCCCCAGTGTACCCGAGAGTCCAGAGATCCCCAAAGTATCTGAGAGCCCAGAGATCCCCAATGTACCCGAGTGTCCAGAAATCCCCAAAGTATCTGAGAGCCCAGAGATCCCCAATGTTCCTGAGCATTCAGAGATCCCCAATGTACCCGGGATTCCATAGATCCCCAAAGTATCTGAGCACCCGGAGATCCCCAATGTACCCGAGTGTCCAGACATCCCCAAGGGATCTGAGGGCCCTGACATCCCCAATGTTCCTGAGAGTTCACAGATCCCCAATGTACCTGAGGGTCCAGAGATCCCCAATGTATCCGAGAGCCCAGAGATCCCCAATGTACCCAAGAGCCCAGAGATCTCCAATGTACCAGACAGCCCAGAAATCCCCATTGTACCCGAGAGCCCAGAAATCCCCAATGCATCTGAGTCCGGAGATCCCCAATGTTACCGAGAGTCCAAAGATCCCCAATGTATATGAGAGCCCAAAGATCCCCAACGTATCCGACAGTCCAGTGGTCACCAATGCACCTGAGGGCCCGAAATTCCCAATATACCCGAGTGCCAAGGGATCCCCAATTGTACCGAGAGCCCCGCAATCCACAATGTACCCGAGAGCCCAGACATCCCCAATGTACCCAAGAGCCCGGAGATCCCCAATGTACCCGAGAGCCCGAAGCTCCGCAATGGACCCGAGAGGCCAGGGATCCCCAATGTACCTGAGAGCCTGAAGATCCCCAATGTACCCGAGAACCCGGAGATCCCCAATGTATCCGTGAATCCAGAGATCACCATTGTACCTGAGAGTCCAGAGATCTCCAAAGTATCTGAGAGCCCAAAGATCCCCAATGTAACTGAGAGTCCAGAAATCCCCAAAGTATCTGAGAGCCCAGAGATCCCCAATGTTCCTGAGTGTTCACAGATCCCCAATTTACCCGAAGGTCCAGAGATCCCCAATGTACCCAATGGTCCAGAGGTCCCCAATGTACCCGAGGGTCCAGAGATACCCAAAGTATCCGAGAGCCCAGAGATCCCCAATGTACCAAGAGAGCCTGGAGATCCCCAATGTACCCGAGAGCCCGAAGGTCCCCAATGTCCCCAATAGCCCGTAGATCCCAATGTATCAAAGAATCCAGATATCCCCAATGCACCTGAGAGCCCTGAAATCCCCAATGTAGCCAAGTGCCCAAAAATCCCCAAGGCATCTGAGTACAGAGATCCCCAATGTACCCGAGAGTCCAGAGATCCCCAAAGTATCCGAGAATCCAGAGATCCGCAGAGCACCCGAGAGCCCGGAGATCCCCAATGTACCCGAGAGTCAGAAGATCCCCAATGTACCTGGGAGTTCAGAGATCCCAAATGCATCCTAGATACCAGACATCCCCAGTCTACCCGAGAGTCCGCAGATCCCCAATATATCCAAGAATCCAGAGATTCTCAGTGTTCCCGAGAGTCCAGAGATCCCCAAAGTATCTGAGAGCCCAGAGATCCCCAATGTACCCGACAGTCCAGAGATCCCCAATGTACCCGGGAGTCCAGAGTTCCCCAATGTTCCTGAGATTTCAGAGATCCCCAATGTATCTGAGAGTCCAGAGATCACCAATCTACCTGAGTGCCCGATATCACCAATGTAACCGAGAGCCCAGGGATCCCCAATTGTACCGAGCGCTCCGGGAGCCCCAATATACCCGACAGCCCAGAGATCCCCAACGTACCCGAGAGCCCGGAGATCCCCAATGCACCCGAGAGGCCAAAGAACCCCCATGTACCCGAGAGCCCAGAGATCCCCAATGTACCTGAGAATCCAACGATCCCCAATGTACCCGAGATCCCAGAGAACCCCAATGTATCCAAGAATCCAGAGATCCCCAGTGTACCCAAGAGTCCAGAGATCCCAAAAGTATCTGAGAGCCCAGAGATCCCCGATGTTCCTGTGAGTTCACAGATCCCCAATGTACCCGAGGGTCCAGAGATCCCCAATGTACCCGAGGGTCCAGAGGTCCCCAATGTACCCGAAGGTCCAGAGATCCCCAAAGTATCCAAGAGCCCAGAGATCCCCAATGTACCAGTGAGCCCGGAGATCCCCAATGTACCCGAGAGCCCAAAGATCCCCAATGTCCCCAATAGCCCGGAGATCCCCGTGCATCTAAGAATCCAGATATCCCCAATGTACTCGAGAGCCCAGAAAACCCCAATGTACCCAAGTGCCCAAAAATCCCCAATTCATCTGAAGACAGAGATCCCCAATATACCCGAGAGTCCAGAGATCCCCAATGTACCCGAGTGTCTTGAAATCCCCAAAGTATCTGAGAGCCCAGAGATTCCCAATGATCCTGAGTGTTCAGAGATCCCCAATGTACCCGAGATTCCAGAGATCCCCAAAGTATCTGAGCACCCGGACATCCCCAATGTACCCGAGTGTCCAGACATCCCCAAGGGATCTGAGGGCCCAGACATCCCCAATGTTCCTGAGAGTTCACAGATCCCCAATGTACCCGAGGGTCCAGAGATCCCCAATGTACCTGAGGGTCCAGAGATCCCCCATGAATCCGAGAGCCCAGAGATCCCCAATGTACCCGAGAGCCCAGAGATCTCCAATGTACCAGAGAGCCCAGAAATTCCTATTGTACCCAAGAGCCCAGAAATCCCCAATGCATCTGAGTCCAGAGGTCCCCAGTGTACCCGAGAGTCCAAAGATCCCCAATGTACCCGAGATCCCAGAGAACCCCAATGTATCCAAGAATCCAGAGATCCCCAGTGTACCCGAGAATAAAGAGATCCCCAAAGTATCTGAGAGCCCAGAGATTCCCAATGTTCCTGAGAGTTCACAGATCCCCAATGTACCCGAGGATCCAGAGATCCCCAATGTACCCAAGGGTCCAGAGGTCCCCAATGTACCCGAGGGTCCAGAGATCCCCAAAGTATCCAAGAGCCCAGAGATCCCCAATGTACCAGAGAGCCCGGAGATCCCCAATGTACCCGAGAGCCCAAAGATCCCCAATGTCCCCAATAGCCCAGAGATCCCCGTGCATCTAACAATCCAGATATCCCCAATGTACCCGAGAGCCCAGAAATCCCCAATGTACCCAAGTGCCCAAAAATCCCCAATGCATCTGAATACAGAGATCCCCAATATACCGGAGAGTCCAGAAATCCCCAATGTATCCGAGAATCCAGAGATCCGCAGAGCACCCGAGAGCCCATAGATCCCCAATGTATCCGAGAGTCAGAAGATCCCCAATGTACCTGGGAGTCTAGAGATCCCCAATGCATCCTAGAATCCAGAGATACCCAGTCTACCTGAGAGTCCGCAGATCCCCAATATATCCAAGAATCCAGAGATCCTCGGTGTACCCGAGAGGCCAGAAATCCCCAAAGTATCTGAGAGCCCAGAGATCCCCAATGTACGCGAGAGTCCAGAGATCCCTAATGTACACGGGAGCCCCGAGTTCCCCACTGTTCCTGAGAGTTCAGAGATCCCCATTGTACCCGAGAGTCCAGAGATCCCCAATGTACCCTAGAGTCAGGAGATCCCCAAGGTATGTGAGAGCCCTGATATCCCCAATGTCCCTGACAGCCCCGAGATCCCCAATGTAGCCGAGAGTCTGGAGATCCCCAAAGTATGTGAGAGCCCAGATATCCCCAATGTCCCTGACAGCCCCGAGATCCCCAATGTACCCGAGGGTCCAGAGATCCCCAATGTATCTGAGAGCCCAGAGATCCCCAATGTACCCGAGAGCCCGGAGATTCCCATTGTACCCGACAGCCCAGAAATCCCCAATGCATCTGAGTCCGCAGATCCCCAATGTACCCGAGAGTCCAATGATCCCCAATGTATCTGAGAGTACAGAGATCCCCAATGCATCTGAGAGCCCAGAGATCCCCAATGTTCCTGAGCATTCAGAGTTCCCCAATATATCCGAGAGTCCAGAGATCCCAAAGTATCTGGGAGCCCAGAGATCCCCAATGTATCCGACAGTCCAGTGAACACCAATGTACCTGAGGGCCCGAAATCCCCAATGTACCCAAGAGCCCAGGGATCCCCAATTGTACCAAGAGCCCCGCGATCCCCAATGTACCCGAGAGCCCAGACCTCCCCAATAACCCGAGAGCCCGGAGATCCCCAATGTACCCGAGAGCCCGAAGATCTGCAATGGACACGAGAGCCCAGGGATCCCCATTGTACCCGAGAGCCCGAAGATCCCCAATGTACCCGAGAACCCCGAGATCCCCATGTATCTAAGAATCCAGAGATCCACAATGTACCCGAGAGCCCAGAAATCCCCAATGAACCCAAGTGCCCAGAAATCCCTAATGCATCTGAGTACAGAGATCCCCAGTGTATCCGAGAATACATAGATCCGCCGAGTACCTGAGAGCCCTTAGATCCCCAATGTACCCGAGAGTCTGAAGATCCCCAATGTACCTGGGAGTCCAGAGATCCCCAATGTATCCTAGAATCCAGTGATCCCCAGTCTACCTGAGAGTCCACAGATCCCCAATGTATCCAAGAATCCAGAGATCCCCACAGTACTTGAGAGTCCAGAGATCCCCAATGTGCCCGAGGGCCCGGAGATCCCTAATGTACCCGAGTGTCCAGATATCCCCCTTGTACCCGAGAGTCCAGAGATTCGTAATGTACCTGAGAGTGCGGAGATCCCCAATGTATCCGAGAGTTCAGAGATCCCCCATGTTCCTGAGTGTTCAGTGATCCCCAATGTACCCGAGAGCCAAGAGATCTCCAATGTACCCGAGAGCCCAGAGATCCCCAATGTACCCGAGAGCTGAAAGAGCCCCCATGAACCTGAGAGCGCAGAGATCCCAATGTTACCGTGAGCCCAAAGATCCCCAATATGCCCGAGAACCCGTAGATCCCCAATGTATCCGAGAATCCAGAGATCCCCAGTGTACCCGAGAGTCCAGAGATCCCCAAAGTATCTGAGAGCCCAGAGATCCCCAATGTACCCGAGTGTCCAGAAATCCCCAAAGTATCTGAGAGCCCAGAGATCCCCAATGTTCCTGAGCATTCAGAGATCCCCAGTGTACCCGGGATTCCATAGATCCCCAAAGTATCTGAGCACCCGGAGATCCCCAATGTACCCGAGTGTCCAGACATCCCCAAGGGATCTGAGGGCCCTGACATCCCCAATATTCCTGAGAGTTCACAGATCCCCAATGTACCCGAGGGTCCAGAGATCTCCAATGTAGCAGACAGCCCAGAAATCCCCATTGCACTCGAGTGCCCAGAAATCCCCAATGCATCTGAGTCCGGAGGTCCCCAGTGTACCCGAGAGTCCAAAGATCTCCAATGTACCAGAGAGCCCAGAAATCCCCATTGTACCCGAGAGCCCAGAAATCCCCAATGCATCTGAGTCCGGAGATCCCCAATGTTACCGAGAGTCCAAAGATCCCCAATGTATATGAGAGCCCAGAGATCCCCAACGTATCCGACAGTCCAGTGATCACCAATGCACCTGAGGGCCTGAAATTCCCAATATACCCGAGAGCCCAGGGATCCCAAATTGTACCGAGAGCTCCGCAATCCCCAATGTACCCGAGAGCCCAGACATCCCCAATGTACCCGAGAGCCCGGAGATCCCCAATGTACCCGAGAGCCCGAAGCTCCGCAATGTATCCGTGAATCCAGAGATCCCCATTGTACCTGAGAGTCCAGAGATCTCCAAAGTATCTGAGAGCCCAAAGATCCCCAATGTAACTGAGAGTCCAGAAATCCCCAAAGTATCTGAGAGCCCAGAGATCCCCAATGTTCCGGAGTGTTCACAGATCCCCAATTTACCCGAAGGTCTAGAGATCCCCAATGTACCCGAGAGCCCAGAAATCCCCAATGTAGCCAAGTGCCCAAAAATCCCCAATGCATCTGAGTACTGAGATCCCCAATGTACCCGAGAGTCCAGAGATCCCCAAAGTATCCAAGAGCCCAGAGATCCCCAATGTACCAGAGAGCCCGGAGATCCCCAATGTACCCGAGAGCCCAAAGATCCCCAATGTCCCCAATAGCCCGGAGATCCCCGTGCATCTAAGAATCCAGATATCCCCAATGTACTCGAGAGCCCAGAAAACCCCAATGTACCCAAGTGCCCAAAAATCCCCAATGCATCTGAAGACAGAGATTCCCAATATACCCGAGAGTCCAGAGATCCCCAATGTACCCGAGTGTCTAGAAATCCCCAAAGTATCTGAGAGCCCAGAGATTCCCAATGATCCTGAGTGTTCAGAGATCCCCAATGTACCCGAGATTCCAGAGATCCCCAAAGTATCTGAGCACCCGGACATCCCCAATGTACCCGAGTGTCCAGACATCCCAAAGGGATCTGAGGGCCCAGACATCCCCAATGTTCCTGAGAGTTCACAGATCCCCAATGTTCCCGAGGGTCCAGAGATCCCCAATGTACCTGAGGGTCCAGAGATCCCCAATGTATCCGAGAGCCCAGAGATCCCCAATGTACCCGAGAGCCCAGAGATCTCCAATGCATCTGAGTCCGGAGGTCCCCAGTGTACCCGAGAGTCCAAAGATCTCCAATGTACCGGAGAGCCCAGAAATCCCCATTGTACCCGAGAGCCCAGAAATCCCCAATGCATCTGAGTCCGGAGATCCCCAATGTACCCGAGAGTCCAAAGATCCCCAATGTATCTGAGAGTCCAGAGATCCCCAAAGTATCTGAGAGCCCAGAGATCCCCAATATTCCCAAGAGCCCAGAGATCCCCAATTGTACCGAGAGCCCCGCGATCCCCAATGTACCCGAGAGTCCAGCCATCCCCAATGTACCCGAGAGCCCGGAGATCCCCAATGTACCCGAGAGCCCGAAGCTCCGCAATGGACCCGAGAGGCCAGGGATCCCCAATGTACCCGAGAGCCTGAAGATCCCCAATGTACCCGAGAACCCGGAGATCCCCAATGTATCCGTGAATCCAGAGATCCCCATTGTACCTGAGAGTCCAGAGATCTCCAAAGTATCTGAGAGCCCAGAGATCCCCAATTTTCCTGAGAGTTCACAGATCCCAATTTACCCGAGGGGCCAGAGATCCCCAATGTATCCGGGATCCAAAGGTCCCCAATGTACCCCAGGCTCCAGAGATCCCCAAAGTGTCCGAGAGCCCAGAGATCCCCAATGTACCAAGAGAGCCCGGAGATCCCGAATGTACTCGAGAGCCAAAAGATCCCCAATGTCCCCAATAGCCCGGAGATCCCCATGTATCAAAGAATCCAGATATCCCCAATGTACCCGAGAGCCCAGAAATCCCCAATGTAGCCAAGTGCCCAAAAATCCCCAATGCATCTGAGTACAGAGATCCCCAATGTACCCGAGAGCCCGGAGATTCCCATTGTACCCGACAGCCCAGAAATCCCCAATGCATCTGAGTCCGCAGATCCCCAATGTACCCGAGAGTCCAATGATCCCCAATGTATCTGAGAGTACAGAGATCCCCAATGCATCTGAGAGCCCAGAGATCCCCAATGTTCCTGAGCATTCAGAGTTCCCCAATATATCCGAGAGTCCAGAGATCCCAAAGTATCTGGGAGCCCAGAGATCCCCAATGTATCCGACAGTCCAGTGAACACCAATGTACCTGAGGGCCCGAAATCCCCAATGTACCCAAGAGCCCAGGGATCCCCAATTGTACCAAGAGCCCCGCGATCCCCAATGTACCCGAGAGCCCGAAGATCTGCAATGGACACGAGAGCCCAGGGATCCCCATTGTACCCGAGAGCCCGAAGATCCCCAATGTACCCGAGAACCCCGAGATCCCCATGTATCTAAGAATCCAGAGATCCACAATGTACCCGAGAGCCCAGAAATCCCCAATGAACCCAAGTGCCCAGAAATCCCTAATGCATCTGAGTACAGAGATCCCCAGTGTATCCGAGAATACATAGATCCGCCGAGTACCTGAGAGCCCTTAGATCCCCAATGTACCCGAGAGTCTGAAGATCCCCAATGTACCTGGGAGTCCAGAGATCCCCAATGTATCCTAGAATCCAGTGATCCCCAGTCTACCTGAGAGTCCACAGATCCCCAATGTATCCAAGAATCCAGAGATCCCCACAGTACCTGAGAGTCCACAGATCCCCAATGTGCCCGAGGGCCCGGAGATCCCCAATGTACCCGAGTGTCCAGGTATCCCCCTTGTACCCGAGAGTCCAGAGATTCGTAATGTACCTGAGAGTCCGGAGATCCCCAATGTATCCGAGAGTTCAGAGATCCCCCATGTTCCTGAGAGTTCAGTGATCCCCAATGTACCCGAGAGCCAAGAGATCTCCAATGTACCCGAGAGCCCAGAGATCCCCAATGTACCCGAGAGCCGAAAGAGCCCCCATGAACCCGAGAGCGCAGAGATCCCAATGTTACCGTGAGCCCAAAGATCCCCAATATGCCCGAGAACCCGTAGATCCCCAATGTATCCGAGAATCCAGAGATCCCCAGTGTACCCGAGAGTCCAGAGATCCCCAAAGTATCTGAGAGCCCAGAGATCCCCAATGTACCCGAGTGTCCAGAAATCCCCAAAGTATCTGAGAGCCCAGAGATCCCCAATGTTCCTGAGCATTCAGAGATCCCCAATGTACCCGGGATTCCATAGATCCCCAAAGTATCTGAGCACCCGGAGATCCCCAATGTACCCGAGTGTCCAGACATCCCCAAGGGATCTGAGGGCCCTGACATCCCCAATGTTCCTGAGAGTTCACAGATCCCCAATGTACCCGAGGGTCCAGAGATCCCCAATGTACCTGAGGGTCCAGAGATCCCCAATGTATCCGAGAGCCCAGAGATCCCCAATGTACCCGAGAGCCCAGAGATCTCCAATGTAGCAGACAGCCCAGAAATCCCCATTGCACTCGAGTGCCCAGAAATCCCCAATGCATCTGAGTCCGGAGGTCCCCAGTGTACCCGAGAGTCCAAAGATCTCCAATGTACCAGAGAGCCCAGAAATCCCCATTGTACCCGAGAGCCCAGAAATCCCCAATGCATCTGAGTCCGGAGATCCCCAATGTTACCGAGAGTCCAAAGATCCCCAATGTATATGAGAGCCCAGAGATCCCCAACGTATCCGACAGTCCAGTGATCACCAATGCACCTGAGGGCCTGAAATTCCCAATATACCCGAGAGCCCAGGGATCCCAAATTGTACCGAGAGCTCCGCAATCCCCAATGTACCCGAGAGCCCAGACATCCCCAATGTACCCGAGAGCCCGGAGATCCCCAATGTACCCGAGAGCCCGAAGCTCCGCAATGTATCCGTGAATCCAGAGATCCCCATTGTACCTGAGAGTCCAGAGATCTCCAAAGTATCTGAGAGCCCAAAGATCCCCAATGTAACTGAGAGTCCAGAAATCCCCAAAGTATCTGAGAGCCCAGAGATCCCCAATGTTCCTGAGTGTTCACAGATCCCCAATTTACCCGAAGGTCTAGAGATCCCCAATGTACCCGAGGGTCCAGAGGTCCCCAATGCACCCGAGAGCCCAGAAATCCCCAATGTAGCCAAGTGCCCAAAAATCCTCAATGCATCTGAGTACAGAGATCCCCAATGTACCCGAGAGTCCAGAGATCCCCAAAGTATCCAAGAGCCCAGAGATCCCCAATGTACCCGAGAGCCCAAAGATCCCCAATGTCCCCAATAGCCCGGAGATCCCCGTGCATCTAAGAATCCAGATATCCCCAATGTACTCGAGAGCCCAGAAAACCCCAATGTACCCAAGTGCCCAAAAATCCCCAATGCATCTGAAGACAGAGATCCCCAATATACCCGAGTGTCTAGAAATCCCCAAAGTATCTGAGAGCCCAGAGATTCCCAATGATCCTGAGTGTTCAGAGATCCCCAATGTACCCGAGATTCCAGAGATCCCCAAAGTATCTGAGCACCCGGACATCCCCAATGTACCCGAGTGTCCAGACATCCCCAAGGGATCTGAGGGCCCAGACATCCCCAATGTTCCTGAGAGTTCACAGATCCCCAATGTACCCGAGGGTCCAGAGATCCCCAATGTACCTGAGGGTCCAGAGATCCCCAATGTACCCGAGAGCCCAGAGATCTCCAATGCATCTGAGTCCGGAGGTCCCCAGTGTACCCGAGAGTCCAAAGATCTCCAATGTACCGGAGAGCCCAGAAATCCCCATTGTACCCGAGAGCCCAGAAATCCCCAATGCATCTGAGTCCGGAGATCCCCAATGTACCCGAGAGTCCAAAGATCCTCAATGTATCTGAGAGTCCAGAGATCCCCAAAGTATCTGAGAGCCCAGAGATCCCCAATATTCCCAAGAGCCCAGAGATCCCCAATTGTACCGAGAGCCCCGCGATCCCCAATGTACCAGAGAGTCCAGCCATCCCCAATGTACCCGAGAGCCCGAAGCTCCGCAATGGACCCGAGAGGCCAGGGATCCCCAATGTACCCGAGAGACTGAAGATCCCCAATGTACCCGAGAACCCGGAGATCCCCAATATATCCGTGAATCCAGAGATCTCCATTGTACCTGAGAGTCCAGAGATCTCCAAAGTATCTGAGAGCCCAGAGATCCCCACTTTTCCTGAGAGTTCACAGATCCCCAATTTACCCGAGGGGCCAGAGATCCCCAATGTACCCGTGGATCCAAAGGTCCCCAATGTACCCCAGGCTCCAGAGATCCCCAAAGTGTCCGAGAGCCCAGAGATCCCCAATGTACCAAGAGAGCCCGGAGATCCCGAATGTACTCGAGAGCCAAAAGATCCCCAGTGTCCCCAATAGCCCGGAGATCCCCATGTATCAAAGAATCCAGATATCCCCAATGTACCCGAGAGCCCAGAAATCCCCAATGTAGCCAAGTGCCCAAAAATCCCCAATGCATCTGAGTACAGAGATCCCCAATGTACCCGAGAGTCCAGAGATCCCCAATGTATCTGAGAATCCAGAGATCCGCAGAGCACCCGAGAGCCTGTAGATCCCAATGTACCCGAGAGTCAGAAGATCCCCAATGTACCTGGGAGTCTAGAGATCCCCAATGTATCCTAGAATCCAGAGATCCCCAGTCTACCTGAGAGTCTGCAGATCCCCAATATATCCAAGAATCCAGAGATCCTCAGTGTTCCCGAGAGTCCAGAGATCCCCAAAGTATCTGAGAGCCCAGAGATCACAATGTACCCGAGAGTCCAGAGATCCCCAATGTACTCGAGCGTCCAGAGTTCCCCAATGTTCCGGAGAGTTCAGAGATCCCCAATGTACCTGAGAGTCCAAAGATTGCAAATGTATCCGAGCGGCCAGAGCTCCCCAATGTATCTCAGATTTCAGAGATCCCCAATGTTCCTGAGAGTTCAGTGATCCCCAATGTACCCGAGAGTCCAGAGATCCCCAATGTGGCCGAGATCCCAGAGAACCCCAATGTATCTGAGAGTCCAGAGATCACCAATGTACATGAGGGCCCGAAATCACCAATGTACCCGAGAGCCCAGGGATCCCCAATTGTACCGAGAGCTCCGGGAGCCCCAATGTACCCGACAGCCCAGAGATCCCCAATGTACCCGAGAGGCCAAAGATCCCCCATGTAACCGAGAGCCCAGAGATCCCCAATGTACCTGAGAACCCAAAGATCCCCAATGTACCCGAGATCCCAGACAACCCCAATGTATCCAAGAATCCAGAGATCCCCAGTGTACCCGAGAGTCCAGAAATCCCCAAAGTATCTGAGAGCCCAGAGATCCCCAATGTTCCTGAGAGTTCACAGATCCCCAATGTACCCGAGGATCCAGAGATCGCCAATGAACCCAAGGGTCCAGAGGTCCCCAATGTACCCGAGGGTCCAGAGATCCCCAAAGTATCCAAGAGCCCAGAGATCCCCAATGTACCAGAGAGCCCGGAGATCCCCAATGTACCCGAGAGCCCAAAGATCCCCAATGTCCCCAATAGCCCGGAGATCCCCGTGCATCTAAGAATCCAGATATCCCCAATGTACCCGAGAGCCCAGAAATCCCCAATGTACCCAAGTGCCCAAAAATCCCCAATGCATCTGAATACAGAGATCCCCAATATACCGGAGAGTCCAGAAATCCCCAATGTATCCGAGAATCCAGAGATCCTCAGAGCACCCGAGAGCCCATAGATCCCCAATGTATCCGAGAGTCAGAAGATCCCCAATGTACCTGGGAGTCTAGAGATCCCCAATGCATCCTAGAATCCAGAGATACCCAGTCTACCTGAGAGTCCGCAGATCCCCAATATATCCAATGATTTCCAGAGATCCTCGGTGTACCCGAGAGGCCAGAAATCCCCAAAGTATCTGAGAGCCCAGAGATCCCCACTGTACCCGAGAGTCCAGAGATCCCTTATGTACCCGGGAGTCCCGAGTTCTCCAATGTTCCTGAGAGTTCAGAGATCCCCAATGTACCCGAGAGTCAGGAGATCCCCAAGGTATGTGAGAGCCCAGATATCCCCAATGTCCGTGAGAGCCCAGAGATCCCCAATGTAGCCGAGAGTCTGGAGATCCCCAAAGTATGTGAGAGCCCAGATATCCCCAATGTCCCTGACAGCCCCGAGATCCCCAATGTACCCGAGGGTCCAGAGATCCCCAATGTATCTGAGAGCCCAGAGATCCCCAATGTACCCGAGAGCTCGGAGATTCCCATTGTACCCGACAGCCCAGAAATCCCCAATGCATCTGAGTCCGCAGATCCCCAATGTACCCGAGAGTCCAATGATCCCCAATGTATCTGAGAGTACAGAGATCCCCAATGCATCTGAGAGCCCAGAGATCCCCAATGTTCCTGAGCATTCAGAGTTCCCCAATATATCCGAGAGTCCAGAGAGCCCAAAGTATCTGGGAGCCCAGAGATCCCCAATGTATCTGACAGTCCAGTGACCACCAATGTACCTGAGGGCCTGAAATCCCCAATGTACCCGAGAGCCCAGGGATCCCCAATTGTACCAAGAGCCCCGCGATCCCCAATGTACCCGAGAGCCCAGACCTCCCCAATAACCTGAGAGCCCGGAGATCCCCAATGTACCCGAGAACCCAGAGATCCCCATGTATCTAAGAATCCAGAGATCCACAATATACCCGAGAGCACAGAAATCCCCAATGAACCCAAGTGCCCAGAAATCCCTAATGCATCTGAGTACGGAGATCCCCAGTGTATCCGAGAATACATAGATCCGCCGAGTACCTGAGAGCCCTTAGATCCCCAATGTACCCGAGAGTCCGAAGATCCCGAATGTACCGGGGAGTCCAGAGATCCCCAATGTATCCTAGAATCCAGTGATCCCCAGTCTACCTGAGAGTCCACAGATCCCCAATGTTTCCAAGAATCCAGAGATCCCCACTGTACCTAAGAGTCCAGAGATCCCCAATGTGCCCGAGGTTCCGGAGATCCCCAATGTACCTGTGTGTCCAGATATCCCCCTTGTACCCGAGAGTCCAGAGATTCGCAATGTACCTGAGAGTCCGGAGATCCCCAATGTATCCGAGAGTTCAGGGATCCCCCATGTTCCTGAGAGTTCAGAGATCCCCAATGTACCCGAGAGCCAAGAGATCCCCAATGTACCCGAGAGCCCAGAGATCCCCAATGTACCCGAGAGTCCAGAGATCCCCAATGTACCCGGGAGTCCGGAGTTCCCCAATGTTCCTGAGTGTTCAGAGATCTCTAATGTACCCGAGATTCCAGAGATCCCCAATTTACCCGAGAGTCAGGAGATCCTCAAAGTATGTGAGAGCCCAGATATCCCCAATGACCCTGAGAGCCCAGAGATCCCCAATGTAGCCGAGAGTCCGGAGATCCCCAAAATATGTGAGAGCCCAGATATCCCCAATGTCCCTGACAGCCCTGAGATCCCCAATGTACCTAAAGGTCCAGAGATCCCCAATGTACCCGAGGGCCCAGAGATCCCCAATGTACCCGAGAGTCCAGAGATTCCCAATGTACCCAGGATTCCAGAGTTCCCCAATGTTCCTGAGAGTTCAGAGATCCCCATTGTACCCGAGAGTCCAGAGATTCCCAATGTACCTGAGAGTCCGGAGATCCCCAATGTATCAGAGAGTTCAGAGATCCCCCATGTTCCTGAGAGTTCCATGATCCTCAGTGTACCCGAAAGTCTAGAGATCCCCAAAGTATCTGAGAGCCCTGAAATCCCCAATGTACCCGAGAGTCCAGAGATCCCCAATGTACCCGGGAGTCCAGAGTTCCCCAATGTTCCTGAAAGTTCAGAGATCCCTAATGTACCCGAGAGTCCAGAGATCCCTAATGTACCCGATTGTCAGGAGATCCCCAAAGTATGTGAGAGCCCAGATATCCCCAATGTTCCTGAGAGCCCAGAGATCCCCAATGTAGCCGAGAGTCCGGAGATCGCCAAAGTACGAGAGAGCCCAGATATCCCCAATGTCCCTGACAGCCCCGATATCCTCAATGTACCTAAGGGTCCAGAGATAAGGGTCCCAATGTACCCGAAGGTCCAGAGATCCCCAGTGTACCTGAGAGCCCGGAGATCCCCAATGTACCTGAGAGCCCGGAGATCCCCAATGGACCCGAGAGCACGGAGATCCCAAATGTCCCCGAGCGCCCGAAGATCCGCAATGTTCCCAAGAGACCGGAGATCCCCATTGTACCCGAGAGCCCAGAAATCACCAATTCACCCGAGCTCCCAGAAATCCCCAATATACCCGAGAGTCTAGAGATCCCCAATGTATCTGAGTGTCCAGAGATCCCCAATGTATCTGAGGGTTCAGAGATCCCCAATGTTCCTGAGAGTTCAGAGATCCCCAATGTACCCGAGAGTCCAGAGATCCCCCATGTTCCTGAGATTTCAGAGATCCCCAACGTACCCGAGAGTCCAAAGATCCCCAATGTAGCTGAGATCCCAGAGATCGCCAATGTATCTGAGAGTCCAGAGATCACCAATGTACCTGAGGGCCCGAAATCACCAATGTACCCGAGAGCCCAGGGATCCCCAATCTTACCGAGAGCCCCGGGATTTCCAACGTACCCGAGAGCCCAGAAATCCCCAATGTACCCGAGAGTCCAGAGATCCCCAATGAACCCGGGAGTCCAGAGATCCCCAATGTACCCGGGAGTCCAGAGTTCCCCAATGATCCTGAGAGTTCAGAGATCCCCAATGTATCTGAGTGTCCAGAGATCCCCAATGTATCTGACAGTTCAGAGATCCCCAAACTTCCTGAGAGTTCAGAGATCCCCAATGTACCCAAGATCCCAGAGATCCCCCATGTTCCTGAGATTTCAGAGATCCGCAACGTACCCGAGAATCCAGAGATCCCCAATGTAGCTGAGATCGCAGAGATCCAAGATGTATCTGAGAGTCCAGAGATCACTAATGTACCTAAGGGCCCGAAATCAACAATTTACACGAGAGCCCGTAGATCCCCAATGTACCCGAGAGCCCGAAGATCCCCCATGTTCCCGAGAGCACGGAGATCCCCAATGTACCCGAGAGCCCGAACATCCCCCATGTACCCGAGAGCCCAGAGATCCCCAATGTACCTGAGAGTTCAGAGATCCCCAATGTACCCGGGAGTCCAGAGTTACCCAATGTACCTCAGAGTTCAGAGATCCCCAATGTACCTGAGAGTCCAGAGATCCCCAATGTATCTGAGTGTCCAGAGATCCCCAATGTATCTGACAGTTCAGAGATCCCCTATGTTCCTGAGTGTTCAGAGATCCCCAATGTACCCGAGAGTCCAGAGATCCCCAATGTGGCCGAGATCCCAGAGATCCCCAATGTATCTGAGAGTCCAGAGACCACCAATTTACCTGAGGGACCGAAATCACCAATGTATCCGAGAGCCCAAGGATCCCCAATGTACTCGACAACCCAGAGATCCCCAATGCACCTGAGGGCCTGGAGATCCCCAATGTACCCGAGAGACCAGAGATCCCCAATGTACCTGAGAACATCAAGATCCCCAATGTACCCGAGATCCCAGAGAACCCCAATGTATCCAAGAAACCAGATATCCCTAGTGTACCCTAGAGTCCAGAGATCCCCAAAGTATCTGAGAGCGCTGAGATCCCCAATGTAACCGAGAGTACAGAAATCCCCAAAGTATCTGAGCGCCCAGAGATCCCCAATGTTCCTGAGAGTTCAGAGATCCCCAATGTTCCTGAGAGTTCAGAGATCCCCAATGTACCCGGGGGTCCAGAGATCCCCAAAGTATCTGAGCGCCCGGAGTTCCCCAATGTACCCGAGAGTCCAGACATCCCCAAAGGATCTGAGGGCCAAGAGATCCACAATGTTCTTGAGAGTTCACAAATCCCCAATGTACCCGAGGGTCCAGAGATCCACAATGTACCCGAGGATCCAGAAATCCACAATGTACCCAAAGGTCCAGAAATCCCCAATGTATCCGAGAGCCCAGAGATCCCCAATGTACCCGAGAGCCCGGAGATCCCCAATGTACCCGAGAGTCCAATGATCCCCAATGTATCTGAGAGTACAGAGATCCCCAATGCATCTGAGTGCCCAGAGATCACCACTGTTGCTGAGCGTTCAGAGATCCCCAATATACCCGAGACTCCAGATATCCCCAAAGTATCTGAGAGCCTAGAGATCCCCAATGTATCCGACAGTCCAGTGATCACCAATGTACCTGAGGGCCCTAAATCCCCAATGTACCCGAGAGCCCAGGGAACCCCATTTGTACCAAGAGCCCCGCGATCCCCAATGTACCCAAGAGCCCAGACATCCCCAAATTACCCGAGAGCCCGGACATCCCAAATGTACCCGAGAGCCCGAAGATCCGCAATAGACACGAGAGCCCAGGGATCCCCATTGTACCCGATAGCCCGAAGATCCCCAATGTACCCGAGAACCCAGAGATCCCCAAGTATCTAAGAATCCAGAGATCCCCAATGTACCCGAGAGCCCAGAAATCCCCAATGAACCCAAGTGCCCAAAAATCCCGAAAGCATCTGAGTACGGAGATCCCCAGTGTATCCGAGAATACATAGATCCGCCAAGTACCTGAGAACCCGTAGATCCCCAATGTACCTGAGAGTCTGAAGATCCTCAATGTACCTGGAAGTCCAGAGATCCCCAATGTATCCTAGAATCCAGTGATCCCCAGTCTACCTGAGAGTCCACAGATCCGCAATGTATCCAAGAATCCAGAGATCCCCAATGTACCTGAGAGTCCAGTGATCCCCAATGTGCCTGAGGGTCCGGAGATCCCCAATGTACCCGAATGTCCAGAGATCCCCCTTGTACCCGAGAGTCCAGAGATTCCCAATGTACCTTAGAGCCCGGAGATCCCCAATGTATCCGAGAGTTCAGAGATCCCCCATGTTCCTGAGAGCTCTGAGATCCTCAGTGTACCCGAGAGTCCAGGGATCCCCAAAGTATCTGAGAGCCCAGATATCCCCAATGTTCCTGAGAGCCCAGAGATCCCCAATGTAGCCGAGAGTCCGGAGATCCCCAATGTATGTGAGAGCCCAGATATCCCCAATGTCCCTGACAGCCCCGAGATCCTCAATGTACCTAAGGGTCCAAAGATCCCCAATGTACCCGAAGGTCCAGAGATCCCCAGTGTACCTGAGAGCCCAGAGATCCCCAATGTACCTGAGAGCCCGGAGATCCCCAATGGACCCGAGAGCACGGAGATCCCAAATGTACCCGAGCGCCCGAAGATCCGCAATGTACCCAAGAGACCGAAGATCCCCATTGTACCCGAGAGCCCAGAAATCGCCAATTCACCCGAGCTCCCAGAAATCCCCAATTTACCCGAGAGTCCAGAGATCCCCAATGTATCCGAGTGTCCAGAGATCCCCAATGTATCTGAGAGTTCAGAGATCCCCAATGTTCCTGAGAGTTCAGAGATCCCCAATGTACCCGAGAGTCCAGCGATCCCCCATGTTCCTGAGATTTCAGAGATCCCCAATGTACCCGAGAGTCCAAAGATCCCCAATGTAGCTGAGATCCCAGAGATCGCCAATGTATCTGAGAGTCCAGAGATCACCAATATACCTGAGGGCCCGAAATGACCAATGTACCCGAGAGCCAGGGATCCCCAATTTTACTGAGAGCTCCAGGATCCCCAATGTACCCGAGAGCCCAGAGATTCACAATGTAGCCGAGAGTCCAGAGATCCCCAATGAACCCGGGAGTCCAGAGATCCCCAATGTACCTGGGAGTCCAGAGTTCCACAGTGATCCTGAGAGTTCAGAGATCCCCAATGTACCTGAGAGTCCAGAGATTCCCAATGTATCTGAGTGTCCAGAGATCCCCAATGTATCTGACAGTTCAGAGATCCCCAAACTTCCTGAGAGTTCAGAGATCCCCAATGTACCCAAGAGTTCAGAGATCCCCCATGTTCCTGAGATTTCAGAGATCTGCAACGTACCCGAGAGTCCAGAGATCCCCAATGTAGCTGAGATCGCAGAGATCCAAGATGTATCTGAGAGTCCAGAGATCACTAATGTACCTGAGGGCCCGAAATCACCAATGTACACGAGAGCCCGGAGATCCCCAATGTACCCGAGAGCCCGAAGATCCCCCAGGTACCCGAGAGCACGGAGATCCCCAATGTACCCGAGAGCCCGAAGATCCCCCATGTACCCGAGAGCCCAGAGATCCCCAATGTACCCGAGAGTTCAGAGATCCCCAATGTACCCGGGAGTCCAGAGTTCCCCAATGATCCTGAGAGTTCAGAGATCCCCAATGTACTTGAGAGTCCAGAGATCCCCAAAGTATCTGAGTGTCCAGAGATCCCGAATGTATCTGACAGTTCAGAGATCCCCTATGTTCCTGAGTGTTCAGAGATCCCCAATGTACCTGAGAGTCCAGAGATCCCCAATGTGGCCGAGATCCCAAAGATCCCCAATGTATCTGAGAGTCCAGAGATCACCAATGTACCTGAGGGACTGAAATCACCAATGTACCCGAGAGCCCAAGGATCCCCAATGTACTCGACAGCTCAGAGATCCCAAATGCACCTGAGGGCCTGGAGATCCCCAATGTACCCGAGAGCCCAGAGATCCCCAATGTACCTGAGAACCCAAAGATCCCCAATGTACCCGAGATCCCAGAGAACCCCAATGTATCCAAGAAACCAGAGAGCCCGAAGATCCCCAATGTACCCAAGAGACCGGAGATACGAAATGTACCCGAGAGCCCAGAAATCGCCAATGCACCTGAGTGTCCAGAAATTCCCAATATACCCGAGAGTCCAGAGATCCGCAATATATCCGAGTATCCAGAGATCCCCAATGTATCTGAGAGTCCAGAGATCACCAATGTTCCTGAGAGTTCAGAGATCCCCAATGTACCCGAGAGTCCAGAGATCCCCCATGTTCCTGAGATTTCAGAGATCCCCAACATACCCGAGAGTCCAGAGATCCACAATGTAGCTGAGATCCCAGAGAACCCCAATGTATCTGAGAGTCCAGAGATCACCAACGTACCTGAGGGCCCGAAATCACCAATGTACCCGAGAGCCCAAAGATCCCCCATGTAACCAAGAGCCCAGAGATCCCGAATGTACCCGAGAATACAGAGATCCCCAGTGTACCCGAGAGTCCAGAGATCCCCAAGGAATCTGAGAGCCCAGAGTTCCTCAATGATCTCGAGAGTCCTGAAATCCAGAAAATATCTGAGAGCCCAGAGATCCCCAATGTATCCGACAGTCCAGTGATCACCAATGTACCTGAGGGCCCTAAATCCCCAATGTACCCGAGAGCCCAGGGAACCCCATTTGTACCAAGAGCGCCGCGATCCCCAATGTACCCGAGAGCCCAGACATCCCCAAAGTACCCGAGATCCCGGACATCCACAATGTACCCGAGAGCCCGAAGATCCGCAATAGACACGAGAGCCCAGGGATCCCCATTGTACCCGATAGCCCGAAGATCCCCAATGTACCCGAGAACCCAGAGCTCCCCAAGTATCTATGAATCCAGAGATCCCCAATGTACCCGAGAGCCCAGAAATCCCCAATGAACCCAAGTGCCCAAAAATCCCGAAAGCATCTGAGTACGGAGATCCCCAGTGTATCCGAGAATACATAGATCCGCCGAGTACCTGAGAACCCGTAGATCCCCAATGTACCTGAGAGTCTGAAGATCCCCAATGTACCTGGGAGTCCAGAGATCCCCAATGTATCCTAGAATCCAGTGATCCCCAGTCTACCTGAGAGTCCACAGATCCCCAATGTATCCAAGAATCCAGAGATCCCCAATGTACCTGAGAGTCCAGTGATCCCCAATGTGCCCGAGGGTCCGGAGATCCCCAATGTACCCGAATGTCCAGAGATCCCCCTTGTACCCGAGAGTCCAGAGATTCCCAATATACCTTAGAGCCCGGAGATCCCCAATGTATCCGAGATTTCAGAGATCCCCCATGTTCCTGAGAGCTCTGAGATCCTAAGTGTACCCGAGAGTCCAGGGATCCCCGAAGAATCTGAGAGCCCAGAGATCCCCAATGTACCTGAAAGTCCTGAGATCCACAGTGTACCCGGGAGTTCAGAGCTCCCCAATGTTCCTGAGAGTTCAGAGATCCCTAATGTACCCGAGAGTCCAGAGATCCCCAATGTACCCGAGAGTCAGGAGATCCCCAAAGTATGTGAGAGCCCAGATATCCCCAATGTCCCTGAGAGCCCAGAGATCCCCAAAGTAGCCGAGAGACCGGAGATCCCCAAAATATGTGAGAGCCCAGATATTCCCAATGTCCCTGACAACCCCGAGATCCCCAATGTACCTAAGGGTCCAGAGATCCCCAATGTACCCGAGGGTCCAGAGATCCCCAGTGTACCCGAGAGCCCAGAAATCACCAATGCACCCGAGAGTCCAGAAATCCCCAATATACCCGAGAGTCCAGAGATCCCCAATATTTCCGAGTATCCAGAGATCCCCAATGTATCTAGAGTCCAGAGATCACCAAAGTTCCTGAGAGTTCAGAGATCCCCAATGTACCTGAGAGTCCAGATATCCCCCATGTTCCTGAGATTTCAGAGATCCCCAACATTCCCGAGAGTCCAGAGATCTACAATGTAGCTGAGATCCCAGAGAACCCCAATGTATCTGAGAGTCCAGAGATCACCAACGTACCTGAGGGCCCGAAATCACCAATGTACCCGAGAGCCCAAAGATCCCCCATGTAGCCAAGAGCCCAGAGATCCCGAATGTACCCGAGAATACAGAGATCCCCAGTGTACCCGAGAGTCCAGAGATCCCCAAGGAATCTGAGAGCCCAGAGATCCTCAATGATCTCGAGAGTCCAGAAATCCCCAAAGTATCTGAGAGCCTAGAGATCCCCAATGTATCCGACAGTCCAGTGATCACCAATGTACCTGAGGGCCCTAAATCCCCAATGTACCCGAGAGCCCAGGGAACCCCATTTGTACCAAGAGCGCCGCGATCCCCAATGTACCCGAGAGCCCAGACATCCCCAAAGTACCCGAGATCCCGGACATCCACAATGTACCCGAGAGCCCGAAGATCCGCAATAGACACGAGAGCCCAGGGATCCCCATTGTACCCGATAGCCCGAAGATCCCCAATGTACCCGAGAACCCAGAGATCCCCAAGTATCTATGAATCCAGAGATCCCCAATGTACCCGAGAGCCCAGAAATCCCCAATGAACCCAAGTGCCCAAAAATCCCGAAAGCATCTGAGTACGGAGATCCCCAGTGTATCCGAGAATACATAGATCCGCCGAGTACCTGAGAACCTGTAGATCCCCAATGTACCTGAGAGTCTGAAGATCCCCAATGTACCTGGGAGTCCAGAGATCCCCAATGTATCCTAGAATCCAGTGATCCCCAGTCTACCTGAGAGTCCACAGATCCCCAATGTATCCAAGAATCCAGAGATCCCCAATGTACATGAGAGTCCAGTGATCCCCAATGTGCCCGAGGGTCCGGAGATCCCCAATGTACCCGAATGTCCAGAGATCCCCCTTGTACCCGAGAGTCCAGAGATCCCCCTTGTACCCGAGAGTCCAGAGATTCCCAATGTACCTTAGAGCCCGGAGATCCCCAATGTATCCGAGAGTTCAGAGATCCCCCATGTTCCTGAGAGCTCTGAGATCCTCAGTGTACCCGAGAGTCCAGGGATCCCCAAAGTATCTGAGAGCCCAGATATCCCCAATGTTCCTGAGAGCCCAGAGATCCCCAATGTAGCCGAGAGTCCGGAGATCCCCAATGTATGTGAGAGCCCAGATATCCCCAACGTCCCTGACAGCCCCGAGATCCTCAATGTACCTAAGGGTCCAAAGATCCCCAATGTACCCGAAGGTCCAGAGATCCCCAGTGTACCTGAGAGCCCAGAGATCCCCAATGTACCTGAGAGCCCGGAGATCCCCAATGGACCCGAGAGCACGGAGATCCCAAATGTACCCGAGCGCCCGAAGATCCGCAATGTACCCAAGAGACCGAAGATCCCCATTGTACCCGAGAGCCCAGAAATCGCCAATTCACCCGAGCTCCCAGAAATCCCCAATTTACCCGAGAGTCCAGAGATTCCCAATGTATCCGAGTGTCCAGAGATCCCCAATGTATCTGAGAGTTCAGAGATCCCCAATGTTCCTGAGAGTTCAGAGATCCCCAATGTACCCGAGAGTCCAGCGATCCCCCATGTTCCTGAGATTTCAGAGATCCCCAATGTACCCGAGAGTCCAAAGATCCCCAATGTAGCTGAGATCCCAGAGATCGCCAATGTATCTGAGAGTCCAGAGATCACCAATGTACCTGAGGGCCCGAAATCACCAATGTACCCGAGAGCCAGGGATCCCCAATTTTACTGAGAGCTCCAGGATCCCCAATGTACCCGAGAGCCCAGAGATCCCCAATGTAGCCGAGAGTCCAGAGATCCCCAATGAACCGGGGAGTCCAGAGATCCCCAAGGTACCTGGGAGTCCAGAGTTCCCCAGTGATCCTGAGAGTTCAGAGATCCCCAATGTACCCGAGAGCCCAGAATTCCCCAATGAACCCAAGTGCCCAAAAATCCCGAAAGCATCTGAGTACGGAGATCCCCAGTGTATCCGAGAATACATAGATCCGCCGAGTACCTGAGAACCCGTAGATCCCCAATGTACCTGAGAGTCTGAAGATCCCCAATGTACCTGGGAGTCCAGAGATCCCCAATGTATCCTAGAATCCAGTGATCCCCAGTCTACCTGAGAGTCCACAGATCCCCAATGTATCCAAGAATCCAGAGATCCCCAATGTACCTGGGAGTCCAGTGATCCCCAATGTGCCTGAGGGTCCGGAGATCCCCAATGTACCCGAATGTCCAGAGATCCCCCTTGTACCCGAGAGTCCAGAGATTCCCAATGTACCTTAGAGCCCGGAGATCCCCAATGTATCCGAGAGCTCAGAGATCCCCCATGTTCCTGAGAGCTCTGAGATCCTAAGTGTACCCGAGAGTCCAGGGATCCCCGAAGAATCTGAGAGCCCAGAGATCCCCAATGTACCTGAAAGTCCTGAGATCCCCAGTGTACCCGGGAGTTCAGAGCTCCCCAATGTTCCTGAGAGTTCAGAGATCCCTAATGTACCCGAGAGTCCAGAGATCCCCAATGTACCCGAGAGTCAGGAGATCCCCAAAGTATGTGAGAGCCCAGATATCCCCAATGTCCCTGAGAGCCCAGAGATCCCCAAAGTAGCCGAGAGACCGGAGATCCCCAAAATATGTGAGAGCCCAGATATTCCCAATGTCCCTGACAACCCCGAGATCCCCAATGTACCTAAGGGTCCAGAGATCCCCAATGTACCCGAGGGTCCAGAGATCCCCAGTGTACCCGAGAGCCCAGAAATCGCCAATGCACCCGAGAGTCCAGAAATCCCCAATATACCCGAGAGTCCAGAGATCCCCAATATTTCCGAGTATCCAGAGATCCCCAATGTATCTGAGAGTCCAGAGATCACCAATGTTCCTGAGAGTTCAGAGATCCCCAATGTACCCGAGAGTCCAGATATCCCCCATGTTCCTGAGATTTCAGAGATCCCCAACATTCCCGAGAGTCCAGAGATCCACAATGTAGCTGAGATCCCAGAGAACCCCAATGTATCTGAGAGTCCAGAGATCACCAACGTACCTGAGGGCCCGAAATCACCAATGTACCCGAGAGCCCAAAGATCCCCCATGTAACCAAGAGCCCAGAGATCCCGAATGTACCCGAGAATACAGAGATCCCCAGTGTACCCGAGAGTCCAGAGATCCCCAAGGAATCTGAGAGCCCAGAGATCCACAATGATCTCGAGAGTACAGAAATCCCCAAAGTATCTGAGAGCCTTGAGATCCCCAATGTATCCGACAGTCCAGTGATCACCAATGTACCTGAGGGCCCTAAATCCCCAATGTACCCGAGAGCCCAGGGAACCCCATTTGTACCAAGAGCCCCGCGATCCCCAATGTACCCAAGAGCCCAGACATCCCCAAAGTACCCGAGATCCCGGACATCCCCAATGTACCCGAGAGCCCGAAGATCCGCAATAGACATGAGAGCCCAGGGATCCCCATTGTACCCGATAGCCCAAAGATCCCCAATGTACCCGAGAACCCCGAGATCCCCAAGTATCTAAGAATCCAGAGATCCCCAATGTACCCGAGAGCCCAGAAATCCCCAATGAACACAAGTGCCCAAAAATCCTGAAAGCATCTGAGTACGGAGATCCCCAGTGTATCCGAGAATACATAGATCCGCCGAGTACCTGAGAGCCCGTAGATCCCCAATGTACCCGAGAGTCCAAAGATCCCCAATGTAGCTGAGATCCCAGAGATCGCCAATGTATCTGAGAGTCCAGAGATCACCAATGTACCTGAGGGCCCGAAATCACCAATGTACCCGAGAGCCAGGGATCCCCAATTTTACTGAGAGCTCCAGGATCCCCAATGTACCCGAGAGCCCAGAGATCCCCAATGTAGCCGAGAGTCCAGAGATCCCCAATGAACCCGGGAGTCCAGAGATCCCCAATGTACTTGGGAGTCCAGAGTTCCCCAATGATCCTGAGAGTTCAGAGATCCTCAATGTACCCGAGACCAGAATTCCCCAATGAACCCAAGTGCCCAAAAATCCCGAAAGCATCTGAGTACGGAGATCCCCAGTGTATCCGAGAATACATAGATCCGCCGAGTACCTGAGAACCCGTAGATCCCCAATGTACCTGAGAGTCTGAAGATCCCCAATGTACCTGGGAGTCCAGAGATCCCCAATGTATCCTAGAATCCAGTGATCCCCAGTCTACCTGAGAGTCCACAGATCCCCAATGTATCCAAGAATCCAGAGATCCCCAATGTACCTGAGAGTCCAGTGATCCCCAATGTGCCCGAGGGTCCGGAGATCCCCAATGTACCCGAATGTCCAGAGATCCCCCTTGTACCCGAGAGTCCAGAGATTCCCAATGTACCTTAGAGCCCGGAGATCCCCAATGTATCCGAGAGCTCAGAGATCCCCCATGTTCCTGAGAGC